>NC_060138.1:857904438-858256938 GCF_021461385.2 Schistocerca piceifrons
CGCCTTTATGACAGCTATAACTCTGCTGGGGACACTTTCAATGTGTCTAAATATCTGTAGAGGAATGGTAACCGATTCTTCTTCAGAGGCCGAAACCATAGAAGGCAGTGGTATTGGACGCTGAGGTCTTCAGCGCAGTAGACGTTCTAATTCATGCCACAGGTGTTCTCCTGGCAGAGTAAAGCTACGTATCTCACCGGACTCGAATCTGTGACCTTCGTCTTTCCCCTGGAAAGTGCTTTACTGATTGAGCTGTCCAACCACGACTCACGGCTCGCCCTCACAGCTTTGCTTCCGATAGTACGTCTTCTTCTACCTTCCAAATTTTTCAGAAATTCTCCTGCATACATCTACCGTCGGTAGATGTATGTTGTGAACGACAATAATCACAGTTTAGTCTCGGTCCGACACACAGTTTTAACCTGCAAGGAAGTTTCAGTCCAAGACATGTTGAGAGACAAGTGCGATGTGAAGTATGTAGAATGTATTTCTATGTTACTCTTTAAGGCGTCAAAAGAAGTTTTTCTTGAGGACGGGACTGGGGATCTTCTGCATGTGCAGCGCACCTTGTATGTAGGATAGCTACCTCCAAAAACCACTTGTTTCGATGTTCTGAAGAAGAACGTTGGCGGACGGTCGAAACGTTAGCTCCTGTCCTGTTTTATGTAACACTGTGAAGTAGCATTACAGTTGAGGGTGTGTAATCATACTGACACCGGCCACAGGAGCCTACGTGCTCATTCTGTAAACTTATTTACACCAATTTAGTAGCCGATTCTTCCATTTCTTACTAGTTTTTCAGATATATTTCCAGTTTTACATGTGTGTAGTATAGTTATTTAGTATGTGAAATTACAATGAAATGAATACCCTTAGCTGCATACAGGCGTTGATAAAAGTCAACGGGGACAGTTGAAAATGTGTGCCCCAATCGGGACTCGAACCCGGGATCTCCTGCTTACATGCCAGACGCTCTATCCATCTAAGCCACCGAGGCCACAGAGGATAGTGCGACTGCAGGGACTTACCTCTGGCACGCCTCCCGTGAGACCCATATTCGCAACTTACTTTTGTCGGTTAGACCGTCAGTGAGAGAGCACTTCGATTTCCTGCTGCTAATAAGGCGAGTACACCGTTCGCTTGTTACATATTTTTGCGAGCTTCAAACAGGTACAACTTATTTTCAGTTATCTGGGTAGTTACTATTTTATTTTTGTAATTTCTTGCGTGTTGGAGTGCCTACTAGACACAACCGTTTATTTTAATAACAGTGTAGTGTACAGTATCGCCGTTGCTATCGACCCTCGTATCGTACAGGCTTTTGTTTGTTTGGTTAGAACAGCTCAGTGTCGGTTAGACCGTCAGTGAGAGAGCACTTCGATTTCCTGCTGCTAATAAGGCGAGTACACCGTTCGCTTGTAGAGTAAACATAGTCATGTGTAGGGACTGTGGTTGTTGTGAGCGGACGCAAGGAGAATTGGCCACTCTTCGCGGGCAGGTGGAGGCTTTGTCTGTTAGGCTCATCGAGCTCGAGGCGCAGGCGTCGGCTCGTAGTGGCGTTGGGGCAACTGTGGTGAGACCTATGCCTACTTCGGTGGCCTTGGAATCGCATGGAACCCCTGATGTCGCTGCGTCTTCCGGCAGTGAGCATCTTACCGGTCAGCCATCACTCCAGGGTGAATGGCGGACAGTGGTGGGCTCGCGCGTGCCTGGCCGAAAGGCGAAGGTGGGATCTGGCCGCGTGGCAGCTGCCTTACCCCTTTCCAACAGGTACGGGGTGCTTCCTAGTGGTGATGACATCGTTTCCGAGCCACCACAGGATGCCTCGCCTGTTGGGCCAGTGGCCGATTCTCCGGCAAGGTCCCGACAGTCACAGAGGGCGGGCCTATTAGTTATAGGGAGCTCCAACGTTAGGCGGGTTATGGAACCCCTTAGGAAAATAGCGGGTAGGTCGGGGAAGAATGCCAGTGTGCACTCGGTGTGCTTGCCGGGGAGTCTCGTCCGTAATGTGGAGGAGGCCCTTCCGGCAGCTATTGAACGCACTGGGTGTGACCGGCTGCAGATAGTATCACATGTCGGAACGAATGACGCCTGCCGCTTGGGTTCTGAGGCCATCCTTGGTTCCTTCCGGCGGCTGGCTGATTTGGTGAAGACAACCAGCATCTCACGCGGAGTGCAAGCTGAGCTTAATATCTGCAGCTTAGTGCCCAGAGTCGATCGCGGTCCTCTGGTTTGGAGCCGTGTGGAGGGTCTAAACCAGAGGCTCAGACGACTCTGCGACTATAATGGTTGCAAATTCATCGACCTCCGTTATTGGGTGGAGAACTGTAGGGCCCCCCTAGACAGGTCAGGCGTGCACTACACACCGGAAGCAGCTACTAGGGTAGCAGAGTACGTGTGGCGTGCACACGGGGGTTTTTTAGGTTAGAGGGACCCCCCCTTGGGCGAAACGATAAAATACCTGACGGCTTACCAGAGAGGACATTATCATCGTTGATAAAGAACGTCCGTCCTCAGAGACCAAAAACAGGAAAAGTCAACGTAATATTGGTAAACTGCAGGAGTATCCAGGGCAAGGTTCCTGAATTAGTATCTCTTATTGAAGGAAATAGTGCGCATATAGTATTAGGAACGGAAAGTTGGTTAAAACCGGAAGTGAACAGTAACGAAATCCTAGACACAGAATGGAATATATACCGCAAGGATAGGATAAACGCCAATGGTGGAGGAGTATTTATAGCAGTAAAGAATTCAATAATATCCAGTGAAGTTACTAGCGAATGCGAATGTGAAATAATCTGGGTTAAGTTAAGTATCAAAGGTGGGTCAGATATGATAGTCGGATGCTTCTATAGACCACCTGCATCAGCAACCGTAGTAGTTGAGCGCCTCAGAGAGAACCTGCAGAACGTCGTGAAGAAGTTTCGTGATCATACTATTGTAACAGGGGGAGACTTCAATCTACCAGGTATAGAATGGGATAGTCACACAATCAGAACTGGAGCCAGGGACAGAGACTCTTGTGACATTATCCTGACTGCCTTGTCCGAGAATTACTTCGAGCAGATAGTTAGAGAACCAACTCGTGAAGCTAACGTTTTAGACCTCATAGCAACAAATAGACCGGAACTTTTCGACTCCGTGAATGTAGAAGAGGGTATCAGTGATCATAAGTCAGTGGTTGCATCAATGACTACAAGTGTAATAAGAAATGCCAAGAAAGGAAGGAAAATATATTTGCTTAACAAGAGTGATAGGGCACAAATCGCAGAATATCTGAGTGACCACCATCAAACGTTCATTTCTGAGGAAGAGGATGTGGAACAAAAATGGAAAAAATTCAGAAACATCGTCCAGTACGCCTTAGATAAGTTCGTACCGACTAAGGTCCAAAGCGAGGGGAAAGATCCACCGTGGTATAACAATCATGTACGAAAGGTACTACGGAAACAAAGAAAGCTTCATCATAGGTTTAAGAGTAGTCGAATCATAGCTGATAAGGAAAAGCTGAACGAAGCGAAAAAGAGCGTAAAGAGAGCAATGAGAGAAGCATTCAACGAATTCGAACATAAAACATTGGCAAACAATCTAAACAAGAACCCTAAAAAGTTTTGGTCATATGTAAAATCGGTAAGCGGATCTAAATCCCCTATTCAGTCACTCGTTGACCACGATGGCACCGAAACAGAGGACGACCGAAGAAAGGCAGAAATACTGAATTCAGTGTTCCGAAACTGTTTCACTGCGGAAAATCGTAACACGGTCCCTGACTTCAGCCGTCGCACGGACGCCAAAATGGAAAATATTGAAATAAACGATATCGGAATTGAAAAACAACTGCTATCACTTAGTAGCGGAAAAGCATCCGGACCAGACGAGATACCCTTAAGATTCTACAGTGATTATGCTAAAGAACTTGCCCCCTTTCTATCAGCAATTTATCGTAGATCGCTGGAAGAACGTAAAGTACCTAGCGACTGGAAGAAAGCGCAGGTCGTTCCCATTTTCAAGAAGGGTCATAAATCAGATGCGAATAATTATAGGCCTATTTCGCTTACGTCAATCTGTTGTAGAATAATGGAACATGTTTTGTGTTCTCGTATTATGACGTTCTTAGATAATACAAATCTCCTTCATCATAACCAACATGGATTCCGCAAACAGAGATCATGTGAAACTCAGCTCGCCCTATTTGCCCAAGAAATTCACAGTGCCGTAGACACTGGCGAGCAGATTGATGCCGTATTCCTGGACTTCAGGAAGGCATTTGATACGGTTCCGCACTTACGTTTAGTGAAAAAAAATACGAGCTTACGGAATATCGGACCAGGTTTGTGATTGGATTCAGGATTTCCTAGAAGAAAGAACACAACATGTCATTCTTAACGGTTCAAAATCTGCAGATGTAGAGGTAATTTCGGGAGTACCGCAAGGAAGCGTGATAGGACCTTTATTGTTTACAATATACATAAATGACTTAGTTGACAACATCGGTAGCTCCGTGAGGCTATTTGCAGATGACACGGTTGTCTACAAGAAAGTAGCAACATCAGAAGACTCGTACGTACTCCAGGAGGACCTGCAGAGGATTAATGCATGGTGCGACAGCTGGCAGCTTTCCCTAAACGTAGATAAATGTAATATAATGCGCATACATAGGGGCAGAAATCCATTCCAGTACGATTATGCCATAGGTGGTAAATCATTGGAAGCGGTAACGACCGTAAAATACTTAGGAGTTACTATCCGGAGCGATCTGAAGTGGAATGATCACATAAAACAAATAGTGGGAAAAGCAGGCGCCAGGTTGAGATTCATAGGAAGAATTCTAAGAAAATGTGACTCATCGACGAAAGAAGTAGCTTACAAAACGCTTGTTCGTCCGATTCTTGAGTATTGCTCATCAGTATGGGACCCTTACCAGGTTGGATTAATAGAAAAGATAGACATGATCCAGCGAAAAGCAGCGCGATTCGTCATGGGGACATTTAGTCAGCGCGAGAGCGTTACGGAGATGCTGAACAAGCTCCAGTGGCGGACACTTCAAGAAAGGCGTTACGCAATACGGAGAGGTTTATTATCGAAATTACGAGAGAGCACATTCCGGGAAGAGATGGGCAACATATTACTACCGCCCACATATATCTCGCGTAATGATCACAACGAAAAGATCCGAGAAATTAGAGCAAATACGGAGACTTACAAGCAGTCGTTCTTCCCACGCACAATTCGTGAATGGAACAGGGAAGGGGGGAACAGATAGTGGTACAATAAGTACCCTCCGCCACACACCGTAAGGTGGCTCGCGGAGTATAGATGTAGATGTAGATGTTACTGTCCCGTACTATATTCATAGTGCCCCTGCCCATTACACTCATTACTCGCGGCTTTACTGCCGATTCCCGTAAGAGTTCGGGCACTGTTTGTGCATCTGCACGGAAGAAGATGGTCAAATGACCAGTGAGCCGTAACTATCTATCTATCTATCTATCTATATCGACAATATCGATGAACTTTGGTCAAGTATGCAATCCGAATCGCATGCTGAACAAAATAAAAATAAATTTAAAAATAATAATAAAAGCTTCGGTAACTTTGTCACGCCATTACACAAGGTGCAAAATTACTAAATTCGGCTCCAGATGTATAGATAAAATACTTATTCGGTGTCATCAACACAGTGCTACCAATCTGAACTTTTGATTAAAAATGCAAATTTCATTCTCTTACGCCGAATGCCTGCCTTCAGGTCGTCTACTTGCCAGGTGTGGAGCCGTGATTCAAATGTCTTTCGCTGCTATGGATTTTTCTTGGCCGGGACTATCCGAAGACGTGTATCAGTCTCGTGAGGACAGCCGAGGAACTGCTCGAAGGAGAGTCAGAGACTCTGCCACAGCGTCTGACATTAGCGGCCCTTTTGCAGGTGTGTTAACAGCCGCTCCTTCAGGCTGATGCTTACTGCCGCAGTGGCCGGTTGACTACTCGTGCTTCCATTGGCCTGACAGTAGAGTTGTTGTTTTCTGCTTATCGAAGATAAGATGATGCTGCAAGTTATTCCCGAGGGTATCATAGAGCCGTAAAAGTGTACGGTCGTAAGATATACATGGCGTTAGTGGTATGAGTGCAGATATTTTTATTGGTGACTGAGGAGTGTGTACTGAACAAAATTACATCAGTTTTTACTTCATTAACAGATTAATAATTACAGCCATTAGGAGTTGTATGTTTTCAGGTAAGTTAGAAACTACAAGTACATGTGGCAAGAACAAGCCACTAAAACTTGTTTATCCCTGGCACCAGATCAAGATGTTTAAATGTGGACGCATGGACGCAAAACGGTTAGACTATACTGACGCAGCCGTAGTACAATTAGTGGTGCAGTTACGACCGTGCAGAAAATAAACTATGTGATCAAAAGTATCCGAGCACCTGGCTGAAAATGACTTACCAAGTTCGTGGCGCCCTCCAACGGTAATGCTGGAATTCAATATGGTGTTCGCCAATGACAGCTTCCACTCTCGCAGGCATACGTTCAGTCAGGTGCTGGAAGGTTTCTTAGGGAATGGCAGCCCATTCTTCACGGAGTGTTGCACTGGGGAAGTATCGATGTCAGTCGGTGAGGCCTGGCACGAAGTCGACTTTCCAAAACATCCGAAACGTGTGTTATAGGATTCAGCTCAGGACTCTGTGCAGGCCAGTCCATTACAGGGATGTTATTGTATTTTAACCATTCCGCCACACGCCGTACATTATGGACAGGTGCTCGATCGTGTTGAAAGATTCAATCGCCATCCCCAAATTGCTCTTCGACAATGGGAAGCAAGAAGATGTTTAAAACATCAATGTAGGCCTGTGCTGTGATAGTGCCACGCAAAACAACAAGAGGTGCAAGCCCCCCCCCCCCCCCCCCCATGAAAAGCACGATCACACCATAGCACCACCACCTCCGAATTTTACTGTTGGCACTACACATGCTGGCAGATGACGTTCACAGGGCATTCGCCATACCCACACCCTTCCATCGGATCACCACATTGTCTACCGTGATTTGTCACTCCACACAACGTTTTTCCACTGTTCAATCGTCCAATGGTTACGCTCCTTACACCAAGCGAGGCGTAGTTTGGCATTTACCGGCGGGATGTGTGGCTTATGAGAAGCCGCTTGACTATGAAACCCAAGGTTTCTCACCTCCCGCCAAACTGTCATAGTACTTGCTGTGGATCCCGATGCAGTTTGGAATTCCTGTGCGATGGTCTTGCTAGATGTCTGCCTATTACACGTTACGACCCTCTTCAACTATAAGCGATCTCTGTCAGTCAACAGACGAGATCGGGCTGTACGATTTTGTGCTGTATATGCCCCTTCACGTTTCCACAATCACATCCGGAACAGTGGACCTAGGGATGTTTAGAAGTGTGGAAATCTCGCGTAGAGACGTATGAGACAAGTGACACCCAATCAGCTGATCACGTTCGAAGTCCGTGAGTTCCAAGGAGCTCCCCATTCTGCTCTCTGACGTTGTCTAATGACACTGACGTCGCTGGTATATAAGGCAGTAAATTAATGTGACGTGTTTGCGGGAAGATTATTAAACACAGAAAAAAATCACACAGTACTGGGTACATATTGACGATACCAATAACCACAGTATCTGCACTATACTCCTAACATCCTGTATATTACATCCAGATGGCTGCACGACATCATAGTAGCAATTCGCTTCAAATTCAAAAGGCCTTTAGCTGTATCACTGTGTCAGTTCACTATCTGTGATACGTGTGCGGAAGCTGTTTTTGTTAAATGTCACAGTGATGAGCATCTTTCGTGGAAAGTAGTATGATGACCTAACACTTTACGTCACTACAGTGTCGCAGGACAAGAGCATAACAGACCGCATCACATGACTCTCTCAGATTTTCTCCGAGAAATGTTGAAAGTGGTAGAATTGAGCATCACTTAGCCAGCTGTAGAAACTGGAGGGGAAAAAATTTCCTCCAGGGCTTCAGAACTTGATAGCTCCATCTTTAAAGCAAACAATTCATTTAATTAATTCATGATTACAGAAATGGCGCGGTAATGCCATGTTAGAACTTTGTCCCATTCGCAGTAAGAGAACATGCACCTTTGAAAACTGGAACTTGCTGAACCAAATATTTACTTACAATGTGAAGAAGATAACTCCATGACAAAACAATCATTGTGTATAAATTTGAATTCCAATGAGATGGCGTAGTTGTTAACACACTGGAAATCGAGATAAGGTGTTCAAATAAACGCCCGCCCGCCCTGCTTTATCATTGTGTAGTTTTCCTAAATCTCTTCCTTGAAACGGGTTTCGTTCTCTGGTCTTCAATAACAAATACGTAAGTACTACTCCGTATAGCTTTAGATAAGCTGCAAGCTGAGTTTCATAATACGAATAGCTTTATGGAGACATCAGAAATAAGAAATGTGACTGACAGGTTTGGAAGGTAAACGCGGGATGTTTGTGACGAACGGAACAGGAAGGAGCAACACTGCCAATCTGAGAAACGAGAAACATCGCAACGGAAACCGCACGGGGAGACCAGAGAAGCGGGCGGAAGCCGCAGCATTTCTCGGCACAGAGCGAGTGCGCAGTTCTTCCACTACCTTCCCGGTAGTTTCCGATAACCGTGGTTACGCGTCTGTGGCCGTTCAGAATAACTCTGACCGAGCAAAATTCGTCGGGTTGAGGCACTTTCCTGATCTCTAATGGCGTCCATGTCTTGTAAAACGGAGACCGAATGTGTGTAAAAGGGGTCATTACCGTCATTGTAATATCAAGATTACTTGTCAGAAACGACTATATATGTTAATCGATTGGGTAGCATAAAATACCACAGTTGAAGAGGAAATGACATAGCTATAAATGGCAACCATATCAGTTGGACAGACAAATATAGGTACATTGAAGGTAACAGCGAAGAAACCTTGGGTAACAGAAGAAATACTTCAAATGATCGACAAAATTAGGTAGTGCAGAAATGTACAGGTAAAGGCAGGAATAGAGCAATAACAGTCACTTAGGAATGAAATAAATGAAAATGGCACGGAAGCGAGGGTGAAATGGTTGGAGAAAATTGTGAAGATATCAAAAAATAATGCTCGCAAGAGGACGGATTCAGCACACAGAAAAGTCAAAATAAAAGGGAAATTACAGTCAATATTAGAAGCAGTAGCGTCAACAACAAGAGTGCAAGAGAAATTCCACTGTTAAACTGGGAGGTGTGTGCGGACAGATGGCCCCTTTGAGGAGGAGGAGGAGGAGGAGGAGTAACTATCTATGACGTGTCAGAAGAAGAACTGGGAGTGGATTTAAAAGGCATTGGAGATGCAGCGTGAAAATTTAGTCTGGCTTTGGAAGATTTGTGATCAATTGAGGCAGAAAGCAATTATGTTAAAAATTAGGTGGGTTAATGAGATTTTTGGAAATTTGTGTTAAGTTCTATGGGACCAAACTGCTGAGGTCATCAGTCCCTAGGCTTACACACTACTTAATCTAACTTACACTAACTTACACCAAGGACAACACACACACCCATGCCAGGGGAGCACTGAACCTCCGACGGGGGCAGCCGCGCGAACCGTGGCAAGGCGCCCTAGACCGCACGGCTACCCCGCGCAGCGGTTAATGAGATAAGAAAGGAAACCCATCCGGAAAAGCACTCCGCTTCCGTTATTCGCGCCGGTACCGGACCAATACACCCAGTGAATTAATAACAAGTGCTAAGGTCCTGGCCAGCCTGGGTGTGGCTTTTGGGTGGTTTCCCACATCCAGTTAGGTGGATACCGGGCTGCTTCCCACGTCCCGCATCTGTTATACGATCCGCAAACATTTCAATAAACGTTCTCAAACTTTCACGTGAGTTTACACTATACGGAGAGGGAGGGGGGAGGGGGGGAGAGGGGGAAGAGATAGTGAAAGGAAGGGCATCCACTACTGTCTACTAAAAGAAGAAAGATAGGAAATGGCTACTTCTTAGTAGAGTCCGCGAGGAGAGGAAGATCTGGAAGACATTGACAAGAAGAAGGGGCAGGTTTATAAGAGATGTGTTAAGACATCAGAGAATAACTTCCACGGTACTTAAAGGATCTGTAGCGGGTCAAAACTGTAGAGGAAGATAGAGATTGTGTAATTTTTCCTCCTTATCTTTTCTACGTAATTCTGTAGCTCTCAATTCGTTCGAGCAATCAATCATTCATGATAGGAAACACAGTCATAGCTCAGTCACTCAAAATGATTCTGAAATTTTACTTGTTAGAATGAAATCAGGCGATGATTCTTCTTCTTTGCAAGCTCGTGCTTTGCGGCAGTCTGCTAATCTGTACAAATAAAATGGCTCGTAATTTTGGGAGCGTTGTATAATCAGTCGGGAAACCTCATATCAAGCGGATATTTGGCTTTGATGAAGTTTAACCTTCCGAAGAAGTAATGGAGCTCTTGGATTATTAAATGCAGGTTCGTATCCAGTCTTTCGGAAGTTCCCTTCTGATTAACAACTACGCAATATATCGATAAATATCATTAATTCTCATGTTTCCAATACACACCTTTTATTTGAAGGAGCAATCTATATATATTTCCTCTTTAATCGTACAGTTTCGTCTTAGTTATCTTCTGTCATAAATCTCAATAATCAGATTACAGTTCTTCCAAACCAAGCTCAGGCTAATCGGCACGAAGACAATCTCGAAAAGCTCCCTTTCTTTCTTTCTTTAACAACCACCAGAGACAGTACTACAAAGAATACTTATGCGCTCATGGCATAGCTATTGTATGAGCTACTTTTCGCATGGATTCTGCGAGTATGAAGATAGAAAATTAGTAAACGTCATTCAAGGGTAGAATTGTATCTGAGTAATTCATCGAATATAAAGAGATATTACAATTGGATTATAGACAACAAACAACCAAAAACGTTGGGTGAAAGTGCTGCTCCGAGGTGAAGAGGCTGGCACAGAAGAGAAATTCGTGGCGGGTCGCATCAAACTAGTCACAATACTAATGAGGAAGACGGGCTGTATATGAGGCGCCCACGATGCCGTATTACTAGTGAGCAGTGCTCCGGTCAGGAGCTAGGGATGGGAAAAACCAACCAGTATTTTAGTTCTGAATAACTGATATTTTTCAGTATATGTTTGTTCTCGGTCGTAACAGGTGCTTTTTTTAAAATTTTTTATTGTTAACCGAGTTGAAAATCCGAAACATCAATTAACGTATGAGCAGTGATAAAATATTTCCTTTTGTAAATAATTTTTTTAAAGGAGTAAATTTTATTCGTAAAATTTGCATTGGTTTGAAATATTGCATTATTATAGAGTATGGAAAAAGCGATCATGCTATTTTAATAACAATGCCGACAGAAACGAGCAACAAACAAATTTCGTTAAGAGTTGGTACGGTATTGCTGTGACAATAATGCCCCTCCTGCCATGTGTCGTGGCTGAAGGTACGCATGTACGAGCGGTGTGCAAGACTTGGCCCCACCCTCTCTTACGGTAGTTTCTTGCTGTCGTCGCCAGACAACCGATATTTAGCAAAATGGCACCAACCTTCCTCTGGGAATTGTTTCTTTTTTCTATAAGAAGTGACGTAGCAATGAAGTACAAGGCTTCATTTGCTGTAAGAGACAGAAATTTGTATGCCATTTCAGCCGGTCGTTGTGACCGAGCAGTTCTAGGCGCTTCAGTCTGGAACCGTGCGACCGCTACGGTCGCAGGTTCGAATGCTGCCTCGGGCATGGATGTGTGTGATGTCCTTAGGTTAGTTAGGTTTAAGTAGTTCTAAATTCTAGGGGACTGATGACCTCAGATGTTGAGCCCCATAGTGCTCAGAGCCATTTGTATGTCAAAAAAATGGTTCAAATGGCTCTGAGCACTATGGGACTCAACTGCTGTGGTCATAAGTCCCCTAGAACTTAGAACTACTTAAACCTAACTAACCTAAGGACATCACACACATCCATGCCCGAGGCAGGATTCGAACCTGCGACCGTAGCGGTCGTGCGGTTCGACTGTAGCGCCTTTTACCGCTCGGCCACTTCGGCCGGCATTTGTATGTCATTTATGTGAAGTAATAAGAGACGAAGTAAATTATAGTAGCAGTCGTAAATTAAAAACTTACCAGCAATTCATTCATAGTGTGCAATAAAAAGAGAAATTAGCTGATCTGCTGCTTGTAGCCCTTGAAAACGGACAAATAAACAGTGAAAGTCGAGTTCTTCAGCCTCAGTTTTCACCCTTTAGCACAGAGTATTCGTGATGCCCAAATAGTGCTATGAGCGTCAATTACAACATGATGTTGGAGCAGAATTTCAAAAAATTAGGATCAATAAGAATATTGGTGACTTTTTGTAGTATTCAACCATTTATCACTATTCGAGAAAAGAAGCGAACGGTGGACGGACAGGATGTTCTCTTATTTGCCTCTTTAATTTAGTGTTTTAAACTTACGTATCTTGAAACTGAGTGAGTTAAAATTTTCCCATCTTTGTTTATAACAGGATAAATATAACAGGAGTAAAGAAAACGAAAATCTGGTATTTTAGAAACCGGTTTTTTGAGCGGTTCTAACAGTTAGGTTAAACTGACGTCGAAAAAAAGATATAACTGGAAACCGGTTTTTCAGCGATAACCGCCGTCCCTATCTGGAAGCTGCGCTGAGGACGACGCCTCGCTTTCCAGGAACGACGCGTGTGGCGCTCTGCTGGCGAGCCCTGTTTTGGCAACGCTGTTTTTGTGCTCGGACGTTTACGCCTGTTGACAATAGGAGTGCTAGGGACACACCGAAGCTACGCCGAAGGAAGAGAAGATAAAAGGACAGTTTAACGCACAGCCCAAGCTGCAGTTATTAGACACTGCAGCTTTGCTAGTCAAGGATGGGAAAGCAAATCTAGCTTGGTCTTTTGAACGATTCGTTTAATTGATTTAGAATGACAACGGAAATTCTAAATTACCACCAACGCAAGGGTCCACTGTTCTCAAGTCCTGGACTGGACTCTCTCGGTTTAACCTTAAAATACAGTAGTCAGCCAGCTGTTGGAACACACAAAATATACGTATTTATTTATTTTGGAGTATTTATTTGTTGCGGTCACAAAGCCTGGCCTCATTTGTGTCTAAAGCATACTGTACAATACTTAAGTACATTGAAAATTCTCTACATAATAGATTCCATTTTTTCCTTAAACTCTAATGATGCAATACTTATGAACACATACATAAAATTATTGGGACAGAACTTAAATAAATACGAATAAAATTAAAATTTGGCTCTGTGGCCGCATAAGTATGTGTGTAACCAGAAACAGAAAGATCTGGGGTACAGTTCTCCATTGGCAAATTCTTGCTAGAGTTACTTGTGAAATTTGAGAATTTCGTCTGTGATAATGTTTTGTGTATTTGGTTTCTGAAACTCAGACATCCTCTGGGTCACTGTGGAACACTCTGTCAGATCGTATAAGAAGGCGGACGTATGGGGGTATTTCACACGTTTTCAATGTTTCGCATCTTCATGAACGGTCTGTTAGAACAGTATGCGTGATTGTACACTCGACTGAATAAAGGTCCACGAAAAAACGATAAAGTAGCTATAACTCGCTAAGCATGATATGTGAAAACATTATAAAACGAATAGCAAACAGGAAAGGAAAATAGTTCCATTCAATAAATTTATGCCAACGGCCTTGGCTTGTTGAGTACACCGATTCTCGTTGGACTATCAAAGTTAAGCAGTGTCGGTCGTGTTGAGTATTTGGATGGGTAACCGCCTGGGTACGCCACGTGCTGTTGGCTACTTTTCCTTTGTCTTTACGCCAAGGGGGAGGATGGGTGGTGGCGTAAAGTTCATGACGAGATTTCGCATCAGTGTCCTCGATCAAACGCCAAACTTTTTCGCAATGTCTCATTGAATGAGGAGGTGTGAACACTGTTAATGGTCATCCCGCGTCGGATGTGAACGTCAAGCTCGGCGGATCCCAAGGTTCCATTCGAGGGAATTCTCCCACTCCCTTTTCTCATCACCGTCCATAACACCACGCTGCACACAGCCATTATACCCACCTGCACTTATCAGATACACTTAGCACGGACCCCTCACGATTCTCGAAAGCGAGGCCGAATTGTGTGCGAAGAACAGAAAAAGCTTTCCTACTAAGTGGTTGAACCTGCCCTTCGCTGTCACCCAGACAACAATGCCACGTGAATTTACTTTTTTTATTTTTTATTTTTCTTCGCTTGCGTTTTGGTACTAATTACAACAACAATAATTTTACAAAGATATCTATACTGAAAAGATAATCTGATAAAGAGTCGTTTCCTTTCCCACGGAATTCTGACAAAGCCGATTTGTTGTGGCAACTGTTAAACAGCTTTCTTTGATGTAGTTGACGAATTGCAGCACTTTCTAGACTCATCAAACTGATTACGGTCTTACAAGCAGGCTCTTTTCCAAATGTACTTCTAGCTAGAAACCGTTTGTGGTAGCTGGAGTCGAAGGTTTCTGTTAATACTGTCTTTTGAGTACTTCTGTTGACATTTCCAGAGAAATTTTCAACCCCTAGTACACATTTCTGTATTTTTAACTGAGGCGTCAAATATCGGTTTTCGTAGATTTAGCGTTAAAAATGTTTAAATGTAACTAAAAATTATCATAAAAATTTTCATACTATATCTCACCACCTCGTAGATTGAATATCCAGAAACAGTAAAAAAAGCATTTTTTATACAGATTTTCAGAAATTTAGCTTCAAAACTGCATTGTTTCTGAAGTATTTCCATAAAAATTTTCATCCCCTCCTTCACCCCCTTACGGGATAATGTAAATGTAGCTTTAAAATGACTTAGTGGTTCTTTAATAATTATTTACCTAAAAAGAAACTTTTACCCTATTCCCCCCCCCCCTCCCTGCACCCCCCCCCCCCCTTAAGGGGTTAATTTCTGACTGAGAAACCACATACCAATTTTCGTTGGTCTAGTTTCAAAATTGACTTAACAGGCACGTATTTTCAAAAAATCTTTCATCTCCTATTTCACCAGCTTAGAGGCAGAATTTCTAAAAAAAGCCCTTCTTAAATTACACTTATGGTATATGATCAACAACACATTCTGCAAATTTCGAGTTCCTATCCTTAGCCATTGTAAATGACAAATTTGAACTGTGAAAGAGAGACAGAACCTATAGTGAATGGTTCCATGTGAGATAAGTGTAGCACCGTGAGTGGAGAAACTGCCATACAGTGCTGCAGTGCCAGCCCATAGCTCACGGCCGGCGCTCGTAATTCATTAACGACACGACAGCGTGCAGCAGCTCTCCACGCTAATACGCGCAGCAGCAGCAGCAGCACCAGCAGAAGCGCTGTTGTCTGGGACCGGCTGCTTTCGCGTGCCGCGCCGCTCATTAACGACGACACACTGCAGGCCATTGTCTGCCAACTAAAACGAGCGCGCACACCTCGCACTTTTTCGCTTTCTCTACCTAGGCGCGTGCACACGTGCTTTTGTGTGTGTGTCGCTGTGTGTGTGTGTGGGTGAGTGCAGGGAGGGGGGGGGGGAGATAAAAGAATGTGTGGGAGTTAAAAGAATGGGTGGAGCTGCGAACGCCTTCTCGAAACGAAGAGAGCGAAAAAAAAGACGGAGAAAAATTCCAATTGCCTTAAAAAGATTCTCATTTGTCAACGACGCAATCATTCATTTGGCAATAGGTCTACGATGCTCTGAATAAAATTCAGAGAAATATTGGTATAAAGAAGATTGGTCTACGAGATATAGCACGGCATAATACACACGGTATAATACAAGGAGAACCTTTCTCTCTTTTCAATAAAAATAATTTTGTCTCTTTTGGGATCTTTATTTTAGCCAATTAAGGTGGAACCGATTTGTGCTGGAAAAACATGAGTTGCAAATCTGGAGCTGTACGTCATCCCGTCGACGTCTCCGATGCTTATATTGAACAAACTGTGTACGCGGCGGTTGATAATAAAATCAACTGAGGCCTTTCTCACTTGTCTGACGTTCTTTGCCCACGTCCCGTTCCTAATCCATTACATATGGAGACATTTATGTACGTCTATCTTGCACCTGGTGAAAGAAATTGGAATCAATTTTTTCCTGAGTAAATCTGTTCAGTATCAGTGCATTAGAATATCTAACAATTTTCACAATCATACGATAATTACAGCCCACACTGGACTTCTCTGAGTAGCTGCTCTTTAATTATAACCATCCAGTATAACAGTCCGTCAAGGTCTATTTTTGCCTTATTACAGGTACCTGTTAACAGTACGCAGAAGTAAAAGGCTGCTTGAAAATTAAATAAAAAGAAAGTAGTGTCATACATTTATATCTCGTTCACTTTGGTGTTATCAGTTGTATAGGCCAAACTCGTAAGGACACTGGGTTCTAGGTCGTGGGAATGTGTGATGTTCTGATTTATCATGTATCACTTATCCTGGGATTGAGCTTCCTCACGATTTATCATCCTCTCACTTCTTCTAGACAACTGTATCGTATGCTGCGTTGCTGCATTGCTAGGATGTAATGGAAGTGGTCTGTGGTTGTTTGGTAACTGTGCCATGTGGACTGTGGTGCACTAAATTCAAAGCTATGAGACAGACTAGTGCGCCAGTGGCTAAGTGCAGCATTCCAAGATTTCCTTTAGGTCAAATTAGTCTGTTTGAAGCAATAATACAAGTTTGAGGCCCATATTACACACTTCAGACTCAACCTATGCTTTCTGCAACTTGTAGTGAAGTTTGCGGCCGTAGCATGCAGCAAGTTTAATATTCGATCGGGCATGTCGTAAAGTAAGGCAACACGGACGCGCCAGTAAACAATAACTATCGATATAAAGTGGACGAAAATGGATCCGCTTCCGAGAAAATTTGGAGCAGTGAATATACGTAACAAGAACCTCCTGGAAGCCCAAACAGCAGGAACTAAAAGACTCTACTGTCCCGAGACAAGATTGTTAAAAGTGCGGTGACTATATGTAAAACTTGTGCATGAACGGTAAAGAAACCATGTACAACTGTTACGAGATAAAGGGGAAAATTGTTTGGATACATATTATGTCATTTTTTCAATATCAGATTTAATGGAGAAATGAACACCGTAGGGCTGTACAAAAATTAGAATGTGCGCCAACGACAGTCATTGGTGAAAACACTGTGTGCGACAGCTTCGCGTATATTGTGAAACTGTAGCTCGAGGAAATCTTTAGCCAGATGAAATACTACTCATGCATATCATTTAAAAAATAGTAATAATTACAACTCAGAGAGGTGCAACGGAAGGCTAAGTCCTATATGGTTCATATTATCAAGGTATTTTACTAATACGGGATTTGTCATAAAATATGGCAATAACAAACCTTGCAGTTCGAGGCACCATGTTGGCTGCGTGTATAGAGCACGGCATTACTAGAGAGTATGGTGGGTGCTATTGAGCCTTAGCTCAAATATTGAAAGACGCCTAATGCTATTGCCGGTCGCGGTGGCCGAGCGGTTCTAGGCGTTTCAGTCAGGAACTGCTACGGTCGCAGGTTCGAATCCTGCCTCGGGCATGGATGTGTGTGGTGTCCTTAGGTTAGTTAGGTTTAAGTAGTTCTAAGTTCTAGGGGACTGATGACCTCAGATGTTAAGTCCCATAGTGCTCAGAGCCATTTGAACAATTTTTTGAATCTCATACAAGCTTGAAGATATTGAGCCGATGCTGGCAGGTGGAACATACAGATATATTAGAATCTGTTAGGTAAAACACTTCAGTCATACTCAGAAGCAGGAAGAGTTGACCCAGGAACTTACATGGGATGTTTACATCTTGAATACCAAATCGTACGCGAAAAAAATGGTCAAAGTGATTATTGTTTATGAGGCCTCGTAGTTTGGTTACTCGTTTAGCATAGTCAATTGGATCGATAAAGATAGTGAATAATGTAAGTTATTGTTCTCACATTCACATTTAGAGTTCAGTTTTAGTTGCATATTACTCCTAATATAGAGTACGTTCCAATATTTAAGAAATATTTGAGAACAGAAAGCACGGCACATTTTTACGTATCTTCTGTGTCGTTGGTCTCCACGGCAATTCTTGATAGACATATTCCCATTATAGTTGCGGATTCATCTCGGTTTTTGTATGCTGCAACTGAATCTGGAGATTGAAAGTTTTCTTTCAACTAATTTCTTCAGTTTTTGTCAGATACATTGATTTATTTGCTTTTAGTTACAAAATCTTACATTTAGCCACAAAACTAAATCTCACAACCGGGCCAGGCTAATGCCAGACTTCAACTGTGTGAATTGAATCAACTCGCCAAAGATAGTGTGTATACAGAGATATTGATACAACTCAAAGGTTCACGTCGAGTGTTTAGAAAAATTATTTTTTTAATTAATTCATTTACATTGTAAATTTTTGTAGGTCATTAACAAGTGCTTGTATGTACCGGGTAGTTATAATTAAAGTGCAGCTACTCACGGAGATTAAATGAGGGCTGTAATTATCGTATGGCAGCAAACCTTGAAGGATACGCTAATACGCTGATGCGGAATCAATTTGCGCTGGAAAAAATTGATTTCAGTTTTGGCCACCAAATCTGGTTCAAAAATGGTTCAAATGGCTCTGAGCACTATGGGACTTAACATCTGAGGTCATCAGTCCCCTAGAACTTAGAACTACTTAAACCTAACTAAAGGACATCACACACATCCATTCCCCAAGCAGGATTCGAACCCGCGACCGTAGCGGTCGCTTGATTCTAGACTGAAGCGCCTAGAACCGCTCGGCCACCACGGCCTGCTTGCAAATCTGGCAATGTACACTGTTTGTTAACAGTATGACATCCACACTGTCAATTGACAAGCCATAACGTTAGTGAGCAATGTGAGTACCAACATGAAAGACCGTGCGCTGTCAGTGGAACTGTGATGTCACCGACAATAATTACAGAGCTGCATTGACAGAGTATCGCCAACTACATGGTCTGAGGAAAGGCTTGATGATGATAATGGAACTCGAAATCACGTCTGAACTTAGTGTGGCACCTGGAAAAGGAAGGCGTCCCATCCCAGTGGAAATTACTGACCATGCAGTACTAGTACGTAGTACTAGTGCTCGTACAGTGTCATTAGATTTGTCCATCCCATGGTCAACAGTACGGAAAGTTTTGCCATTTATATGGCAGTGGCATCCGGGTGCATTGAAGACACATAACTGCTGAATTTGGGGTATTGTTAAACTGCGTGTTGTGCACGAAGAGCCATTGCACTCGCCTTATGTGACTGTGTGAGTGGATTCAAGAGTACTTCATTCTCGGTCCGTTCTTCTCTAAAGAGAATACACCCAGAGAGCTTGTCAGATGCACTGCGACATATGCATGTTATCGAGACCCCCGTGCAAAGGATGTGATTCCTGCTCTGGAAGAGAGCAACTGAGTGGAAACCACTGTTTTCATGCAGGATGGGGTAACACCGCATATCGCTGGCCCAGTGAAAGATCTGCTTAGTGCAGCCTACAAACGTGTTATCTCCAGTGGTTTTCTAGATGCATCGCGTGCACCTGATCGAATCCACACGTTTACCAGGGACACGTTCGGTCTCTACCTCATCTTAAGTACAGTATACAGGAACACGTTGCTCAGATTCCATCGGAACTGTTGCGAGCAATTGTTGATCACGCCGTTCTACGTCTCCGATGCTCATAGTGAAGCGGAAGTTAATAATAAAATCAACATTATGCCTTTCACAGTTGTTTAAGCTTTTATGCTCACGTGCAGTTCCTAATCCAGTACATATGAAAACATTTAAATACGTCTTTCTTGATTCACGGCGTCAGATTTTTACCTGGCGGCGAGAAGTGGAACCAATTTTTTTTTCAATGTAAGTTGGTTCCGCGTTAGCGCATCAGAATATCTATCAAGTTCCGCTGCCGCACCATAATTACAGCCCAAGATGAACTTCTGTGACTAGCTGCATTTCAATTACAACCACCGGCTGTATAAAAAGAAATGAAATAATTTTTTGGGAGATTGTTGTCCCAAATTGTGGTAAAAAAATAGAATAAAGTTATACAGTTTGTTAGGATCTGACAAAATGATGTAAGAGTTATTATATAAGTACAGACATTACTCCTAAAAAGGGAGATAAAATGATGTTACTGAACTCCGATTCGAAAATGACAAAATGAATTAATCGATACCGCCGCTCGACATTATATCAGGATACCGATACGAACGAAACGAAATTCCGTAAACTTAAAAAATAACAAAAAATACAACGAGTAATAACGAAAATTAGAACGTCAGCTCCATACCTGCAGCAAAAAGATGCTTTCAGCCTGTTGTCAGAGACGCATGCGGTTACGAGTTTGACGAGGTCGCATTGCCGGCGGTGGAATACAGTTTCACTTCACTTCACTGCACGTAACATATCAGCTATGAATGAAGACGGTCGCCCGCTGCTCTCCCGGCTGCCCCGCCACAGTGCACATGCCTCCGGCGCCGTTCCGCTCTTTCTTCGGCGGCTCTCCCCTTTAAGTGGCCATTGTGAGCTTTCCGCGGGCCAGTAAAAGCCTCTACAGAAGCCGACGCCGCAGCCCTCGTCGGCCGTACCAGAAGCGAAGGCCAGCCATTAACGGCGCCCCAGCTACTCGCCTGCCGCAACCGCAACTGTATCAGTTTCGGTCGCCATTACGCGGGTCCGCTTCCGGCTATAATGGCCTGCGTAAATGCGTATGCGTATTATGTGGACGTTGCGTTTGACAAATGAAACTGCTGTGCACGCGGTTTGAACAATTCTCAGCCCCCTGTCTCGAGCACAGTACCGCCAAGAAATGTAAGAGAGACCCGAGGGTGGTGTTCCGCCGCTGCGCCACTTGCATGTTATTTCCTAATTGCAGGTACCACGCGTATGCAAGCGAGATAGCGGGTCTACATTTATGCCTGCATTATTAGTACTGTGGTAGTGTTGCGCATCCAAAATTTAGCACGGCGTTATCGGATTCACAGTTCGTTGGCTGTCTCAGTGTTACTGAGTGCTGTGCCTTTTAGCTCTCCTCACGGATACTGCCTGATAACAGTCATGTAAAGCGAAAACTAGTTATGTAAATTTATAAATATATATAAATAATATATAAAGTTCCTCTCCCAAGCAGATCCTTTCAATTATTTTTCTTTTTTCTTTCATTTTAAACATAACTACTGATCTTCGTGGTCATCTAACAGATAGTCTACAAGCTTGATTTCGTTAGTTATTTGGTTGGTTGGTATGTGGGGAAGGGGCCAAATGGTGAGGTCATCGGTCCCATAGGATTAGGGAAGGATGAGGAAGAAAATTTGCCATGTCCTTTCTGAGGAACCAGCCCAGTATTTGCCTGAAGCGATTTAGGGAAATCACGGAAACCTAAATCAGGATGGTCGGATGCGGGTTTGTACCGTCGTCCTCCCGACTGCGTGTCCAGTGTGCTAACCACTGCGTCACCTCGCTTGGTGATATACCTAGTGAAACACATTTTAATACCTTATTGAGTCTTTTATTTAAGAAAGATAAATATCGAAACAGTGACTATGTGCACCTATAGCATGGAAACGTTCCCGTTTCTTTCACGTAAGGTATATTTAAGAAGAAAAGCCACTTTTGAGTCGGAGAATTAAACAGAGACAACGTTTTCTGAAACTGTTCTTTCAGTCATTGTACTGAATCTCTTCCTTATTCCACTTCTTCAGAAGATACCTTTTTAAAATAATAACTTGTTCTTGATGGACTGACTGAATTATATCTACAAAGCTATATTATTGTGTCTTGTCGAACTCTATGACTATTTATTCAGCAATGACGAGAGCAATACCAACACGTCAATTTTGTGTACTTAACTGCACTTATTTATTGAAATAGTAATGGTTTTATGCTGAAAAATCTCCATACGTCCACATGCGCCGCAGTTGTTGCAATACCTTCTGCGCAAATAATCCACAGTCAGTTCTTAGATAAGAATCTTATTTCTATAGCCTTCTTTTGAAACCTCCACACTTCATCACAACTGGACGTACCGTACACCTATGTGGAACAACAACATGTGATAAGCGTTATTTCTCCGTATGCTTATTTGCATGAAAGCTTTATAAGTCAGCTGATGATGAGGCGCGTAAGTCAGTTTTTATAACGAACGAAGTTTTCAGAAGCAACTGGGACGGGGTCATCTGCCTTAAACTCTCAAAGAGCCGCTGCTTGTAGCAGATACGAAAACACAGAAGCTTAAAGAAAAAAAAATTGCTACTGTACTGACACGTATCTAACATAGGTGCCGATATTCCACATGGTCAGTCATGGTTGACATAATTACACAAGTACGAGTAAGTAGTGTAAAGAAAGCTGCATTGTGGGACGCACCTGACTCCTAGATTACCCTCTTCGATTTAATTTGTTCCTTATCTAGCATTACCTAATAATCAGCGACCTCACCATCATCAGCATTATCACGATAAATCCTCAAACCTCTTATGTGGAGCGCCGGCTGGGGTGGCCGAGCGGTTCTAGGCGCTACAGTCTGGAACCGCGCGACCGCTACGGTCGCAGGTTCGAATCCTGCTTTGGGCATCGATGTGTGTGATGTCCATAGGTTAGTTTGGTTTAAGTAAGGTAAAATAACCAATGACGGACGGAGCAAGGAGGACATCAAAGGAAGACTCGCTATGGCAAAAAAGGCATTTCTGGCCAAGAGAAGACTACTAATATCAAATACCGGCCTTAATTTGAGGAAGAAATTTCTGAGGATGTACGTCTGGAGTACAGCATTGTATGGAAGTGAAACATGGACTGTAGGAAAACCGGAACAGAAGAGAATCGAAGCGTTTGAGATGTGGTGCTATAGAAGAATGTTGAAAATTAGGTGGACTGATAAGGTAAGGAATGAGGAGGTTCTACGCAGAATCGGAGAGGAAAGGAATATGTGGAAAACACTGACAAGGAGAAGGGACAGGATGATAGGACATCTGCTAAGGGAATGATTTCCATGGTACTAGAGGGAGCTGTAGAGGGCAAAAACTGTAGAGGAAGACAGAGATTGGAATACGTCAAGCAAATAATTGAGGACGTAGGTTGCAAGTGCTACTCTGAGATGAAGAGGTTAGCACAGGAAAGGAATTCGTGGCGGGCCGCATCAAACCAGTCAGTAGACTGATGACAAAAAAAAAAAAAATGTAGTTCTAAGTTCTAGGGGACTGATGACCTCAGAAGTTAAGTCTCATAGTGCTCAGAGCCATTTTGAACCTTATGTGGAGCATCCACAGGAAAGTTGTTGAGACGTATGTTTGCAGACGTAGATATGGCGCCAATGAATTTGCGTCCTTCGGTTTACGTGGAACGTCCTATCAATAATGATCCTTCTTCTTCTTCTTCTTTGTATTTCTTCAAGTTGTTCTTTGGTGTTTCTCTCCCCCTCTCGTCGTATTATCTGATCTTGCCACATGCGGCAAGGTTACATAAAGTCAGTCTAAAGCCACTTCTTGCAACGCACGTCTATGCCTGTTCGGTTAGTAGTAACTCATAATTTTTCAATTTAAATGGCCTGTGTAGAAATTCTGTGATGGTCTGTCACTATATGGTTGCTGACCTCTGACTGGCGTATGTAATTTCTTAAATTACCTTCTGCTTCGTTCTAGACGAATCGCAAAAAGTGTGCAACGTTCCAGTCTCGGGAAGGCTACACGCGGGCTAAGCGACTCCCAGGCTGCCCGCACCGGCGTCGCAGCGTTGCATGCAGCTCAGGAACGTCCGGTCTGCTGCAAGAAGCGCAGCTGCAGACATGCTCTGCGGACGTCATAGTGTCGCCTTCTTTCTATTCTCGCTTCACTCATGTAACGGTTCTCGGGGACTGTGCCCGAGTATCTACCGTGAAACACACTGCCAGGCACTCCAAACTAGTGACGTCTTCGGAAGATTGTGGTTGATAGAACTGTTTAAGTTCTGAGCTTTACAATCAGGTCGAAAGCGAAGGCCGACAGATTATCTGATTGAGTAATTTCTGGCGGCTCTATTAACAGTCTCTCACCTAACATGAAAAATAATGTTACTACCACGAAAAAGTGTCGGTAAATAAAAATAAAATTGTGTTGTAGTTACTGGAGAGGGTAGAGTTTTTATTTTTCTGAACTATAGTTTCAGCAGATTGCACGAGGTTAAACAGTAGTTAACCACCTTCTCCCGTTTCTTTATCCATGGTTGTCATTTGTTGCTACATTGTACCTAAACTACCATTGATCGCTCTCAGTCAAATCCATACTTATTATGAATATATATGCATATGTGTGTGTGTTTATTCCACATCTCCTCCTAAACCACTGGATTGATTTCAACCAAACCTGGTACACGTATCTCTCACTGCCAGCCAATAAACACTCCCTGTCATAGTTAACATATGACGTCACAAACAAAGATATGCGCGAGAAATTGTCGTATCACGCATGAAGTTTAAACTCATTACTTCTGTGATAGTAACTCTATTCGCAATACATTTCGCAGACACTATCCACATATGCTGCTAAATGCACCTGTTGTTGTTGTTGTGGTCTTTAGTCCTGAGACAGGTTTGGTGCAGCTCTCCATGCTACTCTATCCTGTGCGAGCTTCTTCATCTCCCAGTACCTACTGCAACCCACGTCCTTCTGAATCTGCTTACTGTATTCATCTCTTGGTCTCCCTCTACGATTTTTACTCTCCACGCTGCCCTCCAATACTAAGTTGGTGATCCCTTGATGCCTCAGAACATGTCCTACCAACCGAACCCTTCTTCTAGTCAATTTGTGCCACAAACTCCTTTTCCCCCCAATTCTATTCAATTCCTCCTCATTAGTTATGTGATCCACCCATCTAATCTTCAGCATTCCTCTGTCGCACCACATCTCGAAAGCTTCTATTCTCTTCTTGTCCAAACTATTTACCGTCCATGTTTCACCTCCATACATGGCTACACTCCATACAAATACTTTCAGAAACGACTTTCTGACATTTAAATCTATACTCGATGTTAACAAATTTCTCTTCTTCAGAAACGCTTTCCTTGCCATTGCCAGTCTACATTTTATATCCTCTCTACTGCGACCGTCATCAGTTATTTTGCTCCGCAAATAGCAAAACTCCTTTACTATTTTAAGTGTCTCATTTCCTAATCTAATTCCCTCAGCATCACCCGACTTAATTTGACTACATTCCATTATCCTCGTTTTGCTTTTGTTGATGTTCATCTTATACCCTCCTTTCAAGACAATGTCCATTCCGTTCAACTGCTCTTTCAAGTCCTTTGCTGTCTCTGACAGAATTACAATGTCATCGGCAAACGTCAAAGTTTTTATTTCTTCTCCATGGATTATGATACCTACTCCAAATTTTTCTTTAGTTTCCTTTACTGCTTGCTCAATATACAGATTGAATAACATCGGGGGAGGCTACAACCCTGTCTCACTTCCTTCCCAACCACTGCTTCCCTTTCGTGCCCCGCAACTCTTATAACTGCCATCTGGTTTCTGTACAAATTGTAAACAGCCTTTCGCTCCTTGTATTTTACCCCTGCCATCCTTAGAAATTGAAATAGAGTACTCCAGTCAACATTGTCAAAAGCTTTCTCTAAGTCTACAAATGCTATAAACGTAGGTTTGCCTTTCCTTAATCTATCTTCTAAGATGCACCTAGAAAATCATATAATGGTATCACACATAGTTCAGGAGATATTACGTCTTAAACACTGAGATGCAAGAAAAACTCCAGCATTGTGATGACGTTTAAATTTAGTCCTCCTTTGCTACTATCTCTAGTCGCAACATATGTTTCAAACAGTAAAAAATACCACGTAATGCATGAAATTTTAGTATCTTTATCCTTTACTACTAAGACACTCCTACAGTGGAGTCTAGGCTACTTAAGGAAATGCCTCACACCCGACAGCGCTTTTCACAACTTTCAACTGCGAAGTGCAAACGGCTTTAGACGAAAACTATCGCCGTTTATATAGCTATGAAGAGGCGTTGCCGTAGAAGTGTTTAATTGCGTTCTAGACTCGCAAAGCAGCTGCATCCAGCATAAAGGAACTGTCGACAATATTACAGTTCACAGACAGTTCATTTCTTGTTTTCGTTTCTAATACAAAATTAATTGGCCGGCCAGGATGGCAGAGCGGTTCTAGGCGCTACAGTCTGGAACCGCGCGACCGCTGCGGTCGCAGGTTCGAACCCTGCCTCGGCCATGGATGTGTGTGATGTCTTTAAGTTACTTAGGTTTAAGTAGTTCTAAGTACTAGGGGACTGATGACCTCAGAAGTTAAGTCCCATAACGCTCAGGGCCATTTGAACCAACAAAATTAATTAGCAAAATGAATCAGGGCAATGCCGCGTTTGCCAGCTAGTATGATAATAATTCTCTCGCGCTAAACTTTCTGTTTAGATACACAGTCACACACACCAACATCAGTGCCTGTTCTTGACCTTTCTGATTCATTGCTAGACTGCTTTCGAACTCCTCCGTGCGCCACAATATCCACAAAACCCATAGTATTTAATACAATAACCCGTAGCAGTAAACACGCTACTTTAATGGTCCTCCTATAATCCTCAGACGAAACTCGCGTAGCGCACGCAGCATAAGGTGCTGCGCGGCGTGGCTTGCTTTTATTGCATCTTCGATCCGGCAGCCACATCCGCGGATATGGCCCCGGGCAATAACCAACTTCGGCCAACTTCGGCACGCGGCGCGCCCACTACACCCCGTTTATATCGCTGCTGCCCTTATAGTCCCCACAGCGCGCACACCTCGCGGTCGCGTACCTCCGAAGCCTGAAATAAAAGTTTGTATTTATCTTGGGCGGAGCTTTCCGCTCTGCGGAAATGCAGTCCTTAAAGTTTGCACACAAAACAGCTGCTCCTTACGAGACAACTAAAGTTTTGATAGTGATGAAAGCAATCCCCCATCAGGTAATCATTCGACACACAAATTACCAAAAACAATTCCTGAATATTTATTTGTCCAGATTTATATGTCCAGAGTTGTGTTTTACCTACCAGAGCAGTCAATTCTGCTTCGTCTATAATTAATCGTAACGTGTCTTCTTGCTTTATATTCATTATACACTTTACAGCTGGATTTTTTAATGGCGTGACTGAATCAGGGATTATTTATTTATTTTTATTTTACACGTCTAGTTACGTAGGATCAAATTGAGGAACAAATCTCCAAGGACATGGAACGTGTCAGTACATGAAGTTACAACATAAAAGTAATAACAGTTATAATAAAATGTTTATGAACTCAAAAACAGACAACCCATAAGTTTATATAAATGCAATCAGCAATACAACTCAGGAATAAGCTTAATTTTCAAGAAAATCCTAGACAGAATAAAAGGAGTGACCCATGAGGAAACTCTTCAATTTCGATTACTGCTACGATTTTTGCATTCTTGTGGTAGATCATTGAAAATGGATGCAGCGGTATACCGCACACCTTTCTACACAAAAGGAAGTGCGATCCAAATGCAGATTGATTTCTGCCTAGTATTAACTGAGTGTAAGCTGCTAATTTTTGGGGATAAGCTGATATTGTTAACAAGAAACGACAGTAAAGAATATATGTATTGAGAGGCCAATGCCAGAATACACAGAATACTGAACAGGGGTCGACAAGAGGTTCACGAACTTAGACCATTTATTGCCCGAACCGCCCTTTTCTGAACCAAAAATATCGTTTGAGAATGGGAAGAGCTACCCCAAAATATAATACCATACGTCATAAACGAGAAAACAAGCAAAGTAGACTACTTTTCGTATCAAACTATCACTTACTTCAGACACCGTTCGAGTAATAAAAATGACAAGATTAAGTCTCTGCACAAGATCCTGAACGTGAGCTTTCCGCGACAGTTTGCAATCTATCTGAACACAGAGAATTTTGAACTGTTCAGTTTCACAAACCATATGCCCATTCTGTGACATTAAAACGTCGGGCCTAGTTGAATTGTGTGTCAGAAACTAAAAACTGAGTCTTACTGTGATTTAGCGTTGGTTTATTTTCTATAAGCCATGAACTTACGTCACGAATTGCACAATTTGAAACAGTACCATCATTGCACACATCATCCTTTACTATCAAGCTAGTGTCATCAGCAAGCAGGAAGGTTTTACAGTCACCTGTCACATCACTTGAGGGAATATCATTTATATAAATAAGGGAACAGGAGTGGCCCCAGCACTGATCCCTGGGGCACCCCCCCCCCCCCCCTCCATTTAACCGTGTCCCATTCAGACCCCACGTCATAGCCATTCTCAAAACTGCGCATAATGACTTTTGGTGTTTATTGTTAAAGTAAGAGATGAACCAATTGTGAGCTACTCCTCGTGTCTCATAATGGTCCAAGTTCTGGAGGAATATTTTTTTTTTTTCTTTTCAGAGTATCCGTAATAAGACACTACACTGGCTATCAAAGGGAGGAATAGGTTCAAATGGTTCAAATGGCTCTGAGCACTATGGGACTTAACATCTATGGCCATCAGTCCCCTAGAAGTTAGAACTATTTAAACCTAACTAACCTAAGGACATCACTCAACACCCAGTCATCACGAGGCAGAGAAAATCCCTGACTCTGCCGGGAATCGAACCCGGGAACCCGGGCGCGGGAAGCGAGAACGTTACCGCACGACCACGAGCTGCGGACGGAGGAATAGGTACTAGGCAATAGATGTGCAGTAATACAATGCATTTTTGGGATTTGTGCATTTCGCGTATTCTTATGGCTCATTACCGTACCCGTAACGACCATTTGAACAGAGAAAACATAGAAACCGAGCGTTATTTTTTTGCTCTAGAGTTCATGTTACAGAGCTACTGCTGTAGGGTGACACTGTTCGACTGCCTACACAGACATTTCGTCATTGAATCTTCTTAGTTTGAATTTAATTTTTTGTGTAGTAAAAGTGGTTCCAGTATCAGTTTGATGAAACACACCAAACACAGACGAGACAACGTACACACTAAAGTTATCGTGACAGAAACTGCCTTTCTCGCCTTCCTGAAACGATGCTTGTCCTTTGTAAAAAAAAAAAAAAGGGTATCTGCTGACTGACCCAGAAAGCTGTAAAAGTGGAAACACAAACACGATAATATTGACAGGTGTTCCTAAGATAGAGCCAGCCAGCCAAACACAGAAACAGACGACTGTGTTATCATACAGAACTCTTCTGTAGGAAAAAAGACTTAGAGAGAAAACTGAGGAACAGCAAACTCGAGATCTTACCCGTAAAGGAAAAATTTTTGCTGTTCGTGTATACTAATAAAATGGTTCAAATGGCTCTAAGCACTATGGGACTTAACTTCTGAGGCCATCAGTCCCCTAGAACTCAGAACTACTTAAACTTAGCTAACCTAAGGACATCACACACATCCATGCCCGAGGCAGGATTCGAACCTGCGACCGTCACGGTTCCGCGGTCCCAGACTGTGGCGCCTAGAACTGCTCGGCCACTCCGGCCGGCTATATTAATAAAATCACAGCTGAAGATAGGAGTTGTTATGGTAGCAAATAGGACATCTGCTCCTCGTCTCATTTTAGTCTGTTAACGGGAGAAGCTTGACAAGGGGACCATTAAATCTGTTAAGAGCGAATATTGACTAGTCTCAGGTACGTCGTAGAGAGACCCTTTCCTGAGCACCTAGGTAGCGGCTTTCCATGCGACGGCGCCTAGTCTCCGAGAAAACCGATGTCGAAGTTTTATGAGTACCTCATTTACCTGTAACGTTAGTCCAAGGGACTGTCAAATGGAAACGATTTAGACAGAAAAAGTAAGTAAACAATTTAGTATTTCAAAAATAATCGCTGTAACTGTTAATAGATTTATCCCTCTGTCAGACAAGATAGTCAATGTCTTCATGTTTGCGGTTGCCTACGGAACGATGAGTGTACTTCTTCGTTCAAAGCAAATAGCCACGACTGTCATTCTCCAGAGCCCCAAAAATATGGAAATCACATGGGGAGAGATCAGGACTATATGGAGGATGTGTATGGGCTTCCCAGCGAAACTTGCGCAGCGTACTAATTTAATCTAATGATGATATTTTCGAAACGGGTCATTAAAAAGGGTGGTCACAAAAATACCTGTGACTATTTTACTATTATCAGAGCGTCCATAATAGCTACTCCCATACTCCTATCTAGTCTCCTCATGCGATTTCCATATTTTTTGAGCCCTGAGGAAAAGACATTTGCGGTCGTCGATTTGCCTCGGACGAAGAGATGTACGCCTCGGTACATGATGGTTCCGTAGGCAACCGCAAACATTTTACCATAAAGCCACTGACAGCCTTCTTTCATAGTGGGATAAATGTATTTACATTTGTAATAACAGTTTACTTACTCTTTCTAATCTGTCTGGTTGTAATTTCACTACTACCTATACCGTTTCGACCAAGCGGGTGCACCTTAAAGATGCACGATTGACACGCTGGCGGTATGCCTACAAATCCTGCCTGTGTACTTTTCTTTTTTTTTTTCAATTTGTCTCTTCGAGAAAAGTTTCCATAAAAATACATTCTTCAGTTCTGGATAAACTTCGTGCATCTGCTTTCACAGGAATAATCAAATACGCTTGATTAGCATCACTGTTGATCGAATAAAGCACAATCTTTTTAAATTCAAACGAACTGTGTTCTCCGATTTCGCTTCTGAAAAATTAGTGTGCCTGCAAGGCAGTAGTTTTCAGTAATGTGTGTGAGGTTCTACGAATTTGTATTTCGGTTACTTCTGCGTCAAATACCATCCGGAATGCTAGCACAGAAAGCGATAGCGAGTAGATGGCTCTGTAATCTATTCTGTAAGAAATGGAATACAAATTTGAAGAAATATTCCCCATGAAAAGCCGCTAGCCAGGTACTCTTACGGGTCTCTCTACAGCATGGGGCAACCGATGCTAAACATTCATCAAATCAGAGACATATATGAAATTCTAATCATAATAAAGACAAACCTTAGAGTTGTGAACGTGAGATGAACCTTGTCTATGTAGTATCATGTAAAGGGTTTTGACGTCAATATACAGAAAGACTGCGCCTATCTCGCACACGATGAACTCGCTTTTAGGTTACGAAAGAACATGAAATTAGATCGCAAATCTGATCGGAACGTTAGTGCATCGGGTAGGGTCCGACAATATAAGTGTGATAAAAAGTCGTGAAAAGGATAGTAATTAATGAAACATCGATTGATGTGGCCGAACAGTAATACATAAAATAGCATGAAAGAAGAGCGGATGATACGAATCACCAAAAAAGAAAATAAAAAACATCTTGATAGCTACGGTGATTGCTCGGTAGTTTGTGAATGATTTTCCAACATGAGAGTGATGCTTGAGGAAAAGTCCGGAGGAACACTTCGAACGACGACTTCAGCCATCAGGGCAAGGTAAACAGCGGAGGGAAAACAAATGTTTCCGTTCCCTTCCGCCACGATGTGGACGGCTGAGAGATAGCCTCGGACCCTCCCCTGGAGTTTAACTTACCACTTCACACATTCTCTTCTTAGCTCTTAGTTTTCTTTTCTAGTGCCGCACTGTGATTCTAACGTAGCAGTGGGATCGATTATAGAAGAGTATTTCGTCTGTAAAGCTTGTAAGAACTGTATACCATGCGTCTTCCAAATTCCGCTAAACATTTCACAGTTCGCAATGCTTTTAAGAGCTTCATATTACTAATTTTCGGTCTGGTAGTGCGTACCTATGGCATTCTTCTTCGGTGTTCACAGAATAATAAAGGCTTGTCCATACGCGTTGCTACAGGGCTCAATGTTTCCCACCTTGTATATCTGCTCGCATTTTGCCACATTTGTGCTATCACATTCGCTTTATTTAGAGCATCTAAATATTAGCACAATAATTCGCGTCTGCATTTTATCACCACAATGATGTATGACGACATTCTCCCTTTCTGTTATTAGTTTAACCTGCCAATAAACACTGCGTATTTGTTAAACATTACAATACCTGTTTCCCGATCTTTACTTGATCACAGATTTTCTCTACGGCACGCACTCGAAGAGAGATGATTATTTCATAGTTTAAAGTATTGTGAAGAGACGTTGGTTTACACCTTTTAAATATTTTTTTAAAAAATATTAATTATGCACAGTAGCTGTATGTCACTTCTCTATTAAAGCTTCCTGTCTCACACCAACGACGTATAATTCTCAAACGATGACATTATTAGTCTGCCTGAAAATCGTCAGTTTCTTTACCGAAACTGGAAATATTAATTAAGTAGTGGGTATACATCTCTTGTACCTAATCAAGATATTCCAAAAACAAAAATAGAAGATGACACTTAAGTCCAATAATTCTTTCCATGTGATTATGAACTATATCATAATGAACTTTAATTGCCATTCTGAATATCCATGTCGCATCCCCGTTGGTATTATCGCTTGGAATTAATTGATAAGTAGGTTACCAGTACATCGAAGTCCATCTAACTCAAACAGCCGCAACAACAGCACGAAGATTGTTGTAATCAGTTCATTTTTAAGTCCATAACTTCTAATCAGACCTACGAAAGTGTGATTTACTGAATTTGTCTGGTTATACATGTGAAGTTCTGGACCAGAAAATACCGTTGTCCCACTTAATAAAATGATATTAGTCATTTTACTTTTTTACAGTACTGTATTTCATTAAAAAGCTTTTCGGTAGCTTAAGAAACAGATGGAGTTTTTTGAACCAAACAATACCAGCAGCCGGATTCCACAACAAAATAGATTGCAGAGGTATAGAATTTTTACAGTGATAACATCAGCGATATTGTCCGCAATTCGTACTTACTTAATTGAAAGAATTTCCTTTTCATTACGGTACTGACATTCAGTCATAATTTATTCACCGAGATGAAAACAACTGCCTTATTCGCGTGAAATGCACCATTTATGAAAAAACGAAAATGCGCTTCTAGTCTAGCGAAATGCAGGCTGAAAGCAAATCCAGAGACTTTTAAAATAAAAACGATTAATTTTATTGTTTTCTCTGACGAATAATAGTGGAATAAATCACTGTTTTTCCTATTTCTAAACGTTGCCCAAATGGACACTACTGGCTATTAAAACTGGAACACCCGTAAGGATAGCAAACAACAAAATTTTATTCATTGTACGTATACAGTGCAGTAGGGAGAATAGATGGCTAAATTTGTGATCTGGTGGTGCACGGGGTGTGAAATTTAGTGCACAGAGCTGCCACATTTGGCTGTAACACCCACTCTAACGTGACTGGGATTCGGGTCAAACTAAGCTTTTGACACATACGGGTTCGTTAGTCCGTGTTGCAACTCTATCCTGCTGTCATCAATCGTAGTGGTTTTCGAACGTTGGCGTGCTTCTCTCTAGGCAACTCGTGATCAAATGTCTTGTGTGGGGTGCGGTAGCGTTCTCGCTTCCCGCGCCCGGGTTCCCGGGTTCGATTCCCGGCGGGGTCAGCGATTTTCTCTGCCTCGTGATGACTGGGTGTTGTGTGATGTCCTTAGGTTAGTTAGGTTTAGGTAGTTCTAAGTTCTAGGGGACTGATGACCATAGATGTTAAGTCCCATAGTGCTCAGAGCCGTTTGAACCATTTTTTCTTGTGTGGGTGACATGTGGAGAACATGGTGGCCAACATTCGAACACCCTCGTATCTCAGAAGATGCTCATTTGACTGCTGCTTGAATATTGTTCATCTGTCTGGGATCCTTAACAGGTAGGACTTATAGAAGAGATAGAGATGATTCCTCGAAGAGCGGCGGGGTTTGTCACGGAATCGTTTAGCCGGCGCGAGACCGTTACAGAGAATCTCAGCAAACTCCATTGGCAGACGATGAAAGAGAGGCGTAGTGCATCACGAAGAGATTTACTATTGAAATTTCGAGAAGAGTCGGGCAACGTATCACTTCCCCAAACGTACGGAGATGTAGATGAAGTAGGTCGGGCACTGACAACACGCTCTCCTGAGTTATCCTGTTGACAGATGACGTCACCGAGAACTCAGAGCCACCGGTTTAACACGTGAGAAATATAACGGCTTCTGTACAAATTGTCGGTTATTTGAACCAGAGATAATCGTGTTGGGTACCCAATGGCATCCCAGACACCACATTAGGTGCTTGGCATGTATGACGATGACGAATGCATTCTGGGAACGTCCGTTCTTCTCGGAGCCTCCAGAGACCAGTCCGCCCATCTTGATGCTGTACGCAGAAGCGGAACACATCTGAAAAGACGACGCGGCTCCTCTGCTGTGTCCCGTGTTGTGGAGCACACGCTACTGTCGGCCTACGTCCACGTCAATTGAAGCCACAAAAATGGTCGCCGTTTTGACAGACCGTATTGCTCCAGACGTTGTTGTCCACCAGCCCGAGTGATGAAAGGTGGAGCTCTGTGACACATAGAGCAAGCGTCCGCTAGATCTATGACACTTTTTAGCAGTTAATATCCACTGATCAGCAGCGGTTTCGCTTACCACCGAAAGCTATAAAGATGTATCGTAACTGCCGCCTTGTTCAGATTGTGGGGTACGGCTCCAGCTTGTGAGCTCACAGGCTTACTCTCGTCCGGCCTACAATTTCCGGGACACGTACTTAGAAAAATATTTCACTGATATGTGCAGGGGCATTTGGCTCCAGTCCGACCGATTCTTTACTAGTGATTGTGGGTTTGTGCCCATTAGTTTTCCTAACAAGGCATCATTTTATTGGCTGCACAAACGGGGCCTAAATAAGGTGCAGATTACAATGGTAACAATTAGCTTCGGTAAAGAAACATACAAAATAAAGTACTAGACCTCTGTCAAGACGAGTGGGATCAATCAGATACGGGTCGTATAGTCCTCAATTTTCTACCTAGAACAAGAGGAATGTTGCAGTATAAAATAGTAAAATCATCTACAGGGGTCGTTCACTTCCTCTCGGGCCATGGTCCTTCTCCGACTTAACTTACATCGCATAGGAAAGAGACCATCGGCGGAGTACGACTGTGGCGCCCCAGTGGCGACGCTTGAACATGTAATTTTTGAGTGAACAGCTTTCGCACAAGTTGCCTCAGAGGAGAGGCGATCACTAGTCACATAGAACAGATTAGAATTCTTAAATGACTCGGGTAAGTGTAGCATACTCTCTAAACTGGTCAATACAATATCTGGAGAGGCTTAGCGGATATATCATATCTTAGCCGCAATTGAGTCAAACACAGGATGTAAAGTAAAGCAGCCGTTCTGCTTAGAAACAAATTCAGCACAGGCAGAAAACTTTCTTGACATAAACGAGATAATGACAAAGTGAGTCCGCACTGCGGAATGACGATCTTACTGGGTTAGTCCGCCACAAGGACTGGTCACTATACCGGACGTACAAAGGATGGTGTAGGAGGGACGTGTGAAGAGAAGTACTTCTCCTTGCTATTTTGGCGACCGGGAGGTCTGGGAGAATTGAAGCAGTACTAGGGTCGCCTCTCATCATTCCACCAATCTTATGTAGAAATAAAATATAGCAGCACAAACAGACCAAATAAGAAAAGGTAAATCTCAAAACTGCTTTTTATAATGTAATGGTTCATTAGAGGGGGGGGGGGGGGGGGAGATTAGCAGCGCTTGGCAGAGGTTTAGCTATAGTAGCGACCCGCCTTCCCATGGCTATGGACGAGCAACTCTCTGGGATTTCCCCAGAGAGGCTAAGAGACCGATTGTCTGTTTCAATATTACACATTGAAGAACCGTAAAGCTATCATTAACTACTGCAAGTAGATTAGAAGTTAGTAGCTTTGTGTGGTTACTGATAGAGCCCACTCAAAATTGTTAGACAGTCGGTTTCGTATTGTTAATAAATATTGAAAAAAAATGCCGTCCGCGTGTATATCATCTTTTTGAAACAGTCCCATTTTCTGTCTCCAGGTATGTGATGCGCGAACCTACGTGTGATCTCGGACGCTAGTCACGTGGAGCTGTCGAGGTCCTGAATGATATTGTATTACTCTCCTGGATCCATAGACTACACATTCGCATGACAGACGTGGGATTCCGACAAACGTGAGAAACAGCACTGCGAAACGATATACAACGGTCTCGGTAGACCATGATCCAGCGGCTGTCGAAATGCGACACATATTATTAGATGTTACCCCTCTTTACACTAGTCTTCGTTCGTATTACAAACAAACAACATCCAAATGCTATGACTAAATGAGAAACCCACTGCGTAAATTTTCCATTTATACGGATTGTAGATGGCACCATTTCTACCCACTCTGTGTGGTTGCGCTGAAGTGTGTTCATGGTGTTGCTATGTTGATGACGAGAAGTGTAGCGTACTGCAGCAAATTTGTTTGCCGTCGTGGGGTCTTTTTTTTTTAATTGCATATTTGGATCCATAAAAGTGGTTAGAATCCACCCCTGAAATGGTTTTTCGGAATACGGAACGGAAATGTTTGTTATTCACGGCTGAACAAAAAAATGCACCTGCCTGAAATCGGCCTTTTTCACGTATCAGTTTTTTTCTTTCGGAGGACGAGTTATTGTGCCGGTGCTTGGGAGGAAACACACAAAATTCAAATAAATGTTTGAACGCGTGTGTTTGGAAGTTAGTCCCCAAACATTTGCATTCTGGTGCGAAGACTGTGGAGATTGCGACTTTGCTGGCAATGAGCAGTTTCAGTGAAGGGTATTTAGCAATTCTAAAGAGCATGACAACGATGGACGTCACCCTGGCACTCTATTCGACGCAGTTCGCCCAAGCTTGTCACCGGCCGTACGAGTGGCTCTGGAACAGCCCAGGATCGCCCAGATTGAGCAGAACGCCCTCTATGAGAAAGAGGAAGGACTAGTTTATGGACCAGGAATAGCAGATTGCACGTACGTTGCATAATATTGCATTTATATGTAGTCAAAACTTCAAACGGGGTTTTCTCAAAATGACGTTTTTTTATCGCGCGGTATGATAACTTCAAATCTACTGAACCGATTGGCATGATTCTTTGTTTCCGACGAAGCTAACTAAATTTTCTAGGAGTTGTACCACTTTTATTCCGATCCACCAACTATAAATATTTTTACTTGGCCGACGAAGCAGAAAAATCGATGAAAAACCCCTATTTTTCAAATGGCCGCCATTTTGTTTCCTATGGTCGAAATAACTTAAGCGAGGTACAACGCCTAAAGAATCTTATATACTTGGATAACGTCAACTCAATTTTGATTTCAGGCGAGCCGGCTGACATACCGCGCGTGGAGGTCTACATCGAAATTTTGTTTCATTCCGACGGCACTCCCACATTTGCTCTTTGACATTTCCGGTCTAAAAAATTCCGATTTGTAGAGGAAATATCAATAAACGTTTTGATCAAAGTTTACATTGATATCTATAACACATTCCGAGAAAAAAATTCTCAAATAACATGCTTTTTTCGGGCCAAAGATAGTAAACCTCCCCTTAAACAGCGGAACCTGTGGTTCCCGCCATGCAAGCCTGTCCAAAGACAGCCTGCCAGAAACCCGAGAACAAGAGCGTCGGACTGGCTCTGAATGTGAATCGCGGACAAATGGATGAGACCGCGAAGAAAGGCGGCGACGCGGAGCTGTGAAGACCGGTTCGGCTCGTCCGCTCCGTCCACAAAGGCCTCCTCCTCCTCTGCAGGAGCAGCTTCCAGCATTGAGTCCCCCACAAGGCTCTCGTTCTTCAAGTGTCGGGCCTAGTCTCGCCTACTCCCACGCGAAACCCTTTCCCTACCACAGCACTGTCACCGTTCATGGGTAGGGTGACTCGCTGGTACAGGTTACCGAACATTTATGGGTGTCAGTATACAAGCACCGCTTAAATTTGAGCTCCCGTATAACGCATTTTCTGCCTCTGTCGAGTAACACTGCTGTAGACGACCTCAGCACAATTTAATGCTTCTTTTCTTGGTTTCCAGAGAGTCTTCGGTACACTTTCGGCTCACCGCCCAGCGAACATACGCTGAGGTGACAAAAGTCTTGGGATGCCTGCTAATATCGTGTCGGACCTTCTTTTGCCTGGCATAGGACAGCAACTCGACGTGGAATGGACTCAACAAGTCGTTTTAAGTCCCCTGCAGAAACAATGAGCCATCTTGCCTCTATAGCCATCCATAATTGCGTAAGTGTTGCCGGTGGAAGATTTTTTGCGTGAACTGACTTCACAATTATGTCCCATAAATGTTCGATGGGATCTTCGACGTTCTATGTGCCTAAACCATTCGCTCGAAATGTCCCGAATGTTCTCCAAATCAGTCGCGAACAATTGTTACCCGATGACATGGCGTATTGTCATACATAAAAATTCCATCATCGTTTCGGAACATGAAGTCCATGAATGGCTGCATGCGGTCTCCAAGAAGCCGATGGACTCAGCCTGTTCCAAGTAAATACACTCCACACCATTATGGAGTCACCACAAGTTTGCACAGTCTCCTATTGACGACTTGAGTCCATGGCTTCGTGGGGTCTGCACTCGAATCCTATTTTCACCATCTGAAATACGGACCCATCTGACCACGCCACGATTTTCCAGTCGTCTAGGGTCCTACCGATATGGCCAAGAGCTCAGGAGAGGTACTGCAGGCCATGTCGTGATGTTAGCAAAAGCACTTGCGTCGGTCGTCTGTTGGCACGGTGCATTAATGCTAAATTTCGGCGCGCTGTCCTAACGGTTACGTTCGTCGTAGTCCCGCATTGATTTCTGCGGTTATTTCTAGCAGTGTCGCTTGTCTAATAGCACTGGCAACTCTATGCAAACGCTGCTGCTCTCGGTCGTTACGTGAAAACCGTCGGTCACTGCGTTATCCGTGCTGAGATGTAATTCCAGTAATTTGGTACTCTCGGCACACAACTGACACTCTGGGTCTCGGAATATTAAATTCTCTGACGATTTCCGAAATGGAATTCCCCATGCGTCTAGCTCCAACTTCTACACCGTTTCGGAGTCTGTTAATGCCCGTCGAGCGGCCACAATCATGTCGGAAACCTTTTCACATTGTTGTGTAAATACACTCCCGGAAATGGAAAAAAGAACACATTGACACCGGTGTGTCAGACCCACCATACTTGCTCCGGACACTGCGAGAGGGCTGTACAAGCAATGATCACACGCACGGCACAGCGGACACACCAGGAAGCGCGGTGTTGGCCGTCGAATGGCGCTAGCTGCGCAGCATTTGTGCACCGCCGCCGTCAGTGTCAGCCAGTTTGCCGTGGCATACGGAGCTCCATCGCAGTCTTTAACACTGGTAGCATGCCGCGACAGCGTGGACGTGAACCGTATGTGCAGTTGACGGACTTTGAGCGAGGGCGTATAGTGGGCATGCAGGAGGCCGGGTAGACGTACCGCCGAATTGCTCAACACGTGGGGCGTGAGGTCTCCACAGTACATCGATGTTGTCGCCAGTGGCCGGCGGAAGGTGCACGTGCCCGTCGACCTGGGACCGGACCGCAGCGACGCACGGATGCACGCCAAGACCGTAGGATCCTACGCAGTGCCGTAGGGGACCGCACCGCCACTTCCCAGCAAATTAGGGACACTGTTGCTCCTGGGGTATCGGCGAGGACCATTCGCAACCGTCTCCATGAAGCTGGGCTACGGTCCCGCACACCGTTAGGCCGTCTTCCGCTCACGCCCCAACATCGTGCAGCCCGCCTCCAGTGGTGTCGCGACAGGCGTGAATGGAGGGACGAATGGAGACGTGTCGTCTTCAGCGATGAGAGTCGCTTCTGCCTTGGTGCCAATGATGGTCGTATGCGTGTTTGGCGCCGTGCAGGTGAGCGCCACAATCAGGACTGCATACGACCGAGGCACACAGGGCCAACACCCGGCATCATGGTGTGGGGAGCGATCTCCTACACTGGCCGTACACCACTGGTGATCGTCGAGGGGACACTGAATAGTGCACGGTACATCCAAACCGTCATCGAACCCATCGTTCTACCATTCCTAGACCGGCAAGGGAACTTGCTGTTCCAACAGGACAATGCACGTCCGCATGTATCCCGTGCCACCCAACGTGCTCTAGAAGGTGTAAGTCAACTACCCTGGCCAGCAAGATCTCCGGATCTGTCCCCCATTGAGCATGTTTGGGACTGGATGAAGCGTCGTCTCACGCGGTCTGCACGTCCAGCACGAACGCTGGTCCAACTGAGGCGCCAGGTGGAAATGGCATGGCAAGCCGTTCCACAGTACTACATCCAGCATCTCTACGATCGTCTCCATGGGAGAATAGCAGCCTGCATTGCTGCGAAAGGTGGATATACACTGTACTAGTGCCGACATTGTGCATGCTCTGTTGCCTGTGTCTATGTGCCTGTGGTTCTGTCAGTGTGATCATGTGATGTATCTGACCCCAGGAATGTGTCAATAAAGTTTCCCCTTCCTGGGACAATGAATTCACGGTGTTCTTATTTCAGTTTCCAGGAGTGTAGTTCCGCGTAGTCAGCGCGTACACAACTTTCCCATTAGAGCGCGCCCCACTCAGCACAACAGCGCAGGCGCAGCGCTCGTCTGTCTCCGTACTACGAGATGGCGCTGCCATAGAGACGGACCAAATTCTGCTTCTGCCGATCCACGTATTAATATGTAACGCAGCCAATGAGATTGCTGCTAACGTAGAACCCTTTCTCCTCGCGGATCACACTCGCGCAGTGATACATGAACGCGCGAGGTATTATAACGAGTGTACAGACCTCCGATTAGTCAGTTTGCATTGGTCTGCAACAGTCTGTAGGAGTTCTACATTTATCTGTACCAGTCTATAGTCAAGTTTCAGTGTGCACCTAATAAGATTACCATATTCCTGTACATAGCCATGAAGATAAATGTATAGACACTTTTGTCAAGTATCAGAGATATATGTGAAAATAAGATTAACGTACCAATACCAAAGGAACTTCAGATTGTCAATTGTAAATAGCATCCAGAACCAAGTTAAGTAATTTTTATGCTTGTTATTATTTTAAAATTTGAAAATTAATCAAGTTCTGTTTAAAGTTGGTCACCGTCAATCTGCTACTCTAAACGTGCAAGTGGCATTTCTATCGTCTGACCTAATGGCAGAAGATAAACACGCCACGATAAGACCACGAGACATATTGCTGACACTAGCCTACTTCGTTAGAGCGACAAGTCAAATAATCTGATGGTGTGTGTACCGAAGGTCTTACAGTGCGCACACCACACACATGAACCACCTGATGTGATCGCAGTAAAGACTTCTCAACAATTAGCATACAGTACGTTATTTTTGGGAGAGAGCTCTCAGATGTGAGGGTAGCATTTGACGTACCTCATGAGTACGTGATGGAACCATTGATCTTTATGATATTTAAAAACTTGGCAGACAACATTTGAACTCTCTGAAGTTGTTAGCTGATGGCGCGGTTGTGACCAGGGTGGTAAACCAATTAGAAACTTATTCAGAAATAAATAAATTTAATGCAGCGTGCGTAAGTAGATAAAATGCCCTAATACTGTTCAAAAAATGATTCAAATGGCTCTGAGCACTACGGCACTTAACTTCTGAGGTCATCAGTCCCCTAGAACTTAGAACTACTTAAACCTAAGTAACCTAAGGACATCACACACATCCATGCCCGAGGCAGGATTCGAATCTGCGATCGTAGCGGTCGCGCGGTTCCAGACGGTAGCGCCTAGAACCGTTCGGTCACAGCGGCCGGCTTATACTGTTCGATTAGTAATCAATTACAGCCATCAAGTATTAATGAATACGGGTTTGGAACTATGTTTCGCCACATTTGAGTTAATTAAAAAGCATGAGTTTTGTAGCTACATAAGTAGCAACGGAAAGAATGATAAAATTTAACTGAAAATTCTAGTTGATGTTCGTTAGCGGCAAAACCATTCCTTAAGATTTGTGCACTTTTCAGCAAACTCTCTCACTATGTTTTCGTTACTTTTTCTCCAGAAGGTGTGGCAGTAGCACCACTTCTGCACACTGAAAAACCTTTCGTGCCGTCGTAAAAAAATTTTCGTGTACATTGGAGTCCGTATTCACTATCCAGTTGTGATATGGTAGAAGTGTTTTGTGATCCTCAAAGTCATCATTCTTTACCGGCATCCGACATCGATAAAAGCTTCCAGCACGCTTCTCTATGCACTGCAGTTAAACGCACCCACGTTGTTCCCGCATCTTTTATACGGTCGTTTGCCTTCGTGTCTCTGATAACTCTTAACATGCAACTATCCATTACTCGCTTAGAAACTCGTCGCTTTTGACTGGAATTCGCACTAAAAGTCTGCTTCACTGCCATAAATCGTAAATGTAATCATACACCGACTGCAGACTTGCTCTTCCAGGCGTATCGAAATCGCAGTTATGAAAAAGTTACTGGGGTGTTTATTTCTAATTAGCCCACGTAGTTATTATTTTCTAATTCCCTGAAAACAAATACTCGTCAACTATCGTAGAATTGCATTTTAATAGTTACAGTTTTCAAATTTCACCTGTGGAGGAATGTAGTAAATGTATGATGAGGCGTCGGCAGATTTTGCAGCTGACAGACCACATCTAACTTGTCAATGAACAGGTCGAGCAGAGCCGGTACGTTGGCCTGGAAGATCACCTGACATTGACCCTCTGAATTTTCCTGTCTCAGAAATGACGTTTCCAGTACTCTCGTCGGTACGGTTGAAGAACTAGAGCTAGAAGGATACGTGAAGCACCTTTGACAGGGATAAGTGTATAGTAATTTAGAACGTTTAATGTGCTGAGGCTGCATAGCACTTCTTGTTATGGTAGGCCAAGGGTGAAATTTGACGCTAATTAAATGGGAACTTGACTGGAAATTTTACTTTTCGGGTTCATTTGCACTAGCTAGGGAATCGTGTTTCTTCTCAATGCACCTGCAAATTTATTTAAGAAAGCAGTAAGGTCGACGATGTGTCGCAGCAACGTATCTCGTGTTTCTAACTTCTCTTCGTTCTATCTCCACCGAAACCAATAAAGTAAAGCCTAACAGTGCTATGTTTGATGATGTTGGTGGCCAGATAATAGTTCATCGACGACTAACTTGAAGAGGTCCCCAGTGGTGGGTTAACTTTTTGAAACCATGTGCCATCCCACGTACCCATTCACCCTGCTGTGCCCTCGTTTGCGACTAATCGGGGGGAAAATTTCGGAATTCCGCGTGATGCTCTACAGCTTTAAAATATTAATGTTACCCAGAATTGTTAAGAAGCGTAATTATAAAGGTAGAGTCATGTCATGCGTAATGTCGTTGATTCGAATCTCGTCACGTAATTTCAGATTCTTTATTTTTAAATCTTTATCGAAACGGCTTTAATCGTTATCAGTTCAACTGATTGTTTTAAATGTAACTTTTTTCTTCCTATTTCTTTGTCACATCATTTTAATCATCGTACTAATTTTTTCAGTTGCTCTCATTTTTCTTCCTACTTTCTTTTTACGCATGGAATCTTTGTGTATATCAATTTAGTTGTTTTTCCTTAGCCATCATAATATTTAAAAATTTAAAAAATGCTGATCTATCAGATAAAACACAAAAGACGAAATAATTTATTTATATTGACTGTGCAGTTGTTTCAAAAATGTATTTTTCGTTACAAGATGTACAGTTTTTCGATGGTAATAATCTTCCAACCATTTAAAACGTAGATTCGTATTGCACTAAGGACAAAATAACGCAGATGAAGATTTTTACGAAAGAAGGGGTTCTAAGTAAAAAGAAATTCAAATGAAATGGGTAATAGAAATAACGAATGCAATAACGTGGTGCAATACACGGTATGATGAAACAAAAGAAGTTAAATAAAAGTTAATACATGAAAATAACTGAAAGCACTTTAATAGAGAAACAGAGTGGAAAAAGAATAATAGGAAGAAAAATTAGAACAAGTGAAAAAGTTAATACTATGATAGAAATGACATGATAAGAAACGGGAATAAAAACATTACATTTAAACCAGTTAACTGAATGAAAATTATGATCACAGTCATTTAGATAAAGGTTTAAAACCAAAAAATTCAATGCATCAGTAAGATTCGAACCCCCCCAACCTTTTGCTTGTGAAGACTGTACCTTAACTATCACGCTATGTTACCAGGTTGTGCAACATTTGTTATTTAAAGCTGTATAGCATCACGCAAAATTTCGATTTTCTTTTTCGTCGATTACTCGTAAACGAGGACCTACCAGGGTGAATAGCTGCTGGGTGTGGTGCCTGTGACCTTAACTAGATCACAGAATAGTTGATCTCAGAAAGTTAATCTCATCGTTGGGGTCCTCTCCGTGTAAGAAATGTGCGATTCTTATGCTGATGCTGCCTACGTGTTCCGCAAAATGTGGAACGCTTCACCTCATGGCATTCAACGTGCCAAATGATATGCTCTGTACAACACCCACAACTACCGCTGTAAGCAAGGCGTTTACTGATAGTTGCTTCTATGTTTAAAGACCGTCTTTTAGGCGCAACATATACACACCACGTCGGATGAGTGTCGGCAGCTATGTTCACTGCGGCCTGTGTCGCCCGCCGCGCTAGGATAGGTGACGCTAGCCTAGGCTAGGCGCCGCTTACCGGCAACAGAGGCGTCTGGTGAATGCCAATGGCCGGCACAAAGGGGCGCGCAGATGGACAGCGTCCGGCCGCACCGGAAGCTACGCGTACGTTGCCGCTACTGTAGCTGCTGCTGGTGATGTGGCGGCGTGGAAGCACACACACACTGGAGGCCCTGACAACGAGTACAGCCGTGAGCGGCTGCCGACAGACACCGTAAAAGTTTCCTTTCTTTATTAAAGGACATCTTCTATTTACCGTGAGCTGCACTAGAAATATTTTATTTGCCGAAACCGGTTTTCGGGTTTACCACTCATCGCCAGTGGCATCTGATACACAGCAACAGACAACTGTATGTACATCTATTTCTGCAAAATGACTGTACAAATAGTAACTGTAATATAAGTCCACTTACGTTATGTACTTCTATAGCAATGGCACGTATGTTAGTACGATAGGTTCTGAAATGTGCCCTGTAACGTAAAACACAGTTTGTCATGTATATTACGGCTGTCAGATCTTAGGCAATAACAGTTCTTGATAAGTTTGACATAACTGTCATACAGACTAAATATAGTACTGACAGGTAATTTTTAAGATCCTATTCATACACACTGAAGAGCCAAAGAAACTGGTACACCTGCCAGATATCGTGTAGGGCCCCCGTGAACACACGGAAGTGCTGAAACACGACTTGCCATAGACTCGACTAATGTTTGAAGTAGTCCTGGACAGAACTGACTCCATGAATCCTCCAGGGCTGTTCATAACTCCGTAAGAGTACGAGGGGGTGGAGATCTCCTCCGGACAGCAAGTTGCAAGGCATCCCAGATATGCTCAATAATGTTCATGTCTGCAGACTTTGGTGGCCAGCGGAAGTGTTTAAACTCAGAAGAGTGTTTCTGGAGCCACTCTGTAGCAATTCTGGGCGTTTGGGGTGTCGTATTGCCCTGCTCTAATTGCCCAAGTTCATCGGAATGCACAATGGACATGAATGGATGCAGATGATCAAAGACGATGCTTAGGTACGTGTCACCTGTCAGAGTGGTATCTAGATATATCAGGGGTCCCATATCATTCCAACTGCACACGCCCCACACGATTACAAAGCCTCCACCAGCTCGAACAGTCCCCTGCTGACATCCAGAGCACATGGATTCATGTGCTTGTCTCCATACCCATACACGTCCATCCACTCGATACAATCTGTAACGGAACTCGTCCGACCCTTCAACATGTTTCCAGTCATTATCAGTCCAAGTTCGGTGTTGACTGGCATAGGTGAGGCGTAAAGCCTTGTGACGTGCAGTCATCAATGGTACACGAGTGGGCCTTCGGCTCCGAAAGCCCATATCGATGATGTTTCGTTGAATGGTTCCCACGCTGAGACTTGTTGATGGCCCAGCATTGAAATCTGCAACAATGTGCGGATGGGTTGCACCTCTGTCACGTTGAACGATACTCTGCAGTCCCCGTTGGTTTCGTTCTTACAGGATCCTTTTCTGGCAGCAGAGATGTCAGAGATTTTATGTCTTACCGGATTCCCGATATGCACGGTACAATCGTGAAATGGTCGTAGCGGAAAATTCCCACTTCATTGCTACCTTGGAGATGCTGTGTCCCATTGCTCATACGCCGAATATAACGCCACGTTCAAACTCACTTAAATACTGATAAACTGCCACTGAAGCAGCAGTAACCAATCTAACAACTGTGCCAGACACTTGTTGTCTTATATTGGCGTTGCCAACCGCATCGCCGTATTGTACCTGTTTACATATCTGTGTATTTGAATACTCATGCCTATTCCAGGCCTTTCAGTGTATATCATTCATGTATGTAAATTATTTCTTGACAATTGGTATATGAAGGTAGAATGCACGAAAGCTATAAAATTGCAAAATAATCCAAGATATCATATCAAATTACACAATTTTACATGCAAGAATAATATTCGTTTGCAGGATATGTCTTTTACGTAAAATTGTGTAATTTGACGTGCTATCTTGGATTATTTTGCAATTTTATACTTTTTGTACATTCCACCTTCAGATACCAATTGTCAAGAACTAGTAATTTACATATATGAATGCATTTCCAAAAAGGTTTTGCATCACCTTGGTTGCGAGAGTTCCGGAACCTGTACAGAAAACTTTTTACTCATCATGAAAACCACACATTGTATGTTGTACCACTATACAGCGAGACCTTCAGAGGTGGTGTTCCAGATTGCTGTACACACCGGTACCTCTAATACCACTAGCACGTCCTCTTGCATTGATGCATGCTTGTATTCGTCGTGGCATACTATCCATAAGTTCATCAAGGCACTGTTGGTCCAGATTGTCCCATTCCTCAAAGGTGATTTGACGTAGATCTCTGGTTGGTGGGTCATCTCATCCATAAACAGCACTTTTCAATCTATCCCAGGTATGTTCCATCGGGTTCATGCGTGGAAAACATGCTGAGCGATGTCTTATCCTGAAGGAAGTCATTCACGAGATGTGCACGATGGGGGCGCGAATTGTAGTCCATGAAGACTAATGCCTCGCCAATATCCTGCCAATACGATTGCACTATTGGTCATAGAATGGCATTCACGTATCTTATAGCCGTTACGGCGCCTTCCATGACCACCAGCGGCGTACGTCGGCCCCACATAATGCCACCCCAAAACATCAGGAAACCTCCACCTTGCTGCATTCGCTGTAAAGTGTGTTTAAGGCGTTCAGATTGACCGGGTTGCCTCGAAACATGTCTCAGACGATTGTCTGGTTGAAGAGAACATGGTGCCAATCCTGAGCGGTCCATTCGGCATGTTGTTGGGCTAATCTGTACTGCACTGCATGGTGTCGTGGTTGCGAAGATGGACCTCGCCATGGACGTCAGGAGTGAAATTGCTCACCATGCAGCCTTTTTAGCACAGTTTAAGTCATATCACGACGTCCTATGGCTGCACAAAAAGCACTATGCAACATGGTGGCCTTGCTATCAGGGTTCCTATGAGCCATAATCCGTAGGTAGCGGTCATCCACTGCAGTAGTATCCCTTGGGCGGCCGGAGCGAGGCGTGTCATCGACAGTTCCTGTCTTTTTGTATCTCCTCCATGTCCGAACGACATCGCTTTGATTCACTCCGTGACGCCTAGACACTTCCCTTGTTGAGAGCCCTTCCTGGCATAAAGTAACAATGTGGTCGCGATCTAACCGCGGTATTGACCGTCTAGGCATGGTGGTTGAACTACAGACAACATGCGCCGTATACCTCCTTCTTGGTGGAACGACTGGAAGTGATCGGCTCTCGGACCCCCTCCGTCTAAAAAATGGCTCTGAGCACTATGGGACTTAACATCTGAGGTCATCAGTCCCCTAGAACTTAGAACTACTTCAACCTAACTAACCTAAGGACATCACACACATCCATGCCCGAGGCAGGATTCGAACCTGCTGAAGCTGAAGCGCCTAGAACCGCTCGGCCACACCGGCCGGCCCCTCCGTCTAATAGACGCTGCTCATACATGGTTGTTTATATCTTTTGGTGGGTTTAATGACATCTGTGAACAGTCAAGGAAACTTTGTCTGTGGTACAATTATCCACAGTCAACGTCGATCTTCAGGAGTTCTGTGAACCGGAGTGATGCAAAAAAAAATTTTTTTTGTGTGTGTATGTATGATATCTTAAAAATTAGCTGTCAGTACCATATTTATTCTATGTGACAGTTATGTCAAACGTTATCAAGAATTGTCACTGCTTACGATCCGACAGCAGTGACATTCGTGACAAACTGTGGACTACGTTATAGGACAGATTTCAGATCCTATCGTATTAACTGACATAACATGTTATTGCTATTGAAGCACATAATGTAAGCAGACATATTACTGCTACCATATGTAAGGTACTTTGTAAAAATCTATGTACAGACAGCTGTCTGTTCCTTTGTGTCAGATGCCAGTGATGATGGGTTGTAAACCTGAAAACCGGTTTTGGCAAATAAAATTTCCTGGTACAGCTCATAATGTATATAAGATGTTCTTTAATAAATATCTGAAAGCAACGGAGAGTCAAGCATTCAAGTTTCTCTTTTGTTTAATTAAATCACTCTAGATACTTCTTTAACAGATTAAAAGCTGTAACAGGCTCTACTTTCGTGCCGAAAAACATCCACTGTTTCCTTTGACACTCTGTTCTTGATCGTGACAAGGGTGGCAAACGTTTATAAGGCGACAGTGCAATGTCTTGCGAGAGAGGGCTAATCTAAACACGGAGTGATCATCGCAGCTGCTATTCCAAGAGGACGCCAAGCGAAACCAGTAGTGACTTCGCAGTGTTCTTTCATAACCACTGTCAGCTTAGCAGTTGTCATACACGGACAAAAAATTGAGCTGCAGCTGCACGTCAGTTGGTGTGAGATGAGTCAATGCGTAGGTGGCGCCTGCTTCGGTGTAATCGGACTTACCGGTGACCGGACTGCTGCAGGTTTCTTTGCAGATGGCTGCTAGTGCCTATTGCGGGTTTAGGACGCGGAGGAAAATAAGTACCATGCCTGTCCAGAAAAATCTATGGAATACAATAGAGCTGGCTGTAAATGTCGGAGCTACTACGGTCCCTTTCCCTTGAAAACGGGAAGAACATTTCGGAAATGAGCTGAATAATCAGTACATGTTACCTAAGGATTACCTGTATAGTGTGCTCCCTTGCATTCTCCTACATTATTATCATGTGGTATATAAAAAGACATCAATACAGAGTTCTAGGAAGGGTTAATGGACGAGGAGAGCTGAGGTCTCGTTGCATCCCCTGAATACGCTCCTAATCCTCGTGTTTACTGCCATGCCTTTTGTACACAGATGCAGGTCAGGAACTACGAAAAGTTAGCAAACAACACGTCACCTGGCGTAAGTGCTTTTCTCAACACAACGAAAGAATGGCAGGAATGATTAAGGTCGAGAGCATTAGAGACAGGGCATGTTCTTAGTTGGACACTGACAGGGGAAGACACTGTGGATGGTTTTGTTGAGAGAAGCATACCTGTATTCACCGAAACCGAGGAAAACTTTTATAAGGGAAAATCGGACGATCAGTTGAACCCCACTCCTCCCTAGTGCCTGAAGCACTCTGCTATCTTTCACAGTGCTTCTCACATGTCCAGACTATCAATCGGAGTGTCATGTTCATTAATGCATACCTTCTCCTTTGTGTGCTGTTGGTCGATAGCTTGTGACTCAGGGAGATGAGATAGATATGGATCGCATCGGGTGGTGGAACTAACGACCATTGGTCCAGTGCATCAACCCGTTTGAGTGCGGTTTTTAGGCGGTTTTTCACGCTCGTTTGGGTAAATGCTGTGTTGGTCCCAATTACCGTATCATAAATTATGACACATAATGTTAAAATACAATACATAGAACAAACTTTACACAATTCACAACTTCCGTCTTTCACGTTAACCCTTTTGGGTCTCGACATTACGAAAAAATAGATTTTTTAAATTTTTTTTTACAAAATTAACCTTTATTGTCATTGTAAGCAAATAATACAAGAAGGAATTGTCAAAATGTAACAACCGTTTGTTTTATGGATGTGACTTCACTTTGGAACCACCGGGACATACAGTTATCAACTTCCCATTATCTGTTGTGGAAGAAAGATCAGAAACACTACCACTGGAGATTCGCGGTTTACATCAACATTTTGCCCGATATCTTCAGAGAATTTATGCTAATTGGTGCGATGTAAACCGTCTTATTTGTGAGTTTATGGTGGCCGGCTCATCTTCACTGTCCTCATCAACATCGTCGTTATCTGCATTTTCAATGAGTGGTTCAAGACCTGTCGAAGGAGTAGAAGTTCCTAATGTACCTGTTGATGGAGAACATTCACAGAAGCATCCTCAGGATCACTTTCTGCTTCAAATGTCTCTGTATCCAATTCATTCGGAATTTCTTCTTCTAAAAGAGGGACGCTTAGAATGTGGGTGACTTCTCGAAACTTCTATGAACACATAGTGCCTAAAACAAATTATAGTGCTAAATAACAAGCAAAATACGGGCCTCAAGTATAATAAATGTACATATAATTACATAATTAATTTTTAAAGTACATACAGCCCCAATGGTTTTCTGTCGAAGCCACTCATAACAGCTTTAGTACAAGCTAAAATTCATATTACAATAACTTTTGATATACTTGTTTTCACTGACAATGCTCTCCTCAGCGCGATCACTATACAAAAACCACACCTCAAGTACATTATATAACAAAAATTTGCAGACAAAAATCTCCTACAATGTTTCTTTGAACGTTGCTCAACGTTCGCAGAAGTACCTTAGTGCACAAATTTATATCTCTGTCTTGCAATAGCATCGATGGTTTCACGCTTAAATTTCCACTACTTGAAAAAAATATAAGAAAATGGAGGTTTGAGGCAGAATCCACTTGGCCTCAAACGATTACCCTTACGACTGCTAATTTGTCAATCCATTGAGTCTTGAAAACAGTGGAATCCGTAAAGAAATAAAGTATGGGAAGAAAGACAGGCAACTTCTCCTTATTGGGAAGTTATTAAAAAATCAACAGAAAACAATGGAAAGGAAGACATCTAGATGTTTATTTGAGCCATGTGTGAGCCTAAGACGAGTTCCTTTAACCGCATTAGCACCATAAATTTACCGGTCGAGATCAAAAAGGGCTAGCGTACAGTTGCTTTTTGTTTACATCGCTCTACGCCTAAGTTATTAGCCTCGAGGTATCGCGTAACTCGATCTGAATGTCATTAACAAGGTTCGATAATAAAAGAAACAAAACCACTCTTTTAGCTTTTCGTAAGCTGGAATAATTCATATGTAAACAATGCATCTCGTGATCTGTATGTTGGCAAGAAATCCAGGGAAGTTTTTAAAACACTCATTCTGACGAAAACGTCCATGCAAATAAGTTCACTTCGCATCGCTTTCCTACCCTAAGAGCGAAATCCACCTACCATTATCTAATGCCTTACAGCGTTAAAAGTAGGTACTGGCTATAAGTCAGGTTTTCGTCATTTCTTTGCGAGCGTAAAAAATGTGACTGTGCAGATCCGTGTGCAACGTACATTTGAAGGAGAGAGAAGATATGTGTTTTGGTTCTAGACTTTCTTTAAGTAATCATCTCAGTTTTGCCGTTGAAAGGCTTATTTGCAACAAATGCTATCAGAATTATGTAAATGGCTGTAAATCATTTAACTGCAAAGTGCAACATGCAGTATGTTCTTTGTGGTTTCATTTTACGTAGTTGAAATCTATCCTCGGTGCAGTAATTCCGAATAAAATCGCTTCTTTAATATCTTTTACTCATTTTTATTGAATCTCATTTCACCTTTTGTACGTAGCAGTACCAGGTTGCTTCCAGTTAAACTGGTTCGATAGCCACCCAAGTAACAGCTCCATCTTGAGGCTATGGCCGACTGGAAGTGCAGCCTGTAGCAGTGGCCTCACGACTGCGTAGTCGTGATGTGGAGTACCAGGCTAGGTCGCTCGATTCGCAATGTTGATCCGCAATTGTAGGTAGCGAGACACGGGCGGCGCAAGCAGAGGGCGGTGTGTGTGTGTGAGGCACGCAGATGGAGTTCTGTGGAACAGCCTATATCTCGGGCGTAAACAAGCACCGTTCGCGAATCTCCGTAATTATTGACCTATCCTTTTGTCACTATCTGCTACTAATCTGTATGGACAACAAACACGTAAAATTTTTCTCTGTATTTGAGCTCTTGCACTGTAATCCCTTAACAATAAACTGGCAAGCAGGTTAAGTTATCCGAATCCCCGTTTATGCATACTGTTAAGATATTCCAAGTTCCTTCTGAATCCTAACAGTTAAATGCCTGTGTGGTTTCTGAAACAGGCCACAGCCGATTGCTTTCCCCTCAGTTCCAAAATTAAGATAACGCTTCAGCTTCAACGTCAGAAGAATGCTTATGGCCATACGTTTGTTTCATTATGTGTTTGGTTCAAAGAGAGTACAAAAAAAGAAAGATTGTGCATGAATTTCGTCCTGCTTCACTAACTTTTGCTTTACAGTCTACTTCATTCTCTAGGGCCGAAAGAATCTTCCACAACGACACGGAAGAAAGCAGAAGCGCTGATGCACTGTGTAAGAAAAGACCTGCTGTACCCCATCAGATTTTACTGAAACTCTAATAGCGCCCTACCAAACCTACGGTTTCGTGGTTTTGGTACGGTACATAAATGACATAGTAAATGGTAGAATTACCAGTACTGAATGTGTCAGAAAGAAGCTGGAGATCGATGAAATTTCTGTTTTTTGTTTGTTTGTTTGTTTTGCACATAATTAGAACTGCATATCGTTCAATTTTAGTCCATTGCGTATTTTGCTCGTATATCCTTACAAAAAATAAATAGCATTTTATAAATAACAAAAAATTGGTTGAGCGATAACTACTGCGCCTTTATGTAACCAAAGCACTTACTTTCGATGCCCAAACATAATTAAAACTCTATAATTATTGTTGTTATTTTGTACTCAAAAGAACGTTGTTCATCGTGATTAAAGCCAACATTTTCCTATTACTATTGATAAGTGCGGAAGTTGTTTATGAATAACAGAAAATTTTTTGATATCAACGAAGTACTAAATCACTGTTTTATATGTTTTTGTTTTGATTTTTTTTATTTTAATTTTAAAAAAAAATTGCTTTTTGTTGCACTGCATGATAAATACGTACTTTTCTTAAAATTTTCAGTACGTACTGTTTTCTTTAAGTAACTGACAGGAGGATAACAATGTTGAAAGAAAGTATTCCACAGGTTATGCGCCCCTTTGTATATTCTCACCCTCTTTCTAGGCAGATCATCGCTTTTAATTTCTAGGGGCGTCTAATAAGACACTGATCACACACACAAACGAAAGGATCGAAATGAGGTAACGCCCGAGAAGTATGCAGTCCAACTAGCGTACGGGTAATGCGGCTACGATGTTAACTGACTAAGGCTAATAGGAAAACTACGGTACTCTACGCTTACTTATCATAGTCCACAGTAGCCTACGCTAGTTTAACAACTCTGACTGCAACAGATACTTATTTCAGAACAACAATTGTCGACGTCTCTAATGGTCATACGAATCCATCAGAATGTTAATACGTTGGTTCTGAAATCAGCATGTTACTGCATTGCTTCTTGTATCAGCACCTATTGCATTCAAATTCTTTTTACGCTTTTTAGCAAAAGCTACATATACGAAATACACACAAACATACACACACGTACGCAAGTACAGACACACTGAAGAGTGTCATTATTTATTTGTATCCTTTTGATGTAGAGAAGCAATAACTGTGCTCTTTTAAACGAGCAAAATTTCAGTTTTTCATAAATGTTGGCTTTTTTTTTTTTTTTTTTTTTTTTAATGCATGCAGTCCTTTGAACATTTCGGCGAACAGGAGTCAACGCGCTCTCGGTGGGTGTACGCTGTGCTGGCCATTTGCAACGAACTGTCTGATCGGACGAGACAGGTGGCTGCTTATCGCGCATTCTTGAGCACAGCCTTTTGTGATGCTTGCATTTTTATTTTCTATGACTGGTTTCATCATCAGATTGTGATGTTTGGAACAGTGTGGGGGTCGTGTAAAGTTATTAACATTCGTAGGTTTATTCCTGGTGCACACAAACTCTGGAAGACGTAATGTATGTTTTCCAGCAACGTTAAATCTATAGTACTAAGCAAACTGTGCCGCCGGCAGTAACTTCCACGGGCTTTACGGAACTTCCGTAATGCACGTGTGACTTAATCTGCACGACCTGTTGTAGTTGCTGCCTATGCCAAAGTTTATGAGTACTGTAGATTAACGTTACTGGAAAATATACGTTGTGTTGCTTCTGGTGCAGTGTATTAGTTGCTAATTGTATGATGCCACGCTTTCCAGTCCAAATTCATTTCCGGGAAACCAGAGCCGGATTTAGTCACTGCTGCGGCGGCGCCGTAGGCCAGGGACTTTCCACCCACCTCCACCCTCACCCTTCACCTCCCTCCTGCCATATGCCCTTCAGCGCTTTTGGTTTTTGTACATTTTTGCTGCCGTACAAAACTGAGATTCCATATTACAAAAATATTGTCAGTAATGGAATATCTTGAAAGAGATATATCGTACACTACTTATTAAAAGAGAAATAATGGTTAACAAAGATGACAAGTGACCATCCCAAAGCAATGTAACTTGTAGCCGATTCTATGGGAAAAACAGTAGGTGAGAGCAGCAACATTAACAATGGTCTGCTACTGAACTCACCATCAAAAAAGCAGATACTACGCTCGTTCGCCTGCCATGTTTCCAGATTACTTGAGAGAGAGAGAGAGAGAGAGAGAGAGAGAGAGAGAGAGAGAGAGAGAGAATACCTACCGAAAATACAAGCTCTGACAGAGGTCTTACGGAGTCATAGGCCCTGGCACACTCCTTGCTTGGAGACAATCGAGAGCAGCAGAGTGGTAAGTTGAAATTGTGAGCTGGACAGCAAAGTGAGCTCACGTGACTAAACAGCGCTGCTGACGAACACAGCTTCCTTGTGCGATATAAATGTGTCTCATGTGGTACATTATTAGCCTCTACGGACGTTTTGTTGTAGTAGAAGAAGATATAGGCTACGACCTCAGTGCAACGTGGCGGGGAGCAGGCATGACGGTCAGTGATATGAGCCGATGCTGTCGTGTCCTGAGTTATAGTTCTTCGTTCAGCGATGAGTAGTAGCGTTCTGCAGAGATCAGGCAAACAAAAGAGATGGACACAGTGCTAACCTTCTAAATACTGGAACGGAAAACGTTTCTGAAAGTCGATTTATCCAGTGTAAGGAAAGAGCAAAGAATTCTAGCGAAACAGATAGAATTCTCTGGAGAATTTAATACATTGTATAAGGGTTTCCGACCAGATCCTCATAAAAGTCAACGAATGCGCGAGAATCTCTGTGTCTACATTTGAATAAGTCCCTAAAAAGATCGATGCACGCTTGACAATTACTTGCAGCTATATCGCCAGGGAAGAAAACTTATACTTACCTTAACGTAAGTAGAATGAATTAACTTTTTTTTTTTTTGCTTTTTCAAATTTTATTTTAAACGAAAATATAAGGGGCTTTCAAAAAGAAACGAGCCGGAGTCTGGAATGCGCAAACCGGTGACAGGAGGGTAATATCGTGGCATGAGGTTTGGTTCCGACCACAGCGTGTAAGTTCACAGCCCGTCGCTAGAGGGCACGCGTGCACGTCACGTGACTACAGAGCAAGCAGCAGTCGTCCAACGCTGCCACTCACACTGAAAACAGTGACATGAAGGCGTCGTTTACTGACAGCAGAAGGAGTAGGAGGAACGAACATTCATCGAAGAATGTCACAAGTGTACGGCGAACACTGCATGTACCTTGCGTGCGCGTGGCACAAGCGCTTCTGGGAAGGACGGGTGTCGTTAGCCGATGATGCACTGTCTGGAGCACCACACTGCATTACCGACGACATCGTCCAGCTGGTGGATGCACTGTCACCCAGGACCGCCGAGTGGCAGTGAAAGTCATAGCGGTGATGGTGGGATTAAGCGTTGGAAGTGTTCACACCATCATGAAGGAACGACTGCATATGTGCAAAGTGTGTTCAAAAAGATCTGAGGTCATCAGTCCCCTAGAACTTAGAACTACTTGAACCTAACTAACCTAAGGACAGCACACACATCCATGCCCGAGGCAGGATTCGAACCTGCGACCGTAGCGGTCGCCCGGTTCCAGACTGAAGCGCCTAGAACCGCTCGGCCGCCACGGCCGGCTGCAAAGTGTGTGCCTGATGGATGTCCCACAGTCTTCAACCACACCAGGAAGTATGTCGAATGGCCCACTGCCTTGCTCATCTGCAGATCTTTGCTCGGGAAGGGAATGCGTTCCTCGCACGAGTGGTGGCTGAGGTGGGTCATGGTGTCATCACTTCGAACCGGAATGAAAACGACAAAGCCTCCAGTGGAAGCAGCCAGGGTCACCACAACAACAACAACAACAACAATAAAACTAAGGGCATCCACACGAGTGCAAGAAAGGTTATGCTGACGTCCTTCTTTGACCCTTCTGATTCAAAATCACTGTGAGCACTATGGGACTTAACTTTTGAGGTCATCAGTCCCTTAGAACTTACAACTACTTAAACCTAACTAACCTAAGGACATCACACACATCCATGCCCGAGGCAGGATTCAAACCTGCGACCGTAGCGGTCGCCGGTTCCAGACTGAAGCGCCTAGAACCGCTCGGCCACCAGGGCCGGCTGCAAAGCGTGTGCCTGATGGACGTCCCACAGTCTTCAACCACACCAGGAAGTATGTCGAATGGCCCACTGTCTTGCTCATCTGCAGATCTTTGCTCGGGAAGGGAATGCGTTCCTCGCACGAGTGGTGGCTGAGGTGGGTCATGGTGTCATCACTTCGAACCGGAATCAAAACGACAAAGCCTCCAGTGGAAGCATCCAGGGTCACCACAAAAAGAAAAAAAAAAAACTAAGGGCATCCACACGAGTGCAAGAAAGGTTATGCTGACGTCCTTCTTTGACCCTTCTAATTAAAAATCACTGTGAGCACTATGGGACTTAACTTCTGCTCTCATCAGTCCCTTAGAACTTACAACTACTTAAACCTAACTAACCTAAGGACATAATACACATCCATGTCCGATGGAGGATTCGAACCTGCGACCGTAGCGGTCGCGCGGTTCCAGACTGTAGCGCCTAGAACTGCTCGGCCACTCGGCCGGCCCTTCTGATTCACTTCCTGCAGCATGGAACAACAGTGAAAGCCCAGCGTTACTCGCAACCCTTGACCACCCTTCGCCAAGCGATCAAACCAAACCGACCATGCAATCTCACCCGTCGGGTCATTCTGTTCCACGACAGTGCAAAGCCCCATACGGTCAACACAGTCGCGGCACTCCTGCAGAAATTCAAATGGGACGTTCTCGGCTACCCTCCATATAGTCCAGACCTCTCTCCCTGTGATTGCGCCATTTTTTGTCCCCTTAAAATGGCTCTGATGGGCAAACGATTCACATCGGACAACGACGTCCATCTGTACGTGCGGAACTGGCTAACATCGCAGCCCCGGGAATTTTATGAGATATTCATTCACCGCCTTGTGTCACAGTGGGACAAGTGTCGCAACAGCCACGGTCAATACTTCTAACATACAGGTCCTGGTTTCTGTAATTATTTTTGGACAACATGGTTGTGGAGATGAAGCAGCGATTAGTATGATTAATCAATTATTCAAAAACAGTCTTAATCGCATTTAGGTATGCCAACCGGTTTCAACCCGACGTAGGGGTCATCTTCTGGGCGTTTACACCATTGGTCGATTGCTGGTGGTGTCACTCCTGTCTACATAACGGCAGGAAACTTTGTGTTGCATTTCCTGCCGTTGGCGGTATAATAATAACAAATGCGATTAAGACTGTTTTTGAATAATTTAATTCTGTAATTATGCCTCCTGCTCGTTTCTTTTTGAACGGCCCGTTATGGTGTTACAAGGTTTAAGCAATTTCATCTAACATCACTTATGGGAAGAAATGTGCGAGACGTGTTTGTGAATTACTTTTTTTTTCAGAACAAAATGGCAATAAAAATATTACCTTCAATATTAAGCTTCACTGCTACTTCGCTCCACATCTCCCGTCCATGCAACACATTTTTATACCGAGAATGACGAAATTACTAGATTTGTGGCCTTTCTTGTATCCCTGTGATAATTTCGTCGAAGGATACGGTTCGCCACTCGCTGCAAGCTCGAGAAACACAAACTGGTTTGTGTCACATGCTCCGCTGGGCGCTGAACTGCCTACTGAATGCGTCTCCCGCAACATTCGCCGCCAGAACACTTTTGTACAGGCGCGGCTCGTAATTAAAGGCTCTGAGGCGGAGCCGCCCCAAAATATATGTTAAAGTAAATTTCGCAAGAACGTATTACATAATTTAAATTATCAGGACGAATTTTGCATATTTCCCATTCCGATTAAAATAACGACGGTCAACGTTTTTGGAACTGTTTGTATCGATAGATGTTTTCCGATCGGTTAGTAGTGTTTAGGCTGCGCCTTGGAACGTCCGTAAGCTGCATGTAGTAGCGGTTTGGGGGCGTGGCTTCTACATAGTACTGCTCTTTATGGGCGACCCGAAGGCTCAGAGCTTGCAGCCTAAGGGTGTCATACCAACCACCACACATTTTTCAGGTTCCACTATCTATGTAATAAAGGAATGTAGAGTGGCCGAAACTTCGCTATCCAATCTCTGTCTCTGCACATCTCTACTACGCTTCGATGCGTCATTAATCGACATTTAGTATTCTTGTTTTGATAATGTTTTGCATAGTTGTTTTGTTTCTGCCATTGGCTACTTTATCCACATTTAGAATAAGTTTGCAAATATCTCGCCAGAGTGCAGTACACTACAGTAACATACCAGTACTGCCATCTAGGGAGAGTTTCATAAGTGGTTAGAGGACTGCTGCTGACTGCTTTTGTTGATACCGTGTGATATTAGCAAGTTTCTTTTTCGGAGTATATTTTGCAAGATTTTAGTGATTTTTACTTGCTGGTGAATATCTGCGACATACCGCGAGTGTGAAACAAGCGCAATATGAATTCAGTGTGCAAATTAATAGGTAAAAACTTGGAACACGGCCATAGGATGAAAGTGAAAGAACTTGGTGCTTCCAGACCCGCATTAAAGATCTCTTCTAAACGCGTCTTTTCATATGATTTGCTGCAAAGTGTCAGAAAATGTAATAATGAAGTATAAAAACACTAACCAAAGATTTTAAATCGAAGTTAGCTTCTAATGATATTTAATACCTGATTATAGAAGATACAGTACGTAAAATTATGGGTAGAGAGTGATCTGCCCACCCGCTCCCCCTGAATTCTTAGTTGTTTACGTCAGACTAATCTGTAGCGTAACCCGAGGTCTATGTTGGCTCCGATCGATAAATGCCGCAGCCTTCCCCCGTATAGAAACCACGAGCCGCGCCTGCTTTTGTATCTTCAGATAAGTTGGTATTGCACACTGCGGTGAGAAAACAGCGTTCAGCAGTGCCCGCCCACTCCACTCGGACCGCAGCAGGGAAGTGGCGTTCGGTGGTGGCGCTAGCAGCAGCGTGAGAGCGAGGCGCTTGGCACGGCCGAGCGGCTCTGGACGCCTCCGCGATGCCTGCCGGTGATAGCTTCCCGGCCAAGTCCACCGGTGCCAGCCGCGGCTTAGCAGGGAGCCGAGGCGGTTCTCAGGCGGCGCTCTTTCTGTGTGTGTGTGTGTGTGTGTGTGTGTGTGTGTGTGTGTGTGTGTGTACACCGTTAGGCGCCGGCTTCGTCGACGATGGACGTGTCGGTACGCGGCTGCCCTAAGCAAACATGGGACTGGCTCCGGACTACGGAGTGGAGCCCAGTGGGTCGCCAGCACGGACTCATACTGTCCCGTCTGCAATCCCGTACGGGCCGAACGTACAACACTTCTCACTACAATGCATTAGGGAGGCGCTAGACAGGCAGTGTCCGGGCACTGTGTGTTCTAGCAGAAAGGGTCACATTTTTTGCCTTTAATTTTGTATCGCCCTAATTGTGCATCGCACAACGTGGTTGACTGAAAGGCTGAAAGGTAAACAGGCTAAGGTTTTCAGAATGACATTTTCACTCTGCAGCGGAGTGTGCGCTGATATGAAACTTCCTGGCAGATTAAAACTGTGTGCCCGACCGAGACTCGAACTCGGGGCCTTTGCCTTTAGCGGGCAAGTGCTCTACCATCTGAGCTACCGAAGCACGACTCACGCCCGGTACTCACAGCTTTACTTCTGCCAGTACCTCGTCTCCTACCTTCCAAACTTTACAGAAGCTCTCCTGCGAACCTTGCAGAACTTCTTTCAGGAGTGCTAGTTCTGAGTTCGAGTCTCGGTCGGGCACACGGTTTTAATCTGCCAGGAAGTTTCAGTTTCAGGCTAAGGTTTTCATTCGACGTCGACGACGAGGTCTTTAGAGACGGAGCATAAGCTCGGATAGAACAAGCACGGCGAAGTAAATGGCCCGTTTCCTTTTCAAAGAAACCACCCCTGCGTTGGCCCTGATCGATTTTGAGGACACCTTAATCACGATGCTCAGACGTTGATTTGAAATTCAATATTCCCGAGCGTGTTCAGTGCCTTAACTCTGGGCAAGGTCGCTTGATCAGTGGGATGATAAGCTACTGAAGGGGTAAAAAAAGTCAGTGGGACCTGATTACAGCCACTGAGCAGTTACCTGAACTACTACGTCATCAGTAATTCAATGCTGGTTTTACAGATAACGAAAAGAAAGGTAAATAGCGATATTCAAGTGAAATCTATTTCGTATGACACGTAAGTGTCGTTCATTACTTTACTTACGTAATAACAAACAGGGGTGGGATGTTCAGGTCGGTTAAAATGCGCCCTTGATTTAGAAAAACCTAAAAGACCATTTAAGAACATAAGGATAGTGTGGGTCGGTATTGGTGCAGGGAAGGACAGCTGGAGGTTCCCGGTTTTGTAAAACACCGCAGGAAAAACATTAGCGACAGTTACGTCTTCCAATCGAACTTTGAGCTGCCATTCATGGCTGTCTGGATACTTTCGGCGAAATGCTTGCAGTGCACCAATTTTTACTTGCCCTTATCCCATTTACTACCAAGGGGCTTTAGACAGTAAGTAATATGCGTTGTCTCACGCTAAGACCACTGCGCAATAGGAGTGTTGCATTGTTATAAAAAAGTACGTGGTCCCGGTTTCTTGCAAAGACATTTCTGATGCGGTACGGAAAACAGGTGCATCACAGTGTGTGATTGAATTTGCGTGGCAAGTGGAAACGTACTCCGAAGACGAAGTATGCGGGACAGTACGATTCGTCTAGTCAAAAAGATGAATTGCACCACAGACTGACCGCGAAGTTTTGGCGGTATATGGACCATATACAACGTCGCGTCCAGTCGTTGTGAAGTGGTGCTAACGATTTGTCCAAAGCCGTACGGATGTGGGTGATGTACCATACAATTTCTGTCTTTTCACCAAGCTGAAAGAATGAGGATGAGGACTTTCACACAGCAGTTGTGGGACGACTCAGTTACCGAACAGGGGATTTCTATCGTGAGGAACTGAACGATTGCTAGAACGTTACGACCGATGTTTACTGAAGTTCTCCTATTCATCTAATTCATCTCGGAAATTTTGCCTTAAAGATTTCAAATTAGATTGTACTCGCCCAGTGCAAATTCATTTGAAGTTCCACGCTTTGTAGTTTAAGCCTTCTGTGTCCTCTTTGTATAAGCTGACCTAAAGCTTCAAATAGGTATTTCACTATTAGATATGGGCGAACAAAGTCAGAGTAACATGTTCTATTAGGCGGCACTGTACTCAGAAGCCTCTAGTCAGCTCCTTGATCATTTGCAAAAGAGCGAACTGCGGTTCTGAAGACGAAGTTCACCGTGTCTCACCCGAAAGGATGGTTCAAATGGCTCTGAGCACTATGGGACTTAACATCGGAGGTCATCAGTCCCCTAGAACTTAGAACTACTTAAACCAAACTAACCTAAGGACATCACACACATCCATGCCCGAGGCAGGATTCGAACCTGCGAGCGGAGGGGTCGCGCGGTTCCAGATTGAAGCGCCTAGTACCGCTCGGCCACTTTGGCCGGCTCACCCGCAAGGAGATCACTGCGGAGAAGGTCAGTACTGAAAACTAAGCGGACACACACACACACATAGCAGTTTGGTAGATCATAGGTAAGAGAGGTGGGGCACTCTACAACATATTGAGTGTGATAATTTGAAACTAGAAAACATTTGCAAGATTTTCAGCAATATACTGGTATGAAACAGAATTAAAATTGGAAGCCACTTTTGTATCACATGAAGCTCTTGAGCTGGAACTACGTCAGGTTAGCCTACAACAAAGAACTAAAGTTATAAGGGGCGATCAAAAAGTTTTCGTTTGGCGGCTTTGCTGCAGCATATAAGCAATGTAGCGCGGCTTTGTTGTGGCTGTAAGCACCAACATATAAGCAAGGCATTCGTGTCTTTTAGACGTGCGTGCGTTAAATGCGGGAACGTAAATTATGGCGAAGTTATTATCGAATGCATCCAAACAGGACCAACGTGCTGTTATTCTTTTATTGGTTGTGAAGGAAAAAAAAACTGGTAGACATCCATCAGTATGAAGAAAGTGTATACACCAGTATTTCTGTCGGAAACCACAGGTGCGGAATGATGGGGCAAGAGTTGCAACTGCTTCGTAAAGCACGTCCCCATATCGCATGTCGTAACGCAGCCCGCCCTATGCTCCTCTGCCCATGCTATTTTCACGGCTTCGGTCTCTTAAAGAAGGCCTTGAAGGGTCAAAGATTTCTACAGGACGAGGATGCGCAACTGGCATTTACAAACTTCTTCAGGCAACATGGCACAGTGTTTTACCAGTCTGGTATCTTCAACCTGGTACGGCGGCGAGATGGTTGCCTCAATGCTCACTGCGATTTTGCCTGATTGGCATACCGATTCTGGACTGTATGACCTTCGAACGGAAACTATTTGATCGCCCCTTATATTTAGTCGCATATAACACAGAATGAAAGCAGGAAGCGATTCCAACAGCGTAGTGTAAACAAGAGAAGATGAGAGAGATGTGGCGTGTAAAAGGTGGGGGAGGTCTCCCACTATCGAATGTCGATATCGTCTCCTTTTTACAAGGTCGGGAGGAGGAGGGGGGGGGGGAGTATCGTAAAACGAAAACATTTCGGGAAGGGCTGTCATTCAACTGCAGGCCAAGATGTACTCATTTTTATGTTGATTCAGTCAAGGGCAGCTAATAACGCAAAGTGCTTTTCTTCGGTATCGTGTTCTTAAGTTAAAAAAAAAATTGTCGTATCTGTGTGTTTAGCTTACAGAGATATATGGTTTTGACGCACAACTTGACAAGAAGAAGGGACCGGTTGGTAGCACATGTTCTGAGGCATCAAGGGGTCACAAATTTAGCGTTTGAGGGCAGCGTGGAGGGTAAAAATCGTAGAGGGAGACCAAGAGATGAATACACTAAGCAGATTCAGAAGGATGTAGGTTGCAATAAGTACTGGGAGATGAAGAAGCTTGCACAGGATAGAGTAGTGTGGGGAGCTGCACCAAACCAGTCTCAGGACTGAAGACCACAACAACGACACGGTTTTGACTTCAAAATTCTATAGATAAAGGTCACATGAAGACTGGACGTTCTTTCTATCTCATCAGCTCAAGTTCTTTGTACTATCGGCGATCGCATTACAACTATTCAGTGTTCACCATTCGACTATAATGTACCGGGTGTAAGACATCTCTCTGAGTGACTGTAAGAAATGACGGCGGCTGTCCTCCAAACGTGTCGACGGCGGTGTGGCAACACCTCTTAAAATTGCTGGAGGCAGCTTATTGGCGCCTTACGGAACGGCGAACGAGCTCTGTTAACTTGGCACACTTAATTGGACCGGACGGAGCAGCGCTTAATCTCTTTAGCAGCATCGCGTCTACACGGCAGAAATGGATGTCTTAAAAGTCTTCAAAATGGTGCAGCGACAGCGAGAGGACCATTAGTAGGATACAGAGAAAATGCAACTTATATCGAAACGATAATCAGCCGGCCGGTGTGGCCGAGCGGTTCTAGGATCAAGGATAATCACAGTTAAGGATCGCCGTGGTGCTGTGGTTAGCGTGAGCAACTACGGAACTCCTTGGTTCAATGCTTCCCTCGAGTGAAAAGTTTAATTTTTTTATTTTCAGACAATTATTATCTGTCCGTCCGTCCGTCCGATGCGAGGTAACTGCGCCGTAGCATGGGGACGCTACGCCTAAACATACATCGAAACACACGACGTCAGTCGACTACAGCGCACGGAAGAGAGAGTATTCCTGCTAACGAGGCTCCCTGGTTGGCAGTTGACTGTTCGCTACTTTGGGAGAGAGTGCATTAAATACGTGAGATTTATTCCATGGGCAATATGAATCCAGCAAATATAGCTCGCGACTTCAATAACAATCGCACGGTTTTGCGGTGCGGTCGCAAAACCCAGACACTAAACTTATTACAGTGAACAGAGACGTCAATGAACGAACGGACAGATCATAACGTTGCGAAAATAAAGAAATTAAAGTTTTCATTCAAGGGAAGACTTGAACCAAGGACCTCTCGATCCGTAGCTCCTCACGCTAACCACGGGACCACGGCGCTCCTAAACTGAAATTATCCTTGATGTTGCCTATATTGCACATGGACTACTCAGTTTGTATATTTTGCTTATTTTTTTCAAATGGTTCAAATGGCTCTGAGCACTACGGGACTTAACGTCTATGGTCATCCGTCCCCTAGAACTTAGAACTACTTAAACCTAACTAACCTAAGGACATCACACAACACCCAGTCATCACGAGGCAGAGAAAATCCCTGACCCCGCCGGGAATCGAACCCGGGAAACCGGGCGCGGGAAGCGAGAACGCTACCGCGCGACCACGAGCTGCGGACCTTATTCTTTTTTTTTTTCATAGTTCCACACAACTTCATCCCGTTTTCTCGACTGATCTGTGTTCAGTTTTTCAAGGCCTATCCACTGTGCCAACTTATAACTAAATCTGAGGGGGGTGCGATGGGGAGGTTCCCTTGTTAGGATTCAACGGAGGACACTGGCGTACTGTTTGGTGAACAGAACCGCTACGTTATCAGCTCTCCCTTCCGCCCTCCAGCCCAATACCGCGCTATCTTAGCCGGCAGTTTACGGGAGTTCAATAGTTAATTCGCTACCAGGACTTGAACCAGCTGACAGGGTCGGTATGCCACAGTAGCAGCGTGCCTCGATGGTAGAGTCTGGCATTGACGTTGTGGATATGACACCTCGAATGCTCTACTGTTGCCGTGGCACACCTGAGTGCTGGCTACGACAGCGGCCACCGGCGTTCGGCCAACACAGCTGGGGGCTGAGTCAGTGGAGCCGGCTACAGGCTACCAGCCGCAGGCTCGGCCCCGCCGTTGCGTAAGCGCCCCTCCACTACTTGCCGCGCCGCATTACGCGCGCTTGTTTACGCCGTGGCCGCCGCCAGACAGAGTGGCCATTCACAGCCGGCCGGCAGCTGTTCGCCGAGTCAAAGGCCTCGCTGGCTGAGAAAGCTGGCCGGAGCTTGGCCGCCGCGGCCTTTAGGGCAGAAGTTGCAAAGCACGGCAGCCACACCCTTCCGCGTACTCTCGTAGCAAATTCCCTCGTGAGAGTTGTTAAAGTACCGTAGGCTACCGTAGACTATCGCAACTATGCGTAGACTACGGTACTTTTCCTAGTAGCTTTGGTCAGTTAAGATCGTGACGGGGTTACCTGTGCGTAAAAGCCGTCGGCACACGGGCCGTGTAGTCGAACGTTAACGTGGAGCGTGCCAAGTTCAACGTGCTGCTGAACGCTCAGGAGCGATGCGACTTGTGCATACGGTACGTGGGCCCAACGTGGTATACGCGATCGCAACGCACTCCAGTGGCAGTGGATGTTTCTATTTCGTAAATCACACTGTTTACTCAACGGGCGCGCGTAAAATTCCCACGTTAGCTCTGTTAAAACGCACATTTCCTCCATCGTCCACGAAAAGGAAAGTACTATGTCCAATCAGTGAGGACACAGGCTAATAGAAGTTCCACTACAAACAGTGCGGTACAAATTTGTAATACTTCTCCGCATAAGATGAACATTATTTCATCATTCCCACATTTTAGCCGGCCGAAGTGGCCTTGCGGCTAAAGGCGCTGCAGTCTGGAACCGCAAGACCGCTACGGTCGCAGGTTCGAATCCTGCCTCGGGCATGGATGTTTGTGATGTCCTTAGGTTAGTTAGGTTTAACTAGTTCTAAGTTCTAGGGGACTAATGACCTCAGCAGTTGAGTCCCATAGTGCTCAGAGCCATTTGAACCATTCCCACATTTTAGTAAAACCCCAAGGTCAGTCTTACTTGTTCACTGTTCCTACCCAGTAGCAGAATCTTTGCAACACATGAATTACGAAGCGTAAAAGGAAAAGGAACAAAATATCTTTATACAAGTAGCGCAAGCTGTCCTATAAATTAAGCCACCCCTCAAAAAAGGTGAACTTATATTTACATAACATCAAATATTATAGCATATACTTATATTGAACTAATAATAAAGTACTAGAACCTAATAAAAACGCAAATGTTAGGGAAAAAAATTAAAAGTGTTTAGACGCGAACCACCACCCCAATGTCGAATTTATCAGTGGACACTGACGCTGCTCATTACGCTAAACCAACAACCACGCTTGGTATCTAATCGTAGTATCTTAACGCTTGCTAAAAATGTTAATCGTAGATAGTTATGTTATTAATTGAAATTTAATTATAACAAATTGTACTAAGAACAATGCGTTGTGGTTGATCTTCAGTGTGTCGCTGCCTTCAAATAGCCTACTCTCATAATACGCAAGTTGCAATAATTCTTTTGCCACGAATATGATGTTTCTCATTATTTTATTGGAACGAATCACACAGTTAACGCGTTTTCCAGTGATTCTCAATTTGCTAGTGTTTAGAAACGCCGTATATCCGTATAGGCTTGAAATGAATGCCACTATGGCGCCTCACAACTCTGTGTTGAAGAGAGATGGTGTGCATGTGACGTAGGTGGCGTTGTGCCGTCTCAATGGTTAACGCTCAGACGCACGCTCAGAATATCTGACATGCCAGATATTGCTCTGCACCTTCGGAAAGACTCCCGAACGTGCTATTCCACGCTATGACGTTAGAGAGTCGGCACGCTCAACGTTCCAATGCACGATCCGTGTGCCGACGGCTTTAGGCTTGCTGCATATCTATCAGGCGTCACCTCATTTCGATCCTTTTGTTCGCGTAGTCCATCCTTTTCTTACTACATTTTCCTAGAAACAGGAAGCAGCGAACTATCTAGAAAATGTGGGAGCATATATAAAGGGTCACGTAACCTACGGAACATTTTTGTTCTGTGTATTTATCCAACTGTCTGTTACTTAAAAATTAGCAGTATTTATCTCAAGATCGAAATTGTTAATTTTTAATCCACGTTTTATTCCAAAACAGTTGATCTGTAATGGGGAACAAAGTAGTGTTGTAGTAAAAATAAAAAGCAATACATATTTGTCAAACAGTGCTAGAAAATGCAATTTTTTCAAAAAAAAAGAAAAATTAAAAAAAATCGCAAACCAAATATACACCAAATATCGCTTCAGTACCTCGTCAAGCTCATATAAAACATGTTTCCGTCATTCATAAAAAAAATTTGCACACTTATCCACACTAGTAAGAAACTCATCCCTTTGCTCACGGGCCGGCTGGAGTGGCCGAGCGGTTCTAGGCGCATCCGCTTGGAACCGCGTGACCGCTACGGTCGCAGGTTCGAATCCTGCCTCGGGCATGGATGTGTGCGATGTCCTTAGGTTAGTTAGGTTTAAGTAGTTCTAAGTTCTAGGGGATTGATGACCTCCTCTGTCAAGTCCCATAGTGCTCATAGTCATTTGAACCTTTGCTCACGAACAAGAACGTTCTACTGAGTACAATATTACAATAGTTGCATAAATTTTTACGTTTGTGCATGTAAACTATACTTGCATCAAAAGTGATTGATTTGGCTACACAAAAACGCAGAAGCCACACGATCAAATAATTTTTGTTATTTATACAACGCAGTTTATATTTTGTACGGATATAAAATACGCAGTTGGACTAACAGTGAAGATGTGTGGTTCCAATTATGTGCAAAAAAACATACTTAAAAAAACAAAGAGAAGTCGTCTGCTCCCAGTTTCTTTCCCACAGATTCCAATTATGTTTCCCTCCCTACCAATGCTAAGAATACTATCGGTAACCCTACCAATTACTAAGTTTCGTATGTACTGTACGAAAACTACGGAACCACAGCATTAGGAAGAATTCGGCAAGCAGCTGATAAAGTTGTTTGTTAAAACACAACCAGTTTCTCTTCGTCGTTCGTGCGGGCCACTTTTGCTTTGCCTGGCATCGAGCTACCCTGCCTTCACATTGATGCAGGCAAATTTTAAAGAATGGAGCACGTCTTCTTTACCTTTCGCTCGCGTTACTGTTGACGATATTCACTGTATAGTAAATTGTGACTAGGTGCGATGGGTATGCCTATGATCATGAAAGAAGGTTGTATACATGGAAGAACCCTGGAGATACTAGAAGATATCAGATAGATTATATAATGGTAAGACAGAGATTTAGGAACCAGGTTTTAAATTGTAAGACATTTCCAGGGGCAGATGTGGACCCTGACCACAATCTATTGGTTATGAACTGTACATTAAAACTGAAGAAACTGCAAAAAGGTGGAAATTTAAGGAGATGAGACCTGGATAAACTAAAAGAACCAGAGATTGTAGAGAGTTTCAGGAAGAGCATAAAGGAACAATTGACAAGAATTGGGGAAAGAAATACAGTAGAAGAAGAATGGATAGCTTTGAGGGATGAAGTAGTGAAGGCAGCAGAGGATCAAGTAGGTAAAAAGACGAGGGCTAGTAGAAATCCTTGGGTAACAGAAGAAATACTGAATTTCATTGATGAAAGGAGAAAATATAAAAATGCAGTAAATGAAGCAGGCAAAAAGGAATACAAACGTCTCAAAAATGAGATCGACAGGAAGTGCAAAATGGCTAAGAAGGCATGGCTAGAGGACAAATGTAAGGATGTAGAGGCATACCTCACTAGGGGTGTGCCTACAGGAAAATTAAAGAGACCTTTGGAGAAAAGAGAACCACTTGTATGAATATCAAGGGCTCAGATGGAAACCCAGTTCTAAGCAAAGAAGGGAAAACAGAAAGGTGGAAGGAGTATATAGAGGGACTATACAAGGGCGATGTTCTTGAGGACAATATTATGGAAATGGAAGTGGATGTAGATGAAGATGAAATGGGAGATATGACACTGCGTGAAGAATTTGATAGAGCACTGAAAGACCTCAGTCGAAACAAGGCCCCAGGCGGAGACAACATTCCATTAGAACTACTGACAGCCTTGGGAGAGCCAGTCCTGACAAAACTCTACCATCTGGTGAGCAAAATGTATGAGACAGGCGAAATACCCTCAGACTTCAAGAAGAATATAATAAATCCAATTCCAAAGAAAGCAGGCGTTGACAGATGTGAAAATTACCGAACTAGCAGTTTAATAAGTCACGGCTGCAAAATACTAACGCGAATTCTGCACAGACGAATGGAAAAACTGGTAGAAGCCGACCTCGAGGGAAGATCAGTTTGGATTCCGTAGAAATATGGGAACACATGAGGCAATACTGATCCTACGACTTATCTTAGAAGCTAGATTAAGAAAAGGCAAACCTACGTTTCTAGCATTTGTAGACTTGGAGAAAGCTTTTGACAATGTTGACTGGAATAATCTCTTTCAAATTCTGAAGGTGGCAGGGATAAAATACAGGGAGCGAAAGGCTATATACAATTTGTACAGAAACCAGATGGCAGTTATAAGAGTCGAGAGACATGAAAGGGAAGCAGTGGTTGGGAAGGGAGTGAGACAGGGTTGTAGCCTCTCCCCGATGTTATTCAATCTGTATATTGAGCAAGCAGTAAAGGAAACAAAAGAAAAATTCGGAGTAGGTATTAAAATCCATGGAAAAGAAATAAAAACTTTGAGGTTCGCCGATGACATTGTAATTCTGTCAGCGACAGCAAAGGACTTGGAAGAGCAGTTGAACGGAATGGACACTGTGTTGAAGGGAGGATATAAGATGAACATCAACAAAAGCAAAACGAAAATAATGGAATGTAGTCGAATTAAGTCGGGCGATGCTGAGGGAATTAAATTAGGAAATGAGACACTTAAAGTAGTAAAGGAGTTTTGCTATTTGGGGAGCAAAGTAACTGATGATGGTCGAAGTAGAGAGGATATAAAATGTAGACTGGCAATGGCAAGGAGAGCGTTTCTGAAGAAGAGAAATTTGTTAATATCCAGTATAGATTTAAATGTCAGGAAGTCATTTCTGAAAGTATTAGTATGGAGTGTAGCCATGTATGGAAGTGAAACGTGGACAATAAATAGTTTGGACAAGAAGAGAATAGAAGTAGAAGCCTTTGAAATGTGGTGCTACAGAAGAATGCTGAAGATTAGATGGGTAGATCATGTAACTAATGAGGGAGTATTGAATAGGATTGGGGAGAAGAGGAGTTTGTGGCACAACTTGACAAGAAGAAGGGATCGGTTGGTAGGACATGTTCTGAGGCATCAAGGGATCACCAATTTAGTACTGGTGGGCAGCGTGGAGCGTAAAAATCGTAGAGGGAGACCAAGGGATGAATACACTAAACAGATTCAGAAGGATGTAGGCTGCAGCACGTATTGGGAGATGAAGAAGCTTGCAAAGGATAGAGTAGCATGGAGAGCTGCATCAAACCAGTCTCATTACTGAAGACCACAACAACAACAACAACAACAACATGATCTTTTAACGTTGTTGCACCTGATGACGCGGCTTTCGGCCGCGAAACCAGCTGGGTTTTAATGAACAACAGTTTTACCGGCTGTTAGCGGCATTCTTCCTAACATCATGCCTTTTAACACCTGCGGTTGCCCGGAATACAAAATAGTTTGCACCGCACCATGATTCTGGCAGAGCGTAACTCTATTTCTCATACACTTCCGTGTTACTACAACGAACCTGTGACTGTACTTTCCTCTATAGAGTACTCACTTCTCTACTTAAGATATATTTTCATGTTCCTCGCATCTCATGATCATGCTTCTTTCGATTTCCATTATTAAATGAATAAATAGTTATTTTTTCAGAGGATTAAAAGATAGGGATTGGGTTAACAATCAGTGCTGGCTTTGTTGAGATAATTATTCTCGCTCAGATCCGACGTTTATGACAATCACATAAAATTAAATCAGAATGGGCGCACAAATATTTTATAATCTATGACTTACAAACACAAAAACTTCATTTTAATCTTAGAAGCCCTAATTTCCGCTTTGCCGTGTTTGGGATTTAAATTTAGTTTTCAAAAATTTCATTTGTACAAAGAACGATTTTTTTCTTATATTCACCCATTCATATTTCGACTATTGGGTGTTATCTTCTGCACGCCCCCCCCCTTTTTTTTTGTGTTACTGAAGCTGATATGCACATTATAATTTGACAGCCTATCATGGTTTTAGTAATATCGTCCATTCTTAGTGGGATGTAACTGAACAAACTTTCTTCACACCTTGCCATTTCACTGTTATTTAATGCAACTTAATGCCAACAAAACGAATTTAGGAACATTTATGGCGCCTCCTCGCTTGGAAAATATTGGTAGACTGATTGGTTCAAATGGCTCTGAGCACTATGGGACTCAACTGCTGAGGTCATTAGTCCCCTAGAACTTAGAACTAGTTAAACCGAACTAACCTAAGGACATCACAAACATCCATGCCCGAGGCAGGATTCGAACCTGCGACCGTAGCGGTCTTGCGGTTCCAGACGGCAGCGCCTTTAACCGCACGGCCACTTCGGCCGGCTTTGGTAGACTGAAATGAAATGTTCCTGCAGACGGACTATGCCATCTATCACTGTGCAGTCTAGTGTCTGAAAGATTTCTCTGCTCAGAAGTCGCGTATGTACATTGATTTGTACATATTACGTCTGTCCCTTTATACTTCTGAAGCCACTTTACGGAGCGTGCACTGTCATTCCGCCCCCCTTACCGTGTTCCTTTCAAGACTGACGTGTGGGAAGGCTACTGTTGATATTTCTCTCTACGAGGTCATATTTCCGATTTTTCGTGTAGGTGTCACTCGCGAGATGTGTGTGGGAGGTAGTCCACAGTTGCAGTCACATAAATAATACAAGTTGTATACTATCTTCTGCGACGATAATGAAAGCCTTATTTAGATAGCACACGTTTCGCTGTATTTCAAAGCATATTTAGAAGTCATATTTTTTTTCCTTCCTTCCTGATGTTCATATGCACTGCGCCTCATTACCACTGAATATATTTTTGTTTTCATGTTGTGTAAATCTACTTGCACCTTGTCTACTTTGTTTTCATGTTGAGTAATTAGAATGGCACCTTGAAGAAATTTTCCTATTGTAAATATGGTTCTCTAAGTCATAACAGTTGGTACAAGATTGCAGGTATCGGGAGATGGAACACAGAACGCAGAATGCGTCACATAGGCTATAAGCGCCAAAACTTCGGCAAACCTGACAGCATTTCTTTGAGCAACGCCGCGACGTTTATTAAATTTTAAAAAATCTACAAACCAAATGTAGCATGCCCTTACAGTAAGTATAACCATTTAATAAATGCTGCTTTTACTTCTATACGGTTTCTTCTGCCGTTGTATTAGATTAGTACATTGTGTGCAGCCTTTATTAAGAAATTAATCGTTCACTGCACTTCACATCGTAATTATGACCCCTTTAATGTTTCCAGTCCATGCAAAATTTTTTTTTGTAGATACGTAATTCGTTTTCAGTAGACTTCCCTCCATCGAGTGACACTTTTTTCAAAGCTTCTAGATGTTTGTCGGAATAACTAAACAGAGCCCTCATGTCTCACTCTTCTGCAAACCGGGAAACAGAAAACTGCTGCTAACCTAATCTTCATTTAATGTACTCATTGAGGTTTATTAGCGGCGGATTCGAAATGGCAGATTGACCATGGGCAACGCTGTTTATTTACGATATCATACCTTTAATGTACAAGTAGAAATTTACATTTACAAAGATATTTGGTTAAATTAAAATATTATCATTTTATAATTACGTCGTTTCTTTTACAGTGCATTGCGTCATAGACTTAATATAAAATTATAAATATACAACGATTGAAAATCCAATTTACGTGACAATCATGCTACTTTTAAAGCAAGCAGAATATTCTCTGTGATGCATGTTCTTTTTTGCCGAAAGGATGCGTCCATTTCAGATTATTGTGTTGAAATGAGCAACACATACTCTCAGACGAGTTTGCAAAAATTAAGGATAAGAGAATTGCGAGAAATAAAGGAGAAAAGAACGGTAAAAGAAGGACTTTGGTTCTGCAGAAAAAAGTTCGATCGCAACATGGCCAGCCAGACACTGGCTATACTCTACAAGCGTCATCGCTGTGCAGCTTCCTTAGCTGCTTAGTCATTACCTTCAGACGAACAAGGTACTCAAAAAGAAAAAGATAAATGATCACCTCAGAAATTCAAGGGTATATAGGTCAATTTTGTTAGGTGGACTCTTAACGCCGTAGGAATAGATACCCTTTTTTTCTACTGTGGATATTTCTAATCGTGTGTATGAGTAGGAAATGTCATTCTTATATAGAATTGCCATATTTGTGAATATTCTTTCAGTTCGTACTCGTCCACTTCAGGTTACAACGAAGATGTTGACAGTTATTTTGAACCATCTGTCGTTGTTGTTGTGAAAAGTTTATATATCTTTGTTCCAGGAAGGAGTGTGATTCGAAGGGAAACGGTTTTTCTTTGCGTGTGCTATGTTTGTCTGATTATGTTCTGTAATCTGTTTGTAAAACATGTTCATTACTGACGCTATTCGTGATTAATTTCACTGTAATCTTGTGTTTCAGGTAAGTGCGTCAACAGCGGAGCAACGCGCCGGATCTGAAGCCGGCCGAGGGACCTGGGAGGACAAGAAGGGAAACGTGCGCCCGGTGCAGCAGACAGAGAAGCTGTTCGTGATTTTGTTCTGGTATGTAACTCTAGCAACACGAATGTCGCAGTACTACAGGAGGAGGATGGGGATGCGGTTATTCTCTCTTCAAGAAGCAACAATTCAGGTTTTGCAGTACCCAATATGTCATTGCTGAGAAGTATAAATAGCGTAAAAATGAACGTCACTACTTGAAGTTTTTTTATCAAATGTTGCCTGGTAGTTTTTACACCGAAAAGCGAAGGAAACTGGTACACCTGCCTAGCATCGTGTAGGGCCCCCGCGAGCAAGCAGAACTGCCGTAACACGACGTGGCATGGACTCGAATAATGTCTAAAGTAATGCTGGAGGGAACCGACACCACGAATCCTACAGGACTGACCATAAATGCGATCGGATGAAGATCTATTCTGAACAGCACGTTGCGAGGCATCCCAGATATGCTCAATAATGTTCATGTCTCGGGAGTTTGGCGCCCAACCGAAGTGTTAAAACTCAGAAGAGTGTTCCTGGAGCCACTCTGTACCAATTCTGAACGTGTGGGGTGTCGTATTGTCCTCCTGGAGTTGCCCAAGTCCGTCGGAATGCACAGCGGACATGAATCGATGCAGGTGATCAGACAGGATGCTTACGTACGTGTCACCAGTCAGAGTCATATCTAGACGTAACAGAGGTCCATATCACTCCAAATGCACACACCCCACACCATTACAGAGCCTCCTCCAGCTTGAACAGTCCCATGCTGACGAACAGGGTCCATGGATTCATGACATTGTCTCCAAACCCGTACACGTACATTCGCTCGATACAATTTTAAACGAGACTCGTCCGACCAGATAACATGTGTCCAGTCATCAACAGTCCAATGTCGGTGTTGACGGGCCCAGGCGAAGCATAAAGCTGTGTGTCGTGCAGTCATCAAAGGTACGCGAATGGGCCTTCGGTTCCGAAATGCCCATATCGACGATGTTTCGTTGAATGGTTCGCACGCTGACACTTGTTGACGGCCCAGCACTGAAATCTGCAGCAATTTGCGGAAGGGTGGCACCTCTGTCACGTTGAACCATTCTCTTGCGTCGTCGTTGGTCCGGTTTTTGCAGGATTTTTTTCCGGCCGCAGCGATGTCGGAGATTTGATGTTTTACCGTGTTCTTGATATTGACGGTACATGCGTGAAATGGTAGTACGGGAAAAACCCCACTTCGTCGCTACTTCTGAGATGCTGTGTCCCATCGCTCGTATGCCGACGGTAGCACCACATTCAAACTCACTTAAGTCTTGACAACTGGCAATTGTAGCAACAGTAACCGATCTAACAACTGCGTCAGGCACTTGTTGTCTTATATAGGCGTTGCCGACGCCAGCGCCGTATTCTTCCTGTTTATATATATCTGTATTTGAATACGCATGCCTATACCAGCTTCTTTGGCGCTTCAGTGTTTAAATTCACTGTAGAAGACAGGGACCACGAATGGCCGCAAAGAAGTACTTGCCTATCTGGTAGGTGCAAAACATTCAACACGTAGTGCCACTGATACGCATTTACGACCTGTCTCGTTCGGCAGAATAGCCGCTGCGTGGTGTGAAAACCGCGAAAGAACTGCGACAGCAAACGCTACTACCTAGTTAACTTTTTTCCAACTGCATGTCATTAACGTTCCTTATATCATATTTCATACTGTACGTCTATGCACTGTCCATTTTTCTAGGAGGGAATTGGCGGTTGTGTTGACACATATCTTTAACTAACAATCATGATAACTATAACGCGGGAACTTGGATGAAGTCCCATCATGACTGATTATGTTAGGGAACCTCTTTCCTAAGGAGGCATGCAAACCAAAACATACAACCTTCAATAATAATTAACATCTCACCGTGAAGTAGCAATGGTTGTGCCCGAGAAGCAGGAATCATTTAAAGAGTCACTAAGATGGTTTAATTGAACATAATTTACCATGATATTTTATTAACACAATTATTGTGAATTGGTGTATTGTATTGTATTGTGTGGAACTGGGGGACCTAGAAACGACGGAGAGGCTTCGTCCCCGCTGTAGCCCGCAGTGGTACACAACCCCACAACAGACTACAGCAGACCACTCACCCCACCGCCGCCACCCACAGAACCCAGGGTTATTGTGCGGTTCGGGCACCAGTGAACCTCTCCGGGAATGTCACACGCCAGACGAGTGTAACCCCAATGTTTGCGTGGTATATTAATTATGGTGTACGCGTACGTAGAGAAAGTGCTTACGAAGCAATTGCCGACATAGTATAACTGAGGCGGAATAAGGGGAACCATCCCGCATTCGCCGAGGCAGAAGGAAAACCGCCTTAAAAACCATCCACAGACTGGTCGGCACACCGGACCTCGACACTAATCCGATGGGCGGATTCGTTCCGGGGAACGGCATGGCTTCCCGCCCGGAAAGCCGTGCGTTAGACCGCACGTCTAACCGGACGGGTTAAGTTGGTGTAACTATAATGAACATTGAAGTGTAGCACAATTCTTGTTTCAACAATGACAACTGTTAAAGAGAGATCAAGAATCGGGCAATAGTTTACATCAATACAGTGAAACAAATCCACACAAGGACCAGAACTATACAACCGTTTTCTGTTGATAGAAGCTACCTTTATCTTCAGGACAAGGCCACAGATCAAAGTGGAAACACAAAATCAGGCACCCGCCGAACATCAAAACAACAAAATTACACCAGCTACAGCAATTGGTACTCAAGCAAAATCTTAAGACTACAATAAGAAAGCAATACGAGTGAATAACATAACATAATGAGGCTACGCTTGACGATGCGTCCGCAAGCGTTCATTCAACGGCCAACCCGCGTAGACGAGGACCGCACTTCCCGGTACAACTACCGGAACACACCCAAGCAACGCGCCTGCCGGCACGGGACAACGGGCAGCCCAGCTGTGACCCCACACAGACGTCGAGCCAGAACAGCCACACACCAAATTACAATTGTATTCTATAACATAGACACGACACCAGTTAGTCTCTATGCGCACTATAATAAGGATGATTCACCACACAGATGAACACATAACCAAGTGACATATCACAACCTGCATATACATAAGGGGAAGCCTACAAAATTTTACTAGCAATAAAGCAGCCTGCAAATATATACATATGTATGTATTTCTATAGATCTCCGCAAATAAGGAGAAAATTATTTTGAACCGCTGTGCTTATGAGTAAAAAATAACTAGTTTACACTTTTTTAAGACTTTCAATGAGAGTAACAATAAATATGCACAAGTAACTTTTAGACAGTAGAGACAATTTAAAGCTGCTGGAAGAAGTGAAGGAAAACAACCATACGGCTCAGTTATTGAAACAAATTTCTGATCACAGATAAACTAAAAATAGGGTAGTACATAAAATAAAATATTCCCCGTAAGTGAGACAGAGTACAGACCGCAGATTGGTAACCGATAACAACTTGGAACTCAAATTTTACAAAAGTGACTTAGCATTAACACTGAGAGGTTGAGCCAGTACCGGATCACCAAAGCAACAAACCTGACGCAAAACAGGTAACTAGTCTGTTAAACTGCTAACTGATTTCAAACGGTCAGCCGTAAAAGGCCGTAAATTCAACTAAATACCTAGGTATTACAATTACGAACAACTTAAATTGGAAGGAACACATAGAAAATGTTGTGGGGAAGGCTAACTAAAGACTGCGGTTTATTGGCAGGACACTTAGAAAATGTAAGAGACCTACATAGGAGACTGCCTACACTACGCTTGTCCGTCCTCTTTTAAAATACTGCTGCGCGGTGTGGAATCCTTACCAGATAGGACTGACGGAGTTCATCGAAAAGGTTCAAAGGAAGGCAGAATTTTTTGTGTTATCGCGAAATATGGGGGAGAGTATCACAGAAATGATACAGGATTTGGGCTGGACATCATTAAAAGAAAGGCGTTTTTCGTTGCGGCGGAATATTCTCGCGAAATTCCAACCATCACCTTTCTCCTCCGAATGCGAAAATATTTTGTTGACACCGATCTACATAGGGAGGAACGATTACCATGATACAACAAGGGAAATCAGAGATCGTACGGAAAGATATAGGTGTTCATTCTTTCCGCGCTCAATACGAGATTGGAATAATAGAGAATTGTGAAGGTGGTTCGATGAAACCTCTGTAAGGCACTTAAATGTGATTTGCAGAGTATCCATATAGATGTAGATGCAGATGTAGATGAACTGCCAAAGACGGCCACGGGCAGAAATACAATACCAGCGAGCTGTTGTGGCCGGAAACACTGAGTCAGTATTCCGAGTTGCAGCTTTACGTCCGCAGCTGATAATAACAGCAGAAGTCCTCTCCGGGTTGAGCAAGCAATCCCCGCCGAGTCTTGCAGAATTGCCCGTCATCCAGCATAAGGCGGCCGACTGCTGCAACTCGGTCCTGAAAGCCAGCAAGCTTCAACGTGCGGCACCCAACACCCGCCAACTCAATACACTCTTAACGCACTCGCTGCCACAAACGCGCTCACTGCCAGTCATGTAAGCGCTCGCTGCCCACTTGTTCCCTCACCGATTTCAAAACCAAAACTGGCCAAGAAGGCAAGACCGTGAAGATAGGACAACACCAAAGATATCCAAATAAGAATCGACCGCAACATACGAGTCGCGCCGGCTCGGACAGTTCGTCGAATCACTCCTTACGTTCATGCTGTCGTTTCGAACTTTACTGTACTGTCTTGTTCCGATGGGAAAAAATAATAAGAGTATTTCTTTTACCACTACAAGTTGTAATCCAAAAATCAGCTCATTGAAGTACAGTGTGTGGTGACACCGATTCCCTCGGACAATGCGAAATTGCTTAGTTACTCTGATTTGGATGGTTTTCTCAACACATTCCTGAGATGTTTGCGCACAAGAGTTTCGTGAAGATGAGTGACAAGTGTACTCATAGATTCATTTCTCCTAGGCACCACCAGTAAACAAGACTGTTGCTGCCTCTGTCGATTCAGTTCACATTCTGTTAACACTCAACTCTCTACTTTTATTGTTAGGTATAGATAAGCATACGTAGACAAATGTAGGTGAAAATATCTACTCTCATCAGAGAATAGATTCCTGTGTTATGGTCTTACGAAGTGTCAGCTGTTTCTGTGATCTTGAACGGATATCAAGCTACTATCAGGAACGCTGACAAAACTTCGTAACTAGTAAGGTATGACGGTTACATCTGTTTGCCACAACTAAAACCAAGTCGATAGTCACCAAAATTAGGTTACCAATTCAGTACCAGGAGAAATAAACATATAAAGAACATGTTGTTGTTGTTGTGGTCTTCAGTCCTGAGACTGGTTTGATGCAGCTCTCCATGCTACTCTATCCTGTACAAGCTTCTTCATCTCCCAGTACCTACTGCAACCTACATCCCTCTGAATCTGCTTAGTGTATTCATCTCTTGGTCTCCCTCTACGATTTTTACCCTCCACGCTGCCCTCCAATACTAAATTGGTGATCCCTTGATGCCTCAGAACATGTCCTACCAACCGATCCCTTCTTCTGGTCAAGTTGTGCCACAAACTTCTCTTCTTCAAAATCCTATTCAATACTTCCTCATTAGTTATGTGATCTACCCATCTGATCTTCAGCATTCTTCTGTAGCACCACAATTCGAAAGCTTCTATTCTCTTCTTGTCCAAACTATTTATCGTCCATGTTTCACTTCCATACATGGCTACACTCCATACAAATACTTTCAGAAACGACTTCTCGACACTTAAATCTATACTCGATGCTAACAAATTTCTCTTCTACAGAAACGCTTTCCTTGCCATTGCCAGTCTACAGTTTATATCCTCTCTACTTCGACCATCATCAGTTATTTTGCTTCCTAAATAGCAAAACTCCTTTACAACTTTAAGTGTCTCATTTCCTAATCTAATTCCCTCAGCATCACCCGATCTAATTCGACTACATTCCATTATCCTCTTTTTGCTTTTGTTGATGTTCATCTTATATCCTCCTTTCAAGACACTGTCCATTCCATTCAACTGCTCTTCCAAGTCCTTTGCTGTCTCTGACAGAATTACAATGTCATCGGCGAACCTCAAAGTTTTTATTTCTTCTCCATGGACTTTAATACCTACTCCGAATTTTTCTTTTGTTTCCTTTACTGCTTGCTCAATATACAGATTGAATAACATCGGGGAGAGGCTACAACCCTGTCTCACTCTCTTCACAACCACTATTTCCCTTTCATGTCCCTCGACTCTTATAACTGCTATCTGGTTTCTGTACAAATTGTAAATAGCCTTTCGCTCCCTGTATTTTACCCCTGCCACCTTCAGAATATGAAAGAGAGTATTCCAGTCAACATTGTCAAAAGCTTTCTCCAAGTCTACAAATGCTAGAAACGTAGGTTTGCCTTTCCTTAATCTTTCTTCTAAGATAAGTCGTAAGGTCAGTATTGCCTCACGTGTTCCAGTGTTTCTACGGAATCCAAACTGATCTTCCCCAAGGTCGGCTTCTACTAATTTTTCCATTCGTCTGTAAAGAATTAGTGTTAGTATTTTGCAGCTGTGGCTTATTAAACTGATAGTTCGGTAATTTTCACATCTGTCAGCACCTGCTTTCTTTGGGATTGGAATTATTATATTCTTCTTGAAGTCTGAGGGTATTTCTTCTGTTTCATACATCTTACTCACCAGATGGTAGAGTTTTGACAGGACTGGCTCTCCGAAGGCCGTCAGTAGTTCCAATGGAATGTTGTCTACTCACGGGGCCTTGTTCCGACTCAGGTCTTTCAGTGCTCTGTCAAACTCTTCACGCAGTGTCATATCTCCCATTTCATCTTCATCTACATCCTCTCCCATTTCCATAATATTGTCCTCAAGTACATCGCCCTTGTATAGACCCTCTATATACTCTTTCCACCTTTCTGCTTTCCCTTCTTTGCTTAGAACTGGGTTTCCATCTGAGCTCTTGATATTCATACAAGTGGTTCTCTTACCTCCAAAGGTCTCTTTAATTTTCCTGTAGGCAGTATCTATCTTACCCCTAGTGAGATATGCCTCTACATCCTTACATTTGTCCTCTAGCCATTCCTGCTTAGCCATTTTGCACTTCCTGTCGATCTCATTTTTGAGACGTTTGTATTCCTTTTTGCCTGCTTCATTTACTGCATTTTTATATTTTCTCCTTTCGTCAATTAAATTCAATATTTCTTCTGTTACCCAAGGATTTCTACTAGCCCTCGTCTTTTTACCTACTTGATCCTTTGCTGCCTTCACTACTTCATCCCTCAAAGCTACCCATTCTTCTTCTACTGTATTTCTTTTTCCCATTCCTGTCAATTGTTCCCTTATGCTCTCCCTGAAACTCTGTACAACCTCTGGTTCTTTCAGTTTATCCAGGTCCCATCTCCTTAAATTCCCACTTTTTGCAGTTTTTTCAGTTTTAATCTACGGGTCATAACCAATAGATTGTGGTTAGAGTCCACATCTTCCCCTGGAAATGTCTTACAATTTAAAACCTGGTTCCTAAATCTCTGTCTTACCATTATATAATCTATCTGATACCTTTTAGTATCTCCAGGGTTCTTCCATGTATACAACCTTCTTTCATGATTTTTAAACCAAGTGTTAGCTATGATTACGTTGTGCTCTGTGCAGAATTCTACCAGGCGGCTTCCTCTTTCATTTCTTAGCCCCAATCCATATTCACCTACTGCGTTTCCTTCTCTCCCTTTTCCTACACTGGAATTCCGGTCACCCATGACTATTAAATTTTCGTCTCCCTTCACTATCTGAATAATTTCTTTTATTTCATCGTACATTTCTTCAATTTCTTTGTCATCTGCAGAGCTAGTTGGCATATAAACTTGTACTACTGTAGTAGGTGTGGGCTTCGTATCTATCTTGGCCACAACAATGCGTTCGCTGTGCTGTTTGTAGTAGCTTACCCGCATTCCTATTTCCTATTCATTATTAAACCTACTCCTGCATTACCCCTATTTGATTTTGTGTTTATAGCCCTGTAGTCACCTGACCAGAAGTCTTGTTCCTCCTGGCACCGAACTTCACTAATTCCCACTATATCTAACTTTAACCTATCCATTTCCCTTTTTAAAATTTCTAACCTACCTGCCCGATTAAGGGAGGTTAGAAAATTTAAAAAGGGAAATGGATAGGTTAAAGTTAGATATAGCGGGAATTAGTGAAGTTCGGTGGCAGGAGGAACAAGACTTCTGGTCAGACGGAAATGGAAAAGTAAAATGAATGAAAACAGCTAGCAGAAACTGTTTCGAGAGTAAAAAGTTTTATATAGGTCTAGGTGAGGAATTCCCTAATATCTCAGAAAGATGGACCGAACCGGGACTCAAACCTGAGAATCTGAAACTTTTAGTCGTTTTCTGGACTGGCAGCAGCCTTTCAGACATTTTATATTACTGGATAAATTATCAAAAATTTTGCTTGCAGCATTGTTCACCCTTTTTTGTGCTTAAGACATACTTAATGTGGAGGAAGGAATATCGTTTTTTCTTCTCGCATTGTGATTGTGTACATCATTGTTCCTCGTGAATTTCTGTGTATTATTTACAATAAACTACGTGAGATAATAAATATACTGCAAATCAGTAGTCAAAATGCGCAACTCCTGAGACAGATGTCCACACAGATGATTGTGTGTGAACATTCCACATTATCCTTATGTTTTTGAGTAGTGAAGAGTTCATTATTTAAAGATGAGTTACCCCGGAACATTATTCCATATGATATTATTGACTGTCCTTGTAGCAATAGTCTTCCTGTCGTAACAGTTACATAAAACGTGATCATGACTGTTTCGTTCATAAGGCAATAAAACAAGATCTCTGAGCTTTCGTGCGACACTATGCCTCATTTCTGTCCCCTTCCCCCATTACTTTTTACTCACCCGATACACGATAAATTCATCTACACCTTCGTACCTTTCACTGATAAAAAGCGCTCACTGCAGATTTCACAGCGGTATTAGCAGTGAAAGAATGTACTTAAGAAGTTTCGTGCATTTCCACTGGAGTTTTGAGGATAGTGAGTTGTGTCCACGCCAGAGAAATATTTGTAAAATATGTAGTAAACCTGGAGTTGCTGTCTGCCAAAACTATGATTCAGTTATTTTGGTACACTACATAAATTACGTAGCATATGGGTAGGATTGCCGGTACTATTGTTATAACTGGTAGGGAAAAAACATTAATGAATGTTTAAAAGAGAAAATGAGAGACTACGAATTCTTTTTTTCCCATATAATTAGAACCGCACCTCATTCAGCGTTGAAACTTCCCCTTAGAAAAATTTATGAATGACTGTGCTGATAAAACTCTTACATTATTTGATTTTCAAACAGGTGAGCAGAACTGAACGTACTCAGACATTTCGCTCTTTACCTATTCTGATCAACACTAAACTGACACACAATATTTTTAGCGCAACGCAATCTGACTTTCAATAATCCCTACAAAAGAATGGCCTTGACTAACAATAACCAATACCTTTCATGAATCACTTACCTCACAAAAATCTTCGTTACTCGAACTACTGCAAACTACTGCAATACAGCGAGCGCCAATACTGCCAGCTAAATAAAAGATTTTAACTACTGAAGGCACTAACTACTGATAGACATAGTCAGTAAATGAAAGATTTTGATAAAGAACAAACAATGTATTTACCTTAACGATGTTAAAATGTCATCATATATATATATATATATCAGTTCATGATATCCAATATTACAAATTTACTCTTTCTGATGGACACACGTTCAGATCGCCCGCTCTCAAAATTCTGCCATTTCTCTCCCCACATCCACCACCGCTGGCGGCTCACCTCCAACTGCGCAACGCTACGCGCTGTTCACATCCAACTGCCCAAACTACAATGGCGAATGTTCCAACAATGCCAACCGGCTACAGACTGCACACAGCACAGCCAGTGATTTTAATACAGGGCGCTAGGTAACGTTACCAACATAAAAACCTAAACAGCCTATTTACAGTGTTAGTCAGTAGTGTATTTTTATATGCTCATAATGTATAAATTTTCATTTTATCAGTAATAAAAGTCATTTGATCGTGTAAAGTCTCCCTTTTTATGTAATACTTTTGATGTGCACACTCAACGTACAGGTAATGAGGTTAGACCTTAACTGACCTAAGCTACTAGGAAAACTAAAGTAGTCCACTCTTACTTATGGTAGCCTACGGTAGCCTACTGTAGTTTTACGACTCTTAAGTAAACCGAAATAATGCAGTGATAACTCTGCACATCTCCCGTCAGGAGCCCGCCAGCTGCGTAGCCGATAGCTGCAGGCCCAGCAGTCAACGCCCTGCTAATAATAGGCGGCCAGTCGCATCACAGGGACCGACAGGCGAGGAAGTCCCGTGGTGCGGGCCTTGCAAGGCAGCCGTTCACAGGCGACGCTAGCTTTGTTCCGTCGAGTCGCATCCCCATTGTCTCCCCTGGCGCAGGTGGGCGGCCGCTGCCGCGGCCTTGGTCGCGTCCCTGGTGACTCACGGCAGACGCCACACCCCTCGTCACGTCGCGGCACCGCTTCCTGCCCGGCCCCCACCCCCACCCCCGCCCGCTGCAGGTGCGCCGCTTCCGGCGGCCGGCGGTGGTTGCCGCGACACGTGCGCCGCACGTGGTATCAGCCGCTGCCCCTGGACACAGAGCGTGGCTGCCCCAACGCTGCGCTAGCAGGTGTCTGCTGCCAATGCTCGGCATCCACTTGCCACGGCCCACCTGCTCATCGATACGCTGTCGATCATTAAAGTTACAACACCTGGAAGAAAACATGGGATTAGATTAGATTAGATTTACTTTCATCTGCATCTACATTTATACTCCGCAAGCCACCCAACGGTGTGTGGCGGAGGGCACTTAACGTGCCACTGTCATTACTTCCCTTTCCTGTTCCAGTCGCGTATGGTTCGCGGGAAGAACGACTGCCAGAAAGCCTCAGTGCGCGCTCGAATCTCTCTAATTTTACATTCGTGATCTCCTCGGGAGGTATAAGTAGGGGGAAGCAATATATTCGATACCTCATCCAGAAACGTACCCTCTCGAAACTTGAACAGCAAGCTACACCGCGATGCAGAGCGCCTCTCCTACAGAGTATGCCACTTGAGTTTGCTAAACATCTCCGTAACGCTATCACGCTTACCAAATAACCCTGTGACGAAACGCTCCGCTCTTCTTTGGATCTTCTCTATCTCCTCCGTCAACCCGACCTGGTATGGATCCCACACTGATGAGCAATACTCAAGTACAGGTCGAACGAGTGTTTTGTAAGTCACCTCCTTTGTTGATGGACTACATTTTCTAAGGACTGTCCCAATGAATCTCAACCTGGCACCCGCCTTACCAACAATTAATTTCATATGATCATTCCACTTGAAATTGTTCCGTACGCATACTCCCAGGTATCTTACAGAAGTAACTGCTACCAGTGTTTGTTCCGCTATCATATAATCATACAGTAAAGGATCCTTCTTTCTATGTATTCGCAATACATTACGTTTGTCTATGTTAAGGGTCAGTTGCCACTCCCTGCACCAAGTGCATATCCGCTGCAGATATTCCTGCATTTCGCTACAATTTTCTAATGCTGCAACTTCCCTGTATACTACAGCATCATCCGCGAAAAGCCGCATGGAACTTCTAACACTATCTACTAGGTCATTTGTGTATATTGTGAAAAGCAATGGTCCCATAACACTCCCCTGTGGCACACCAGAGGTTACTTTAACGTCTGTAGACGTCTCTCCATTGAGAACAACGTGCTGTGTTCTGTTTGCTAAAAACTCTTCAATCCAGCCACACAGTTGGTCTGATATTCCGTAGGCTCTTACTTTGTTTATCAGGCGACAGTGCAGGACTGTACCGAACGCCTTCCGGAAGTCAAGGAAAATGACATCTACCTGGCAGCCTGTATCTAATATCTCACGTTCATCCCAATTGATCAGTAGTGAGGAGATCCTCCATGATGAAGAACCTGTCAGAAAAACAATAATACATGACAAATATTTACCACTGAAACAAATAGGCTAATGTATCTTCCACAGGTCCCAAGTGAAATGATCGTCATTTTTTTAATGAACACTATATGAAAGAATCATTTTACAAACACTCATTTACTGAGAGCGTATTAACGCACTGAATTTAAAATTAAAAAATGTTTTTATTTTATTTCTAAAGTAATAATCATAGATTGTACTTATAAACACATACACTTATACACTTATTTACAATGAACACACTACTGCACTGAAATGGTGCAGAAGTTAGATAAGTACAATCTAACTATATATATATATATATATATATTTAATCTAACATATGAATCAGTTGGTTCTACTGAGAAATTCATCAATGGAGTAGAAGGAGTTGGCCACCAATAAATCCTTTAGGCTTCTCTTATACTGAATTTCATTAGTTAAGCTTTTTATGGCTGCTGGCAAATTATTGAAAATGTGTGTTTCTGAATAATGCACACCTTTTTGTACGAGAGTAAGTGACTTTAAATCATTGTGAAGATTATTCTTATTTCTAGTATTGATTCCATGAATTGTGCTGTTGTTTTGAAAAAGTGATATAAATTTTAATGAAAAATTTCATTAAGGAGTAAATATATTGGGAAGCAGTAGTTAGTATCCCTAGCCCTTAAACAGGCTTCTGCAGGATGTTCTAGAGTTCACACCAGATATAACTCTTATTGCACGTTTGTGCCCAGAAAACTTTAGCTTGGCTTGATGAATTACCTCAGAAAGTAATCCCATATGACGTTATGAAATGAAAGTAAGCACAGTATGCCAGCTTTTTCATTTTTATATCCCCTATGTCTGACACAATTCACACTGCAAATATTTGTTAAGACGCTTTAGCAGTCCTGTGGTGTGCTCCTCCCAGTTGAATTTATTATCTAGCTGTAATCCCAAGAATTTAACAGTTTCCACTTCTTCTATCCGCTTGTCATCGTATGTTAGGCATGTACTCGTGCGACACCCCTTACAAGTTCTGAGCTGCATGTAATGTGTTTTTTCAAACGTCGAACTGGCGTGTGTAGTTATGCACGACACCGCAAAACACTTATACTCTTACAGATTTTCAGGTCTGACAATTATGCCCGCATCTCGTGGTCGTGAGTTGGCGTTCTCGCTTCCCACGCCCGGGTTCCCGGGTTCGATTCCCGGCGGGGTCAGGGATTTTCTCTGCCCCGTGATGGCTGGGTGTTGTGTGCTGTCCTTAGGTTAGTTAGATTTAAGTAGTTCTACGTTCTAGGGGACTGATGACCATAGATGTTAAGTCCCATAGTGCTCAGAACCATTTGAACAATTATGCGAACAACATTTTGTATAAACGCCCAACTATGTTTCAGCACCTTTTTGCAATTGTCACTGAGTAATTTTATTCAGTTTTCAGTATTTTCTGTATTGTTGGGTTATATAGCACCCTCTTTACGTTACTGTATTACGGTAGCTCGTCGTAGTTAGCTTCGAAATATCCGTTCTCATCTGCATTTTCATGTGCTTTGGGAATGCACACGCAAACACAACACAACTTCATTCGCAAGTTACACCGTTTCACTTTGCAAAACACAGTTTTTTTGTCGCAGTAGCAGCAATAGTAGGATAAAATTAATTCCATACTGTGAAGTCGCTATAATGCTCGTCTGAAAGCATAGCAACCCTCATTTCTTACCTTTACGAATGTGTGTTACCTCTGTTCAGTATGCTATTCGACTGAAGCGTCATGTACCTTTCACTGTGTGACGACAGGAGATGGAAAACGTTTTCAGTAAAAGATGAAGTTAATATTGTAGCATGATGTCGCTGTAATGTTCGGCTGACTTTGATATCCGTTTTGAGGATGAGTTTTTGAAGAACTTAAGACATGAGAATAATTTTGTTTACTCTGGTAATTCTCATTTACAAGTGCACTTTAAGTCATAAGCTAAATGGCTCTGAGCACTATGGGACTTAACTTCTTTGGTCATCAGTCCCCTAGAGCTTAGAACTACGTAAAACTAACTAACCTAAGGACATCACACACATCCATGCCCGAGGCAGGATTCGAACCTGCGACCATAGCAGCAGTGCGGTTCCAGACTGTAGCGCCTAGAACCGCTCGGTCACTCCGGACGGCCATAAGCTAAATCAGCAATAGGTCGCCCTTGTGTGTTTTCCAGTGCAGCGTGTGTGTCGTATTACGCCGATCCGAGAGCCAAATTCAGTTGATGTCTGCAAGAAAAGACTTCTTGAAAAAAGCAAAACGCTCAGTCAGCGAGTTCATTATTGAAGATGTCTACCTGCCTGCCTTGCGATATTTACCAGCATCGCAGAACGATTTAGATGTGCAAAATAATTAATTTTTAGCTCTGTTGTGCGTAGTATCATCTGTGGTACAGAACTCGAACTTCGTACGTATACAAATGCTGCTTTATGTAAAACATTTTTGGTCATGGCGCAAAAAATTCATACACTTCGGATACTTTTGAACACGACTGAAGTGATAATATTGTGATCACATGTTTCATTTTAATGACATGTTAAGAAATTTTAGACATGTAAATATTGCAAGTTACACCCTAGACATAATTTTTGGGTAAACACATTTGAACAAACTGGGAAAAAAAATTCAGAGCGTTCGAATACTTTTGATCACAGCCACAATAGTGAAAGTTACGCTCTTTATGTAATTTTTGGATAATTACTTTCCAACATGACGCAAAAAATTTGCAGAGCATTCAGATACTTTTGAGCGCAGTTAAGACGGCTACATTGAGATTGGCTGTTTCATTTTAATGGGCTGTAAAGCAGTAGGCTATGATTGGAGAGGGGTGGGAGGGAAGGGGGATGCATTACAAATCACAACTGGGGTAGTACCACTGTCTTGGATTTTTTTGATTTTTTAAAAAATTTCCCATCATCTTGTATGATTATAATTTCCTGTCAACGCCATCCAGGATTTAATATTCCCACCATTTGCCCTCTTTAATTTTTAAATTTTCCGCCATCCACTCTCTTTAATTTTTCCACATTCGTCCATCTTGAATTATTAAATTTCTCAGAGTGCCATGGTGACGATGTCACGTGACTGCAGGGCTGACTAGCAACAGGAACTTGAACTATGATCAAGTTTTCCCATAGATATAGTACTACAGCAGACAAAAGATTTTATTTTTTCATTCTTCGTATTTCGAGTACTACTGCTGTCAGGTTTCTAGTTCGGAGAAATGCGTAAAATAAGCGTAGTCAGAAATACCTTAAAACGTTCCAATTGTCAGTTTAAGGAGACTGCACGCAGAGGGCAATTATTCATAAAAAACATAAAGCTGTTGCCGCAGTGGTATAGTATAGGAAAGAAGCATAAAGCAGTTGACACAATTGTGTAGCATATTATTAGCTTCAGTATTACTCCACTGAGGTACGATACTCCAACCAGAGGCGATGCAGCGATGCAGTCTGCTTGCACCGGCTGTATATGTTTGTGTATGGAACGTCACTTGTTGCTGTGGGAATATGCGAAGACTGCTGTCACGGCCTGCTTGAACGAAATGAGTTTGCCGAATGAAACAAGATGGAAGAACTGTTCGAGATCTGAAGCCGGTCGTATAAGGAGAGAGAGGTAGTCATGTCGTTAAAGCTTCATAGAAAGTCTCGATCAGAAATTTCTTGCTTTGGGCATGCAATAGGTTCAACTAAATACGACGAAGTGCTGCGACATGGTGCACGACTGAAGTCTGCTGTTGTCTTCTCGAAGTGTTGGAAAACACGACTTCCCCCTTACACGATGCTCTTGATACAGGCACTGTAATGAAATTAGCGAGTACTGTGCACAGCATCACGCTCCTGGATTGAGCATGAGGCCACAAGTAGCCGCTCGTCAAAAAAGAGGATTGTAAATACTTACATATCCCATGAACTGGCGATGAACAGCTTAGTTTTCAAATAGAGAGAATAGGTATTTGATTTTGAGAGGAGGCGAAATAAATTAATACGCGTAGCAAAATAGTGAGAACCTCGTAGCTTCCATATAGAAGTGCCACCGGACGGGTATAAAATAACTGCTTCCTTCGGAGCCCATAGAGTCTATCTTGAAGACTAGCAAATTCGAGTTTGTACTATACTGCATCCTCCATACTGATTTTACTTGGACTTTACGTAACTGACGCCACAGTTTTCAACTTTTCAAACATTTCTTAGGTTTTAACGTTAATTCTTTGACCTCGAAGGGACTTTTATTGCTTTATTTGTGTCCTTTTGTGGTCTTATAGTACCAGCGGCCTTGCCACGGTGGTAACACCGTTTCCCGCCAGATCACCGAAATTAAACGCTCTCGGGCTTGGCTTGCGCTTTGATGGGTGACCGACTGTCTGTCAGTCGCTGTTGGCAAGCGGAGTGCACTCAGCCCTTGTGAGGCGAAATGCGTAGCTACTTGACTGAGAAGTAGCGCCTCCGGCCACGAAATCTGACAACCGCTGGGAGAGCAGTGTGCTGACCACATGCTCCTCCATATCCGTATCCAGTGATGGCTGCCGTCTGAGGAAGACACGACGGTCGGGCGGTACTATTGGGCTTTCCTGAACATGTTCGGACGGAGTCTGTTATGGTCTTCTTCTATGACAACACATCACGTTCTGAGTACTCACTTGTTTTTGTGATATGTATTCCGTTCGTGGGAAATCGGTGCAGTTTATTTCGAGGATCGTGACTTTTTTCCTCGTTTTAAAATGTGATAGCATAGTACATCCTATTTTTAAAATTTCCCCGGCTTCCTTTTGATTACGTATTAGGGAGATGGCACCGAGAACGCCTCAGGAATCGTTTCCAGTATTATAATGGAACAATTGATTCATTGTGTCGATAAACACGACAAATGGTGTGCGAAATAAATCCCGTTGTTTTCAGCTGCCAGTGCCCTTGCTACAAAACGGCCCGCTCACGTATCTGGCTGCCGTATTCCTTTAATCCCATGTAAACACGAACGCCAACTAAATCATCTTCCCTTCTCTGCGAGGCGCCAAGCGGCTCTTTGACCAGTAATGAAACGTTCTCTCGCTGAGCTCGCGATTTAAACTGGCGATTTTGTGATGCGGGGAGAGGGAAAGAGGGAGAGGTAGATAGAGAGCGAAAATGGGAGAGCGAGAGAGAGATAGATTGCAGCGGCGAACGGAGGGAACTCGATTACCGCGGAAAGCGCTGCGACCGCCGTGTGCGTGGTGTGCGTGTGTGTGAGAGTGGCTAATTAACTGACAGCTCGCAGTATCAGCCCCTGGCCTCCGGCCTGTGATACAGACCTCGGCCAGCAGTCGCAGAGGTTCCGCTTTAACCGGGCCCAGGGCCGGCCCTTGTATTATTCAGAGTACAGCATTAAAACGGCCCAGCCTACTGTACAGGCAGCCTGTTTACCGGACGCGATCCGCCGCTGCATAATTCAGTCTCGCGGTCCTCGTGGGAGGCCGGCCGCGTATGGAACGCACGTCCCACCAGTGACTAGCGCTTCCGCCGGACGAAAGGAGGTACACCGGGCCTCCACGGTGCTGGCTGGCACTTACAAGGGGACCCTCCACACTGTAAATCACGGATTTTGATACGCTTCAAATCTGCTGTAGAGGCACTTACCCTGAGTACCAGGCTATCCAGTTTCTTTAGTGACGGGCCTTGATTTTTGAGAAAATTGAGTTTGAAGTTCACTGCGCGCTTTGTATATCCGTAAAATTACATGTATTCCGAGGAAGTCAGCGTAGCGAAATGGTAAAGGTTAACGGCTACTGCGCTGGAGGTACCGTGTTCGAATCCTGCTCCCATATGTTTTTTTATGTGTGCAAGAACCGTCCGGAAAATTTGATCCTAACGTTCAAAAACGAGTTGACGAATTAACTGGGAAATACAGAAATGTGTCCTGCACGAAATGCGGGAAGTTCAATAAACTGGTGTACGAAGAATTTTTGCGTCCTATAATTCTTCCGTACGTGGGACAGAAAAATTGTAGACTCTGTGCTCGATTTTTGGACATACCTCAATGACCGACATTATGTCGTTGTCCGTCACCCAAATTACAGACAATTTTTCTCGAACTTCCTTGGGAGTGCTTTTCACGACCCGCCTCGCAGCTGAAATGTGTTAAGCCAAGAGAGAAGAAGGTTCCCTGTTTGAACCAATAAACATTTCTGAACAATTGAACGGAACACGTAAATTTCGAGAAGACGTGACTCAACATATTACCAGCGGGGCGCAGAAGGCCTCTGATCAATTACACAACAAAACTAAAAAAAATAAGAAATAAAAAAATAAAAACAATAAAAATAAAATTCAGAAAAGGAAGATTTTGTTTTGTTTGTAAGGATACCCCTAACCTTGATTTCCCATATTTCTCTTGGTATATAGGCAGCTCTCTGGGGTAGGTTTAGTCAGGAGCCAACGCCTGAAGTGGACCAGATTTTTTTGTTATAGGACGAAAAGTGGCGGTGGCACTTAGGGTTTTTTTTGTTCCATTTTATTAAGGGGATTTCTAAAAGAAAAAAAAGAAAAAAAGACAAACAGAAAAATAAAAAAAAATAAAAAAGTAGTAAAGGTTCACGGCTACTGCGCCGGGGGTACCGTGTTCGAATCCTGCTCCCATATGTTTTTTTCATGTATGCAAGAACCATCCGGCAAATTTTATCCTAACGTTCAAAAACGAGTAGACGAATTAACTGGGAAATACAGAAATGTGCCCTGCACGAAATGCGGGAAGTTCACTAAACTGGTCTACGAAGAATTTTTGAGTTCTATACTTCTTCCGTACGTGGGACAGAAAATTTTTTTGTACATTATCGATTCGTGGGGAGGGAAAACCGATTCAACTTTATACGATATTCACTGATAGAAGGAAAGCGAGCATCTGCACCCTAAAAGTGGTCCCACCAAAGTGCACTCCTTATTGCCAGCCCTGCTATGTTTATTTTTACCGACAGGTGAAAACCTTCACAAAAATTATTCATAATGCTCCCGACTTGATGAAAGACAATAGGGAGATGGCTTCTAGGGAAAGGTTCGATAAAATTACATTCACTAATCCTACATCAGTTCAGCCCACCTAATTTTGAAAGCATGATTAGATACGCACGGTTCGCAATGAAATTAGTGGATGGAAGATAAATCTTTTTGAATGCAAAAGAATTGTGTTTTCAGGTATCGCTCATGAAGAGACCTTGCGGCTGCAAGACGGTTGCTTTCATAAAATGCGCGTGGTGCTGCGAAAATTTGTCCTTCGGTTGTTTCTATGATAAGTACCATCCGCAATTTGTTCTGGCACATCAAGCAATGTGGACGATGAAAAATAAGATTTTTTAATATTGTATGAGAGAAAAAATTAATAACTGAATATATCTTTACAATTTCACACACCTTACACTGTTTGTTGATATTCTTTGAAATAAAACTGAAAAATGCGGTCGATTAAAAAAGAAAAAAAGGAAAAGTACACGAGCAGGATTAGAACATGGCACCTACAGCGCGGTAGCCGTCAACCTTTACCGCTGCGCTACGCTGACTTGTTTGGAAAGTATGTAATGTTGCGGATATACAAAGCGCGTAATGAACTTCAAAATCGATTTTCTTCAGAAACCAAGGCCCGTCGCTAAAAAACCGGATAGCCAGATACTCAGGGTAAGTGCCTCTACAACATATACGAAGCGCATCAAAATCCGTGATTTACACTATGGAGGGACCCCTTGTTAGTGGCCAGGCAGAGTAAGGCAGGTACTTGGTTCAAATCCAGGTTTTCCCATCTTGACATAAAGACCTTCGAGGGCGGTCAATAAGTAATGCAACAGTTTTTTTGTCTGAAAGCTATTTTTATTCAGGAGTCCAATAAACCATATTTGTCCGTACTCTCTGGCCTACAAGAACCTATTTTTCAACATAATCTTCGTTCAGTACGACGGCCTTATGCAACCTTACTGGGAGGACCTGTACACCCACACAGTATCACTCAACTGTTCGACGTCGGAGCCAGTGTCTTCCTGTATCAGTAACCTCCGCATCATCCACGTACTGATTCCCACGCAGTGCATCATTCATCGGGTCAAACAGATGGAAGCCGGGAGATGCGACATCTGGGCTATAGGGTACCTGAGGAAGAACAGACCAATGAAGTTTTGTGAGCTGCTCCTGGGCGTGCAGTCTCGTGTGAGGCCTTTTGATGTAGTGGAAAAGGACAAGGTCGTATGCATTTTTATGACTACGAACACACTGAAGTCGTTTCTTCAATTTCGTAAGGACTGGCAAGCAGCCGGGAGATCGGATAGGTTTGCGCAACTATGTTGCCATGATGAAAGACGGTACGTCTATCGAGCCCAAAGACTCATCATGCTTTCGTTCACTGCCAGGTCTACGTAGATATTTTGCAAGCACCCATGAATATCTGCGATGCTCTGGTTTCCCTTCAAAAGGAACTCAGTGACAGCTTCTGCTTGGAATCAATATCTGTTATATACGTTATTTTTGAGGCTACGTATAGCGGCTACACTAATCGGAATTCCATGAAACTATAGGAGCTGGAGCAAGAATGTTCAACTATCTCGTACAATATGTTCCACGTTTTTTCATCTGAAATTGGCTGAGAAAAAGAAATGTGTTATATTACTTACTGAACGCTCCTCGTACATCTATAACGACATACATGAACCGCAATCAATCGTATGGTGCGAGGCGGACGGTGCCTGGTACCACTACTAGTCAATCTCCTTTCCTATTCCACGGCGGCCGCTGTGGCCGAGCGGTTCTAGGTGCCTCAGTCCGGAACCGCGCTCCTGCTACGGTCGCAAGTTCGAATCCTGCCTCGGGCATGGATGTGTGTGATGTCCTTAGGTTAGTCAGGTTTAAGTAGTTCTGAGTTCTAGGTGACTGATGACCTCCGCTGTTAAGTCCCATAGTGCTCAGAGGCATTTGAACCATTTGAACAACGTACACGTAATATTTTAGTCAGAGTTCGTGCTGTGATTTCATGTGATTTCCACCAGAGCTGTACTCGTTTATTTGCGGAAACGACCGAAAATGACCGGGCATGGATGTGTGTGATGTCGTTAGGTTAGTTAGGTTTAAGTAGGACTAAGTCTAGGGGACTCATGACCTCAGATGTTAATTGCCATAGTGCTCAGAGCTATTTGAACCATTTTTTATCCTTCTTTCGGATGGAACGCTAATGTTCGAAGTCCGCTTAGTGCTTACCCAGAGCAGCTGTACAATGCTACTTTATTTTCGTCCCCTTCTTTCATGTTCGCATCACTAAGCAAACACTACTGCAGAATCACCTCGCTCGGTCAGCTTCAAATGCCGGTTCTATCATTCATCTCGACAATGTCCCTCGGAAAGAGATCGACTTCCCTCCAGAGCTTCCCATTTGAGTTCCCGAAGCATCTCCGTCATATTCGCATGTTGATCGAATCTGCCAGTAACAAAATCTAGCAGCGCGCCTCTGAATAGCTTCGGCGTCTTCCTTTGATCTGACCTGGTGGGGATGTCAAACACTCTAGCAGTATTGAACAATGGGTCGCACTATTGTTCTATACGCGCTCTCCTTCACTGATGAACCACACTTTCGTCGTAATAAACAGAAATCGACCATTCACCTTATGCACATGTCCCATTTCATACCGCTTTGCATCGTCACGGCTAGATATTTAATCGACGTGACTGTGTCAAACAGCACACTACTAACACTGTGTTCGAACATTGCGGCTTTATTTTTCCTACTCATCCGTATTAATTTACTTTTTATTATATTTAGAGCTAACTACCATTCATCACACCAACTAAAAATTTTGTGCAAGTTATTGTGGCCTTCTACACTCACTGAACGGCGACACCTTCCCATACAGCACAGCGTACACATAAGCAGCTGCAGACTGCAGCTCACCGTCTCCGTCAGATCATTTATGTATACAGAGAATAACAGTGGCCCTATCACTCTTCCCTGTGGCACTCCTGACGATAACCCTATCTCTGATGAACACTAGCCGTCAAGGACAATGAGCTGTTTCTGTTACTTAAGAAGCCTCCGAGTCGCTCGAATATCTGGGAATCTATTCTGTATGCTCGTAGTTTCGTTAACTGGTTCCAGGGGGCATCGTGTCAAATGCTTTTCGGAAATCTAGGAATATGGACTATACCTATTGCCCTCCATCCATGATTCGCAGGATAACATGCGAGAAGAGGGCAATTTGAGTTTCGCATGGGCGATGGTTTCCATAATCATCCTGATTTATGGACAGAAGCTCTTGGGGTCTCAAAGAAATTTGTTATATTCCAACTGAGAATACGTTCAAGAAGTGTAAAGCTAACGAGGCCTCTAATTGCTCAACGCCGTCACACCGTCATACACCACTAGCGCCTTCAGTTAATGCGGCCCCTTCATCTCAAAACTGGCGAAGAGTAGTGGTGGGAGCATCCAAAGTAATGTGCCGTGTACCAATCAGATAAAAGTAAACAGTTTCCTTTGTGGTGAAGAATTGTAGATTAATGTGAGTCAGCCCACCAAATCAAACCATTCACAATGTCAAATGTGAATGCCATTTCATAATCCTGTATGTCAAGTGATATAACATATGAAATGATGAATGCAATTCGTATTTAACTGTCAGTGCAACGTTAACTGGTGTACACGCTAAAAAAATCGCAAAACAAGAGTCACGCAGTTACTTAAGTCATTTAGGACAATTTATGGCGTCGAATAGCATTAAATCGATCATAAGTCACTGAAAAGAAAGTAACGAGACTGGCAGCGTTCATATACACTGAAGAGCCAAAGAAACTGATACACCTGCCTAATATCGTGTAGGGCCCCCGCGAGCACGCAGAAATGCCGCAGCACTACGTGGCATGGACTCGACTAATGTCTGAAGTACTGCTGGAGGGAACTGACACAATGAATCCTGCAGGGCTGTCCATAAATCCGTAAGAGTACGAGGGGGTGGAGATCTCTTATGAACAGCGCGTTGCAAGGCATCCCAGATATGCTCAATAATGTCCATGTCTGGGGAGTGCAGAAGTATTTAAACTCAAAAGAGTATTCCTGGAGTCACTCTGTAGTAATTCTGGACGTGTGGGGTGTCGCATTGTCCTGCTGGAATTGCCCAAGTTCGTCGGAATGCGCAATGGACCTGAATGGATGCAGGTGGTTCAAATGGCTCTGAGCACTATGGCACTTAACGTCTCAGGTCATCGTTCCCCTAGAACTCAGAACTACTTAAACCTAACTAACCTAAGGACATCACACACATCCATGCCCGAGGCAGGATTCGAACCTGCGACCGTAACTGTCGCGCGGTTCCAGACTGTAGCGCCTAGAACCGCTCGGCCACTCTGGCCGGCTGGATGCAGATGGTCAGACAGGATTCTTACGTACGTATCACCAGTTAGAGTCGTGCCCAGACGTATTAGGGGTCCCATATCACTCCAATTGCACACGTCCTACACAATTACACAGCCTCCATCTGCTTGAACAGTCTCCTGCTGACATGCACGGTCCATGGAATCATGCCGGCCGGTGTGGCCGTGCGGTTCTAGGTGCTTCAGTCTGGAACCGAGTGACCGCTACGGTCGCAGGTTCAAATCCTGCCTCGGGCATGGATGTGTGTGATGTCCTTAGGTTAGTTAGGCTTAATTAATTCTAAGTACTAGACGACTCATGACCTCAGAAGTTAAGTCGCATAGTGCTCAGAGCCATTTGAACCATGGTATCACGAAGTTGTCTCCATACCCGTAGACGTCCATCCACTCAATACAATTTGAAACGCGATTCGTCCGACCAGGCAACATGTTTCCAGTGATCAAAAGTCCAATGTCGGTTTGACGGGCCCAGGTCAGGCTGAAGCTTTGTGTTGTGGAGTCATCAAGGGTATACGAGTGGGCCTTCGGCTCCGAAAACATTTTCATTGAATGGTTCGCACGCTGACACTTGTTGATGGCCTAGCATTGAAATCTGCGGCAATTTGCGGAAGGGTTGCACTTCTGTCACGTTGAACGATTCTCTTCAGCCGTCGTTGGTCCCGTTATTGCCGGATCTACTGCGGCCGCAGCGATGAAGATGCTGTCCTCGCCGCTCGTGTGGCGACTATGTTACCATGTTCGAACTCACTTAAATCTTGGTAACCTGCCACTTTAGCAGCAGTAACCGATCTGCGCCAAACACTTGCTGTCTTGTATAAGCGTTGCTGACCCCTGCGCCGTAGTCTGCCTATTTACACATCTCTGTATTCGAATACGCATGCCTATACTAGCTTCTTTGGCGATTCAGTGTATATCGTCATACATATTTTGATACGATGCCAGTACGAAGAGTTTATTAGCAGCTCTTTGTGACGATTTCTTTTAAAGATATTGCATTACATTACATTACTACCGTAAAAATCCGACTGCACATGAGAAAGTAAGATATACTGATCAAATGGGCCGTGTCTTCCAGAGGACGCCAAGTGTAAACTGTACTTTAGAAGACTACTGCGCGCTGCGAACAAGGAAGACCCAGGTCGAAGAACTATCGTGAGTGGTTTCAAGATATTGATTCTTGAAAAGTTTACAAAGGAAGTATCAGGAGACACAATTCAGGAAGGGCAAGACTAAAAAGGACCACAATTATGCGTACAGAACTCTAGTAAATCAATACTATTATCTGTAGAAGCAGCTGAATATATCGGGATTAGTGTGTAGTATGGTGTATTGTCTCACAGTCTAACTAGTGCGTTCTTCTTTATGGTATCGTAATTGGTCAGATGACAGCCGCTGTGTTTCAAATTAAGATTTACCTGCCTTTCGATGGTTATATAGAGATGATGATCTTACAGACAACTAGACAACGCTACTCTTCACCGCCATTGAGATGCCAGGGTGTTCTTGTATGACAACTTACTTGGTCGGTGGATAAGTCGAAGAGGGTATATTGGGTGGTCACTGCAAATACTAGACCTAACATGTCTCGATTTATACCCGTGGTTGACCTTTAAATATCAAGTTTATTGAGAGAGACTGCCCGTGGCGTGGGTGGAGCACTGCTGCTTCCTAACGAAGAGGATGTAAATTCGAGGTCCGTCTCGGACATATGTCTGCGTTTCCAGTATGCCGATAATACGTGTGTAATAAAAAGATTTCTTCAATTCACGACCTATGTCTTCGTATACCAAAAGTTGTTAGTTTTAAGTTTTCTTGATTTAAATGGGAGAGGCCGCTCCAAGTGCGAAATGCCTGCACCGAGGTTGAAATGTTGAAATCAGAAACAGTCGGTAACTAACTGCTGTCGTCAAGGAATTTTTAGTACGACTGACAAGTCGACACACTAAACCCATAGAGGATCGGTTTCTCACTTAGAAGACACACGAATTTAAAAAAATATTTTTGACACAAATATCGCGTCAGTTATCTCAAGAAACGAGCTGATATTATGTAATAAATGCACTGAATTCCAAAACCAATACAAGTGAAAATTTTGTATGCATTTTCAGCTAATCACATTATTCTATATTTATCATCCCTATTATGTCTCTATTATGAATAACTTTCTTTCGTATTGGTTTGTACCAGCGGATATGAAAAGAAAAACTTTCATGGGTTGTGGTAATTACTGACGCTATACGATTAGACTACTACTTTGTAACTACGCTCTGTACAATGAAAGACAGGAAACTCTCAGTAATTAAGGAACGAACAAGAAGGGAAAGGATTTCACATAGTGTGAATGACTTATGGACGTAAAACGATCGTTACCGCATTAACGACTGGAAACGGGCGTTTAAGAGAGGCGGTCGTGTAATGGGAGCAGAGGCTGTCATTGAGGCGGCTTCCATTAGGCGAGAGAAGCCATTACCGCACCAGATAATTACACGGACAGTGTGCTGCAAGGGACAGCATTACTTCATGCGTTGTAGAGCAACATCAATTTTCTGCGCTTCACTAGGGTCGAAGGAATAAGCCTACACATACCGTGAATAATATAGAAGCAGTACCCAGAAGACGCAGAAATCAGCTGTCTCAACCTCTAGTACAGTTTCCAGGATCTTAACGAAGTTAAAGAATGACCACTTCTCTCATGCTTTACCGTTGCCTCTACATTTCTATACAGCGGTGTGGATGTGAAGTTGTACCATAACTTTCGAAAACAATGATTAATATTAATTTTTCATTTTTAATGAAGGAACGGGTACGTATTCACACAGGATACGGGCTGTTCCAGTAATCCTATCGGCAAATGCATTTCTTCAACCAAACAGGATGTCCGTCTGGCATAATTCCATAAGTACAAGTAACAATTTTTTTCTAATGTAATGGCACAAGACCACCACAAGAGCTTTCTTTTTCCGCCATTCGAGGGGGAAAAAGATTGTGATGCGTGAACTGGAGAAGCATGATGTTTATATGTGCGTTCCTTAAATCTCTTCAGGGAATTTTTGGAGCTGATCTGACAAAGAAAAAACCAGTATCCCTCTATTTCTTTTCCCTAATTTCTGTCTGTTAGAGTAAGTGATCTATTCACGCACAGATCGCTGTCACAGTGTATGAAAACTACCTTCGGCCGTCCTTCACTGTTCCTCACTTTATCTACCAAGTTTGAAGTGAAAAATCCAAAGACAGAGAGAGAAAGTGGGACCGAGATAATGGAAGAATGGGAGGAACAGAAATAAAAAGGAAGGACAAAAGAAGGATGGGTTGGTAGAGTGAAGCAAGAAATTAGGGTGAAGCAGGATGCCAATCATCATTTCCAACAGGCAGCAGATAACGAGAGCGCTTTATCCTTTCCGTCGGGATATGATAGAGTTACTGTGTCGTCGATTCCCATTTTGTCTTTGTCCAGACAGGCAGAAAATTACTTCATTAAGATCTGGAGGGGCAGGGCTCGAGCGTCGAGGAAGAGGCGAAGTGCAGTCTAGAGGCGCTGGAAAGCCATTTCAGCTCGAGACTGCAGGGTCCGTATGACTCAAGTGTACTTGGCGAGAATTGCAAACTTAGGTCAGCAACTGCCTGTTACTTCATTATCGTTTCATGTTCTTGGTCAATAGGAGTCATTTGCAACTATAAAATTATTAAATAATGAGTATATGGCCAACAAGATAGCGGTAGAGGAACATTATTCGACTCACTCTCTTCGCACACGAGTGGAAGACATTACAAAAATAGGCAGGCAGACGTTCAGTTTTTACTGATTTAAGAAAGGTAGCGGCTACAGAGGAGAACCTGCATTTAATGTTTAATGCATGTTCTCGTCAGGTGCAACCCAAAAAAAGAAAAATCTTCTCTAATGACAGAAACCAGTACCTCGTTGTAGAGGGAGAGATCGAAAAAGACATATAACGTCGTCTTGGTTAACGAAGAGGTCTTAGAACCATGGTTGTAAAGGGTTTTTAACCATCGCTGAGCGGAGATAGGAATAAACATTTTTTTCTGTCGTTACTTACTACTCGGTCAATATCGTTCCAGAAAAGATCATAATCTCAGTATAGAACGTCAAATTCGTTACTGACTTTAATTCATTTTCACGCACCACCCCTATTTCGAAGCTATTTTAGATCGTATTATGTCTTTGTGAGGATATCATTCATTGCGGGTGTTACTGAATACTTATTATAGAGCCGTGAAGTTCACAAAGGCAGGTTACAAGATAATTAACAGTCATGTTTCTACTATCAGTGCTATGGAATAAAATGTAACTGGACATGACGAGCGAAAATTGGGAAGGGAGAAATAACTGACGCCAAGGGGAAAGAGAGAGAGAGAGAGAGAGAGAGAGAGAGAGAGAGAGTATGTAAAAGAGAGAGAGAGCCAGAGAGAGAGAGATAGATAGAGAGAGAGAGAGAGAGAGAGAGAGACGGTGGGAGGGAGTCTCAGATTAAAGAGAGGAGCGGTTAGGAGAAAATTAAGTGACTCCTCCATTTCATTGACCCAGATGCTACGATATTTAATTTACTGAACATGAAAAAAATAGGTCAACGTTCTTCACCCAGAAAAGGAAATACTAAAATGTATCCTGCTGCTTAGGCAAATCTCTTCCCTCTCCGTCTAAAATGGGAAAGGGGCCTCAGGCAACTCTTTCAGTTCTACATCTATATGATTACTCTGCAGTTCACAATTAAGTGCCTGGTAGAGGGTTCATCGATCCGTCCCACTCTCAAACAGCGTGCGGGAAACCGAACACGCAAAGCTTCCCGTGCGAGGTCTAATTTGTCTTATTTTATTATGACGATCGTTTCTCACTAAGTAGTTTGGTACCAATAAAGTATCTTTGTATTCGGATGAAAAAATTGGCGATTGAAATTTCGTGAGGAGATCCTGCCGCAACGAAAACACCTTTGTTTTAATGATTACCACCCCAATTCTCATATCATATCTGTCGCACTCACTTCCCTATTTCGTTATAATACCAAAGAAGCTATCCTTCTTTGAACGTTTTCGATATACTCCGTGAGTTCTATTTAATGCAGAACCTACACTCCATATCAATACTCCGTAGGACGTACAAGCGTAGTGTAGACAGTCTCTATACTAGACTGTTGCATTTTCGAAGGTTTCTACCAATAAATCGCAGTCTTTGGTTTGCTTTTTCCCCACAACATTAGCTATGTTATCATTCCAAATTAAGTTATTCGTAAGTATAATCCTCAAGTACTTATCTGAATTCATGGCCTTTAGATCAGTGAGATTCATCGTGTAACTGACATTTAGCGAATTCCTTTTAGTACTCATGTGAGTGAGTGACTTCACGCTTCTCATTATTCAGTGTCAATTGTAACCCTACCACCCATACACATACATTACCTATATCATTTTGCAATTGGTTTGATCATCTGACTTTACAAGACGGTAAATGACAGCATCAGCTGCAAACGCTCTAATCGGGCTGCTCAGATTGTCGCCTATTTCATGTATGCAGATAGTAAGACATATTTGTAAATCATATGGCACTCCAGTAAGTATATAAAAACTTGCGTATTCTAATGCAACGTTGAGTCAAAACTTCAGAGGAATCGATAGATATATTGATCAGGAATAGCACATATTACTTCTGTTTTACTCGACGACTTTCTTTCAACTATTACGATCTGTGACCTTTATGACACGAATCCAGTCGCACAACTGAAAAGATATTCCGTAGGCCCGTGATTCGAAGTCGCTTGTGAGCAACGGTGCCAAATGCCTTTTGAAAATCTAAAAATATGGAATCAATATGACATCCCGTGTCGACAGCTTCCATTACTTCGCGAGAATAAAGAGCTGGGTTTGTTTCACAAGCCGGCCGCGGTGGTCGAGCGGTTCTAGGCGCTTCATTCCGGAACCGCGCGACTGCTACGATCGCAGGTTCGAATCAAAAATGTTCAAATGTGTGTGAAATCTTATGGGACTTAACTGCTAAGGTCAATAGTCCTTAAGTTTACACACTACTTAACCTAAATTATCCTAAGGACACACCCATGCCCGAGGGAGGACTCGAACCTCCGCCGGGACCAGCCGCACAGTCCAATACTGCAGCGCCTCAGACCGCTTGGCTAATCCCGCGCGGCCATGTTCGAATCGTGCCTTGGACATGGATGTGTGTGATGCCCTTAGATTACTTAGGTTTAAGTAGTTCTAAGTTCTTGGGGACTGATGACCTCTCAGATGTTAAGTCCCATAGTGCTCGGAGCCATTTGAATTTGAACCATTTTGTTTCACAAGAACGGTAGTTTCTGAATCCGTGTTGGATGTTTGTCAATAAACCGTTTCCTCCGAGGTAATTTGTAATGTTCGAACACAGTAAATGTTCCAAAACCCTACCGCAAATCGACGTTAGTGATATGGTTTTATAATTCAGTGGATTGTTCCTATTTTCTTTATTGAGCACTGGTATGATCTGTATAACTTTCCAGTCTTGAGGAGCGGATCTTTCGTCAGGAGAGGCATTGTATATAATTCCTCTGTATGGAGCTATTGTATCAGCATTCTCGTGTTTTATGGTACCTGATATCTTCCTCAATTATGTGTGGTGTACTAAACAGTTACGGCACAGACATCTAAAGTAGCGATGTTAGAACAAATTGACACCTTCCTTGAAATACTTCTATCGTTTACGTAATGAAATATTGAAACTAAATATAAACAGCTGAGATTTGAAATTTATTTGCAGTTTAAAACTGTATATCCGACCGGGACGCGAAACTGAAGCTGTTGTTTTTCACGGGCAGTTGCTTCTGTGACGTTTGTAATAGGAGAAGACGTAACGGTGGAGGCAGAGCTGTGACGAAGGCTCGCTTGTAGTGCTTGGATATTTAGTCGCTAGAAAATTTGCCACCGAGAGGTAAAAGTCCTAGTTAGGGCGTAGGTCTGGCTACAGGTTTAATGTGGCAGGAAGTTTCAAATCAGTGCACACTTGTCTGCAGAGAGAAAATTCATTATAAAATTTTTGACCAAAAAGTATTCCCTTACGTCGGCTGACTGAAACAGTAATTAAGAAGACAGCAGGGGAAGTGACTGATCTTGTTGTCTGAGCGACCAGTCGCAGATTCTGCGTTTTATTTCGAACCGTGGACACTCCTCCTTCGCCACACGTGGGTGAAGTTCATTCAATTTTAAGTGAATATGATAAGTGACAGTGTTGACTTACAGTGGATTACACCGACGTGACTCCATGGGCGACGGCAACAGTAGGAGGGTAGAAACGATGACATTCGATGCCTCGTGGATTAACATCCGTCGAACGTTTAATGACCAAGTATCTAATGTCCTTACTGCCTAAGAAATTGCGCAGAGCTTACGAATAAGGAGAAGTGCGAAGTCATCCACATGAGTACGAAAAGAAATTCGTTAAATTTCTGTTACACGATAAATTAGACATATTGAAAGTCTGTCAGTTCAACTAAATACCTAGGAATTACAGTTACGAACAGCTTAAATTGGAACAATCACGTAGATAATGTTCTGAGAAAGGCAAACTGAAAACTGTGGTTTATTGGGAGAACACTTAGAAGAAGCAACAGGTCTACTAAACAAACCGCCTACAGTGCACTTGTTCGTCCTCTGCTAGAGTACTGCTGTGCCGAATGGGATCCTTAACAGATACGACTGACGGAGGATATCGAGAAAGTCCTCAGAACGGCAGCTGGTTTTGTTTTATCGCGAAAGAGGGGAGAATGTGTCACGGATATGAATCGTGAGTCGGGACGACAATAATTAAAACAAAGGCGTTTTTCGTTGCGGCGAGTTTCTCCTTCGATTGTGAAAAAATTTTATTGTACATAGGGAGAAATGACCACCGTAATAAATTAAGAGTAATCAGAGCTCGTACAGTAATATTTAACTATATATGAAGGTAGAATCTGTTTCCGAAAGAACAGATACCATAGATGACCGTGCAGCTTCTCTAGAATGAAATTATAATTAAACCGACACCCTAGCTGCAAACAGGCGTTGATATACATCATTGGGGACATGTTGAAAATGTGTGCACCAACCGGGACTCGAACTCGGTATCTTCTGCTTACCTGACAGACGGTCTATCCATCTGGAAATGCCGGCTTCGAGTCCCGGTCAGGGCACACATTTTCAACATGTCCCCAATGATGTATATCAAACCCTGTTTGCAGTTAGGGTGTCGATTTAATTATCATTTCAGAAATATTTAAGTTTCATTTGTACCACGCAGTAGAGAAATAGTTTGAACGTGTTTCGAGGCACTTGAGTGTTAACTTCACCGTAGTGATGTAGATGTAGATAGGAAACCCTGTATTTGAAAAATTAACGTGGAGACCAGGATTTCTGTACCACCTTCTCTCCTTCCCATGCCGGCCAAGTCCTGGAGGATAGAATTTCTTGCTCCTATAGATTTCGTATGGGCTACAGTAAAAGCACGTTTAGCGATCTGAATACAGAGGCGGGAAAATGTACTGAGAAAGGAGGAAAACTCAGACCAATCAATCGGGACCGACAAACAGCCATGTTATTCTCAACCAGTTACGTCATTTGTGTGCGGTATGGAAGTCTGTGGGGTCAGCAGACCGCTGTCCCCGCCGTTGTCGGCTTTGTGGACCTTGGAGCGGTTACTTCTCACTCAAGTGGCTCCTCAATTCGCATCAGGAAGCTGACTGAGAACACGTGACCGTGTGGTGCGTATTTGGGCCTCATGTGTGGGTGGCCTAGGTACGCAGAGACGGCGGCCGGCGCCTGATGCCGGCTTGGCGTGGCGTGGCGTGCCTGTGGCTGCGTCGGTATCGACCTGGCGGCGTGCTATCGACCGTGGCGGCGGGCGCCCCAACGCCCCCACGCGCCACGCACCAGTGGCACGCAGCCACGCGCGGCTCTGCCGTCGGGCCGGCACTGACCACTCCCACCGCTGAGCCGGCCGGCCGGCGCGCTCTACGGCCGACACAAATACCGACTCGCGCCACTGTCTGGAGTCATGCGCCACCCGTATTCCACTACCCTTGACGACACGCTCAAAAGAGGAAAGGCCACTGGACCTGATGGAATACCAGATCGATTTTACACAGAGTACGCGAAGGAACTTGCCCTCCTTATTGCAGCGGTGTACCGTACGTCTCTAGAAGAGCGTAGCGTTCCAAAGGATTGGAAAAGGGCACAGGTCATCCCCATTTTCAAGAAGGGACGTCCAACAGATGTGCAGAACTATAGACCTATATCTCTAATGTCTATCAGTTGTAGAATTTTGGAACACGTATTATGTTCGAGTATAATGACTTTTCTGGAGACTAGAAATCTACTCTGTAGGAATCAGCATGGGTTTCGAAAAAGACGATCGTGTGATACCCAGCTCGCGCTATTCGTCCACGAGACTCAGAGGGCCATAGACACGGGTTCCCAGGTAGATGCTGTGTTTCTTGACTTCCGAAAGGCGTTCGATACAGTTCCCCACAGTCGTTTAATGAACAAAGTAAGAGCATATGGACTATCAGACCAATTGTGTGATTGCATTGAAGAGTTCCTAGATAATAGAACGCAGCATGTCATTACTAATGCAGAGAAGTCTTCCGAAGTAGGAGTGATTTCAGGTGTGCCGCAGGGGAGTGTCGTAGGACCGCTGCTATTCACAATATACATAAATGACCTTGTGGATGACATCGGAAGTTCACTGAGGCTTTTTGCGGATGATGCTGTGGTATATCGAGAGGTTGTAACAATCGAAAATTGTACTGAAATGCAGGAGGATCTGCAGCGAATTGATGCATGGTGCAGGGAATGGCAATTGAATCTCAATGTAGACAAGTGTAATGTGCTTCGAATACATAGAAAGAAAGATCCCTTATCATTTAGCTATAATTTAGCAGGTCAGCAACTGGAAGCAGTTAATTCAATAAATTATCTGGGAGTATGCATTAGGAGTGATTTAAAATGGAATGATCATATAAAGTTGATCGTCGGTAAAGCAGATTCCAGACTGAGATTCATTGGAAGAATCCTAAGGAAATGCAATCCGAAAACAAAGGAAGTAGGTTACAGTACGCTTGTTCGCCCACTGCTTGAATACTGCTCAGCAGTGTGGGATCCGTACCAGATAGGTTTGATAGAAGAGATAGAGAAGATCCAACGGAGAGCAGCGCGCTTCGTTACAGGATGATTTAGTAATCGCGAAAGCGTTACGGAGATGATAGATAAACTCCAGTGGAAGACTCTGTAGGAGAGACGCTCAGTAGCTCGGTACGGGCTTTTGTTGAAGTTTCGAGAACATATCTTCACCGAGGAGTCAAGCAGTATATTGCTCCCTCCTACGTATATCTCGCGAAGAGACCATGAGGATAAAATCAGAGAGTTTAGAACCCACACAGAGGCATACCGACAATCCTTCTTTCCACGAACAATACGAGACTGGAATGGAAGGGAGAACCGATAGAGGTACTGAAGGTACCCTCCCCCACACACCGTCAGGTGGCTTGCGGAGTATGAATGTAGATGTAGATGTAGAAAAAGATAATTTTTGTCTTCAGATATATGGACTACTGCCTCTTCACTCTTTCGCTATTCGTTACGCATGTTCCATTCTCTGAATTTCCCTAGAGTTCCGCTACTATAGGTTCCGTTATAGCTTGATAGCTTAACACGCGTCCTATCATCCTGTCCCTCATTCTTGCCAGTGATTTCCACATATTCCTCTCCTCAACAAGTCTGTGGAAAACCTCCTCATTTCCTATCGGTTCACCTTATTTTGAACATCATTCTACAGCCACACTTCTCAAACCCTTCGATTCTCTTTGCTGTGAACGTAGCCATATGGTACACGGCAGTGTCACGACTGGGCGCCCGAAGCATACACTCGTCATCCCAAGTGCCTCAAATTTCCGAGCAGTCGCCACCTAGATGGCGAACACATTCTGGAACTACTTTATGCTTCCGCTACTAATCCTTCACAGTGTCTAGCGTTGCGCTCTACCAGAACTGCTGTTCGGTGGTTTTGGTGCAGTGGTTGGGAAGGGAGTGAGACAGGGTTGTAGCCTCTCCCCGATGTTATTCAATCTGTATATTGAGCAAGCAGTGAAGGAATCAAAAGAAAAATTTGGAATAGGTATTAAAATCCATGGAGAAGAGGTTCGCCGATGACATTGTAATTCTGTCAGAGACAGCAAGGGACTTGGAAGAGCAGTTGAACGGAATGGACACTGTCTTGAAGGGAGGATATAAGATGAACATCAACAAAAGCAAAACGAAAATAATGAAATGTAGTCGAATTAAGTCGGGTGATACTGAAGGAATTAGATTAGGAAATGAGACACTTAAAGTAGAAAAGGAGTTTTGCTCTTTGGGGAGCAAAATAACTGATGATGGTCGAAGTAGAGAGGATATAAAATGTAGACTGGCAATGGCAGGGAAAGCGTTTCTGAAGAAGAGAAATTTATTAACATCGAGTATAGATTTAAGTGTCAGGAAGTCATTTCTGAAAGTATTTGTATGGAGTGTAGCCATGTATGGAAGTGAAACGTGGACGATAAATAGTTTGTACAAGAAGAGAATAGAAGCTTTAGAAATGTGGTGTTACTGAAGAATGCTGAAGATTAGATGCGTAGATCACATAACTAATGAGGAGGTATTGAATAGGATTGGAGAGAAGAGAAGTTTGTGGCACAACTTGACTAGAAGAAGGGATCGGTTGGTAGGACATGTTCTGAGGCATCAGAGTATCACCAATTTAGTATTGGAGGACAGCGTGGAGGGTAAAAATCGTAGAGGGATACCAAGAGATGAATACACCAAGCAAATTCAGAAGGATGTAGGTTGCAGTAAGTACTGGGAGATGAAGATGCACAGGATAGAGTAGCATGGAGAGCTGCATCAGACCGGTCTCAGGACTGAAGACCACAACAACAACATATAAATGACGTAGTGAATGGTAGAATTACCGGTCGTACTCGTAGCACTGGCAGGGAAAGAGACATAAATGAATGTGTAAGAGAGAAACTGGGAACAGACGACTTCTCTTTGTTCAAATGGTTCAAATGGCTCTGAGCACTATGAGACTTAACTGCAGTGGTCATCAGTCCCCTAGAACTTAGAACTACTTAAACCTAACTAACCTAAGGACATCACACACATCCATGCCCTAGGCAGGATTCGAACCTGCGACGGTAGCGGTCGCGCGGTTCCAGACTGTAGCGCCTAGAACCGCTCGGCCACTCCGGCAGCCTTCTCTTTGTTTTTTGTTTGTTTTGCACATTATTAGAACCGCAAGTCGTTCAGTGTTAGTCCACTGTGTAATTTACATCCTTACAAAATATAAATCGCATTTTGTAAGTAACAGAATTTAATTGATCGCATAACGTCTGCGATTTTATGCACCTAAAGCCAGTGACCTGTTTCTCGAAGCATTTCCTTAGGCAGAGTATCAAGTGATAAAATCATATGGCGCCTGTAGATGATAGGTAATGAGTTGCTTACTCTTAGTTCAACCAATACTAAGTAGCCTATTGGGCAACAAGTTTCATCGAGCGAGCTCCATGAGCTGCCAGATTTTCAGCTTCCTACATATTCGTACACTGTAAACCCTTCGCAAAATTTCATTTCAAGAAGTTAAGAGGTCTTTACATCTGTGTCAACCCGTTGGCTTCTAGAACAGTGCTGATGTCGAATTCTGTCTTTCATGCGTAGATCATGCGCCATAAGCTTCATTCTTCTTTTAACGACTTTGATACTTGGGCTCTGTAACAAATTCATTGGCGTATTACTGGGAAAATCCTGTTGTCCGCAGCGTCTCTTGCATGAAATTTTAAATACGTTTAGCACGTCCTTGTAGGTTTCATTTCTGAGAGGCGTGGTCAGCTATCCCGCACCTATTGGATTTCTTGGAACCTAGAGAGGAGCAGAAATTAAGTGGAACGGAAACGGCGACTCTTACTCATTTGCTTTGAAAACAAACTACCCATAATCTTTAGTCGATAAAAGTGGAAAAAATTCCCCTTTTTGTGTTCTATCACACGACCGACACTGTGTCAGTCAAATATGTGTGTGTCTAGTAAGTGACTGTCAAACATTTCCAAGTGGAACATAGTAAGCTGATACTTTGCTCGACAGCTGTTATACTATACCCTCCTGCCTGATACAGTTATTTACAATTACCATACTGTTTACCTTTTCAATACCCCGATAACTACTATGAAAAGTAATCTTAATTTCTAGTTGAACTACAAATCATGTCGTCAATGAGCTATACGACTTGTATCATGCATCCCCAATCAGTACATCTGAACAGTAGATGCTATTTCATATCTATCGAGAATAGGTCCATAGCAAAAAGAACGTCTCCGATATAGATACAAAGTCAAATTTTACTAAATAATACCCTCTCGAGACATTGACTTGCTGCAGGCTTGATTTGGTCAAGTATGGATCCTTTAGTCTGATCTTGATTCCATCTGTAGCAGTCAGAAAAAAATACGCAACAGGTTTAATCTTAGTGTCCATTTATTTCTATTAAACCCTCATTTCCGCAGTATGCATCAGTTTCTCAAGGTAGATGCTCTTTTGACGACAGGAAATCGCGGCCTACAGCCACCTGTGAAGTGGTACCAAAAGTCAGTGTGCGTTCACAATGCAGTTCTGCAGTACGCGCTGTCTCCTTTTGTAAACGGGACTCTGTGTCCTGTGGTCACTGTTCAGTGTGCCAGCTACCACGAAAGGTCTCTCAGGTGCAGAACTTTCTGGCATTATCACTTTACGGCAAGAAGAGTTGCCATAACGGTAAGTTGCCCAGCAAACTGGTAACACCACAGCGACATAATTCCAAGATTAAACCGCTAATGTGAGGCACGAAACATTAATGTTCTGCCTAATATAGGTTGTTCGTGGTTAACAACATCAGATAATGACCGATAACTATAAATTATGGCCAGCCGGTGTGGCCGAGCGGTTCTAGGCGCTTCAGTCTGGAACCGCGCGACCGCTACGGTCGCAGGTTCGAATCCTGCTTCGGGCATGGATGTGTGTGATGTTCTTAGGTTAGTTAGGTTTAAGTAGTTCTAAGTTCTAGGGGACTGATGACATCAGAAGTTAAGTCCCATAGTGCTCAGAGTCGTTTTTATATATTATGACTCGTAGGTACCGCGAGGAGACGGTACGCAACTGTCCTCAAACGATCACTTTGCCTTCTATGCGTCCATTACGAACACCAGTACAACCATTTCAGCACCGTGGTGCCCGAAGAAGGTTGACAAGGGAGAACCTGGAATTAACTTAAATCAATGTCGTCGGCTTCTCTTCAGCGACAAGTGTGAATTTATCTGACGAGCTTCGTAGAAGAAGAGACCAGGTGCCTCCGCACATCTCACGCATCCAGTCTCGACTGATCAGCAGGGATCCTGAAATTACTGTCTTCCCTTACAGTATCCTTTCCGGAATGAGTTTCATCTTTCAAGACGCATCAGCATACCGCGCCCATCTTGTGAACACGTTCCCCCATGAGAAAGGAATCAACCGAATGGAAACGAAGGAAGACTGTGATTTGAAGTCCCGTTGACGACAACGCCATTGAGCTCGGAAGAGCAGACTCTCTGACTGAGAGGCGTTGGGGAAGTAAGTCTGCAGGCGAACTACCTTGACTTCCACCAAGTGATTTGGGTAAATTACTGCAAACCTGGTTGGCGGAACACGAACCCAATATCTCAACGCTGCTCCATCCCGATCGATCAACCAGTTTAATTGAATGGCCTGTGGTAGCCAACGACATGGCCCCGAACGAGCACCCTTGAGACCGGGTGAAACTTGCGGGGAGTTGTCTGAGTATCTATCGTCACTCACTGGATGTCCTCAAGAGAACCGCTGCTAGAGAGTTGGGACAGGCTCCAATTCCAGAGTCTCGACCATCTTGAGGAGAGCACAACAAATGGGCGTATTACAGTGCATGAAGTGCAGTAAAGTGGTACTCAGTGATATCTAGCATTTAGATGTTCACTTTCCAATAGAACGACTTTATTTTGGTTAATAGTTTGCTTTTATTTCCTCCCGTTTTGTCCAGCTAGAGACCACGTGGAAATTTCTTTACGCAATGCCTATTTTTTTCTTTCTTCAGGCCGCTTTTTTTAAATTTTTATTTTTGTAAAGATTTTTTAAACGTCTTAGGAACTATCCAAAAAAGGAATAAAAATCTTTCTGGGCATTTATTTCTGTATATGAAGTCACGATCGGAAAGAATTCACGAAACTTAACATACAGTACCGCAGTATGGCTCTGGAAATGTATTTCCGGTTGAAAATAAGTTTTCCTGGCAATGGTACGTCTTTCTTCTTATAGAGGTCATTCAGGCATCATTCCATGAAGATACGCCACGTGATCACGCTATTTTGCTCATGGTTCTGGCGAATGCTACGACATGTGATCATGTTCTATTTTGCTACGAAAGTGATGCTGCTGTAAACATTTGTGTTATAATGGCAGATACGAGGAGTTCCACAATTGAAGATCGTCTTCCTCTTAGCGTATGGGAGCATGAAAAGGAACCAACGGGACAGACATTTGATGAAATAAGAAAAACATTTATAATTTTCGGAAACTGGAAAGGAAGGCCTTTGCAATTGAGTCTGTGACAGATGCACAACGCAATGGAATATTCAAGAAATATGGAAACGATAATGAAGTCACTGAGTGATTAAATACACCAGCGGTTTATTCAGGAACAAAACCGACAAGGAAGCGGTCGGCGAAGATGACCATAGAAACTTCATACGTCGTTGGACGAAGAAAGGATGTTACCGTTCACTTCGCGTCGGCAGCATCAATGAATTAAGTGATTCGTTCGAACAGTTTGCATCCAGCTTTTTCCCAGTATTAGTGGCTCGCCCTAAGGTTGTGATGACAGACGAATGTGCTGTGTATCTTAGCTCCCGGTCTCGAAATGTTTACATCTGGTCTAAAGACAGCACTGAAAACGATTACTCACGAAATGCTGAGCCGGGCAAGCAGACGCACATGGCAACGAATCCAACTCTGCGCCGATAATGTTGGTCAACATACAGAGAGAGTGTGAAATATGTAATATCATTCGTGTCTCTATTATTCCATTGTTGCATGTATCTTCTTGTGTTAAATACAATTTCTGCTGGAGCTATTTCAAGTTCTTGGGTGCCTTTCGAGTTGAATCTTGCTTCAGTATAACAACATTAAACATTTCCAATCGTGACTTCTGGTTTACGCTGTACATGTTGTAAAGGAAAACTTTGGGGAAGAAAAACGAATGGTAGCCAAAGAAAAAAAGTGGTAGAAGATCCGTTATAAGCAAGAAAGTGCCAAAATTATGAAGAAAAGAGGACAGCATAAAACAGATGAGTGGTCACAACTTTAAAAGATGACGATAATGATGATTGAAGTTTATTCTTTTAATCCTTTCTCTCTATGAATCTACCCCCAACATTTTCTCAGGTATGCATGAGATATAAAACTTCTCATGAGCAAGAAACATGATAGGTATGCCGTTTTTTAAAGATTGTATAAAGTCTGATATGTGAGAAACGACTTTCACTTTATTTAAAGCACTATCAGTGGTACTGCAATAGCTGTGGGTTTCTTCATAAACTTGTTCAGCGAGGTCATAAGAAGTTCTCATGTTCAAGATAACTCTTTTATCTATCATGTCTCTTGGCTCTTACCTCATTTCCATATCTTCTCCTATACACATGCTTTCGATTTTTACCATAGTGCACTGCAATAGCACACAATATTTTTTCGTTTCCATCGTTTTAACTACCCACGGTCATCTCGTGGCTAGACGTAAGCTATTTTGTTTTGGTCGTTCGGAATGCGATCGTCTTTTGTTTTGTTTTTGTGGTGGTGGTGGTGGTGGTGGCGTCTGTTATTCCACTGGCTGTTTATATGTATCTGTTTCTGTGTTTTCTTTTTTTTCAATTTTTATTATTTGGAAAGGGGGAGGGAGTGGGATTTGACATGTTCTAACTTTATGTTTGGACGAGCGTTTAAGAGATTATTTATGTAGTTATTTTTTGTGTTTCACTTGTGTCGGTGTTTGGAAACCGGGAAAAAGGGAATGATATGTCCTAAATAATACACACACACACACACACACACAAACACACACACACATGCTCAGAAAACGACATGTAGAAAGACTCAGCGGAATAACAAACGTTGCCACAGCCACAAAAACAAAACAAAACATGGTCGCATTCCGCGCGGCCGAAATAAAGTAGCCTACAACTAATTACGAGGTGAATTGGGATGTATAAAAATATTCAGACTAGAAAATACAAGGATTTTGTGTTAATGCAGTGTAGTGTGTTAAAAGTCGAGGTCTTGTGTTTAAGGAGAAAAGATGGAAATAATGTAGGAGCCAAAAAACTTGATTAAGTTCTTTTAAACATGAGAACTTTTTGTGACCCCTTTAAACCGATTTGCAAATAAAACCACAATTCAAATGTAACGAAGGACAGCAATCAGCCGCAGAATCCGTAATTTATTGCAGATCTAGATTTCGACTATGACACAGTAACCATCGAACTTAAGATATGCAACAAATTATGGATTCTGCTGCTGGCTGCTGTTCTTCTTTGCATTTGAATATTCAACGTACGCTGTGAACCACCGGCATCAAATGGATTCGATTTTGTTAAAGCTATAATTGTTACCGTGACGAGTGATTATGTTTGAATAAAGCAAAAAGCGTTTCATCCAAATAAGACTTTACGAAAGGTAAAGTGTGACGCAGGTCGGTGACTGGGCGATTGAACTGACCCTCGGTAGAATACAGCCTTTCGTCGCCACGGCACTAGGAGCGGACGAGTGGCTATTATAGCGCCCTGGCCATCTTTTGCCCTCGGGAAAGATCCCCAGTACTCATGTAATAGCAGGGTGTGTGTATATGGAGCCGTCTTGGAGCTACTGTAACGAGGAAACTTTTCCGCCCCATTCAGACCCCAGGGCCGGAGTCTAGCACTCTACCATCATTTTATTATCCTTCCAGTACCGGGAATCAAATCCGGATGCCTAGGTATTTTTTCCTTGTGATAAACTCAAATTCTAGCAACAAAGAGCTAAAGGACAAAAGACGTTACTAGACGTTTTTTTCCCATATGTATAGCAGAGAACACAATCGGCGAAAAAGTTCGCCAAAGACAGAAAACGAGAAATGATAAGAGTCATATACCACCATTGGGCACCTCGACATCTGTGTCAGATAAGGTCCACTGCCGCTGACAACCTTAAACAACACCCAGTGCGCGTGAGATTTAACATGTTAAGAAAACTGTCCCGCTAGTGGGGCAACTGCGAGGCACCCCAATACACAGTGAGCATGTACTGGTTAAACGTCTAAAAGCCCTCCCGCTCCCCCCCCCCCCTCCCACCACACACACACACACACACACACACACACACACACACACACACACACACACACACACTAGGAACAACAAAAAATACTAAATAAGCAAGTAACCACATCACAGAATTAGTTTTCGGGAAGAAGGAGGAAGCCGCCCGCAGGATTATGTCGGTGGTATAAGCAGTGAAAGAAATCATGGTGAAGAAAGCAAGTTGATTCCGCAACCAGAGCCAGTTTTCCAGGTGACCACTGCAGGTAAATGTACACGGAAGCGTGTCCAAGTCGGTGTAGAAGTTCATTACTAGATAATATGTTACTAATGACTCTGTATCAAGAGGAAATGTGAATCGGGAGACTGATGTTGGTTCACATAACCTTCCAACGAACGGAATGGAGGCAGATCACTCGTTCCCAAGAGCAAGCAGGTAACGTATGGTGATCACTTGCCACCTCAAGATGTCGTCCCCCACATAGCTCATCGCAAAAATCGGTCAGTCAGTGGCCGCAATTTTTTCGCCACCGTTTTGGAAAGGGGAAAGTCTACGCGATATAAAATGCCTCATATAAAATATAGATACGTTCTGCAAAATGGTAAGCTAGCGTCGTTCATGTTACATTACAGAAGCCTGCATTTTATCAGTAACAGATTTCTAATTTAAATGAAGCCATCTTCAGTGGGCAACGACCAACAACAACAACCGTCAAAGATGTACGCCGATCCACAAAACCTGCCCAAGAAAGGACAGCGTCTTCGAAACCGCGTATGTTGAAGAATTTGCATATTTATTCACTGAAGTGCGCACCTGAAGTACGACAAAAACTCCCGTTAGATCATCACGGCCACAAATGACTTGGCAGACAGTCCTTACTCATATATTTCTTGTAAAATGTCGTTTGCGGACGAGAGGCTCCATAAACATAACACAACTTTTATAAGCAGTTTATTTGTCACCGTCAACCGATACTACGTCTATGACGTAACGTCATTAGATATCTCTTCCTATTAAATCTCAGCCTTAATGTTTTAACAGCAACTTTTGGGACGCTGTGGCATACCTGTGCGCTGAAATAACCCGATACTCCCTCTGTAAATGCGCTGTTTGTCCTCTCTGACTTTAGACGGGGAATTCCATTTGCGTTTTCTCGGGGGACTCGAAGTGTGATGTGTGATTCACCTGAAAGGCAGGCCTTAGCCTCTGTGGCTTAGTGGGTGTGGGACTGCCTAACCAGCACAGCAGGGCCGCAGCCGCAGCCGCAGCGCGGCACCTGAAGCCCTCGCACTGCAGACGCCGTACGACTGCGCGCTCCAGCATGCCAGACGCACGCCAACTCGCCCCGCATTGCGTTCCGCCGCTGCGAAATCGTGCCTGAGGGATCCACATTCTCGCTGTTGCGATATCCTGTCTCACCTACACTTTTAATATTGCTTCCCAACAAGAGCAATCCTTTCAGTCTCAGTGTTCATCGAGATGAGCCACGTCTGAGAGTTACGTTTGTTCGCTTTGGTCTTTATTTCATTTGTGTCTGGTCCGAGTTCTGTGCTACGTAGTCTGACCGCCCCACATGGGAGTTGTCCTAAGCGTTACTTACTCGAGACGAAGGGGTGTAACAGTCTGAGTAGATTACTGGCGTCCCTATGTTTTCCCACTTTTGCATTTTTTCCCTTGTGTTGATTCTCATTCTCTTGCTATACCGTCTCTCTGGGTATCCAACTGCAGAAGTGATGAACTCTTCCTCACACCGTCTTCAATAAAAATGTGACGGGTCGATCATAAATGTCTCGGCGCTTCTGTTGCTTTCCGTAAGGACAGCTCATTAGTCGTAACATTGGCAATGTGTCGTGCACAAGACAAAACTGTACAGTCCAAATATTTGAGTGAAAAAAGGAAAGTAAAAAGTAAAAACAACATCGTAATCACAAGAACCACGTGGTTATAATTAAAGTGCAGTTACTGACTGAGGTCCAGTCTGGGCTGTATTTATAGTATGGCAGCGAAACTTGCTACAAATGATAATGCGTTAATGCGGAACCGATTTACGCTTGAAAGCAAATTAGTTTCCTTTGTGGCCACGAGGAGCAAGTCTGGCGCTGTTCCGAGTATGTATGACGATATGACATCCGCGCTGTCACTTGTGAAGTCATAGCGTGAGTGAATAGTAAGGCTATAGGGAAGAGAGACAGTGCGCTTTTAGTGAAACTGTTTTATTAAACGGCGGCAATTACAATGCTGCATTCAGAGAGCATCGCCGACAGAAAAGTTTGAGTAGAGGCCTCATGTCATGAAATGGCTGAAATAAGGTGATAATGAAATTCAGCCGGCTGAAGTGGCCGTGCGGTTAAAGGCGCTGCAGTCTGGAACCGCAAGACCGCTACGTTCGCAGGTTCGAATCCTGCCTCGGGCATGGATGTTTGTGATGTCCTTAGGTTAGTTAGGTTTAACTAGTTCTAAGTTCTAGGGGACTAATGACCTCAGCAGTTGAGTCCCATAGTGCTCAGAGCCATTTGAACCATTTGAGCCAATGAAATTCAAAAACACGGGCGAGGTTGGTGTGGCAACTGAAAGAGGAAGTGTAAGCTACAAACGCAATTGCTGTTTCTGTAACTGACCATGCAGCACGCGCCCCGGGTATTGCTAGCGCTCGCGCAGTGTCACGAGAAAAAATGGTTCAAATGGCTCTGAGCACTATGGGACTTAACATCTGACGTCATCAGTCCCCTAGAACTTAGAACTACTTAAACCTAACAAACCTAAGGACATCGCACACATCCATGCCCGAGGCAGGATTTGAACCTGCGACCGTAGCGGTCGTGCGGTTCCAGACTGAAGCGCGTGGAAGCGCTATGCCACACCGGCTGGCCTGTCACGAGAATTTTCCATCCCATGGTCAACAGTCATCCGATGGTTTATTTTACTCCGGCACCTGTACAAGATCCAAAACGGTGCAGCAATTGAAACATCATGATCCGCAACATCATTCTGAATTTGCTCTTCGCTTTCTGCCAAGGATCGCAGTTGACTTAATTGCAAACTTTTCCTGGTGGTTCCGGATTTGTCCTGTTTTGCTGATCTGTCAAATGAGTCACAAGCGAGAAAGGGTTAAACTTCTCTCTACTTCTATGGCAATAATCACAGCTCAGTAGCAATCCAACTACTTTCAGGAAAATTCCAAGACCCAATCAGTGGACTGGGATACCTTTATGTACACCACTTATAATTCCTACACCGCCTCCAGTTGTGTCCTAGCAACATCCATTGATAAACTTCAAATAAAAAACAAGACAGTTCAGTGTCGATAAAAGGAAACTCTCTCAAGAACATAACATTCGAATTTTCACAGAAACAGGTGGAATTTATTCGCTTCAGTTAAATCTCGCTAAGTATGTCTCGCTCACTAAAACACCACCGTGTAGCCATCTACGGACTCCGTGATCTAACGAAAAGGCTCTGCTTACCGGATGCTTGCACACTCACTTGAAGGCACCACTGGCGTAGACAACCGGAAAGTGCCTGAGCAAGAACTTCATGCTCGCTGACGAAAAGGCACTTTCGGTTCTTGTAGCCTCTCCGTACTGGAAACGTATCTTGGTTGATCACTCAGGATTACCAGCTACTGACCTCAGAGACACAGTTTAGAACCCTACCTTTCGGCCACCTGGCACAAGGCACTACCTACATCCTCAAGGGCTGTCGATCGACAACTTCCTGATCTCCAAACCGTCTATAAAATTATTTAACATTGAGACGTTCCAGCCAACAAGAATCAGGAGCAGAGAGTAGAAATTCTCATTGCCCACATTGTTCCCCCGCTTACGGCACTTCTGTAAGGTGCTGCTTCCTGACAGAAGATTCTCTGCCGCTGACCGTCATCTCCAGGCCGAAGAAAGCCTCCTTTCAGCAAAAAAACCGACCCTATCACTGATAACAGTTGCAGGAAGAGCACACAGGCGTGGGCAAGAAATGATTTGTTACGAATAGTTTTTCCTTACTCCACTGTCAAATTCCGATATTGCTTTATCCAAAGCTCTTACTGTTCTACTATCAATATTCCAATTTCATATCAAACTTAGATGCCTCATTGTATTTAACAATTCTTATTTCCGTTGCTGAACAAAATCAATGTGTGGTATCTTGACGTCCAGTAACGCTGGTTTGAAACTTATTCATTAACTCTCATATTTCTCGTTCTATGCATGTGTGTTTCATTCAACTGAACAAATTACAGAGTTAATTAACTGAATGTGGCACACATTTCATATTTCACAGCTTCTACTGGCTTTGATAGAGTAATCTCCTGAAAATCTACTTTTTTTTTGTAGAATGTCAGAACACCGACGGAATATTTCAATTTTTTGATTTCTTGGGAATTTTAGTAACTCGAAGTTATTTTTTGAACTTAAATTTCTATATGCTGTCAAACACATGTTGCATCAATGAATACATTATTTTTTTCCACGTTAGCTCTTTACACATACGAAATGTTCAGTGCTGTTGACAAGGGATTTCAAACTGATTAAGCGATTCCTGGCGTTCCCCAAAGTACTGTTATAGGCCCTCTGCCGTTCTACATAATCGATTTAGGAGACGACCTGAGCAAACGTCTTAGGTTTTTTTGCAAATGATGCTGTCTTTTATCGTCTAGTAAAGTCATCATAAGATCAAAACAAATTGCAGAAAGAAAAGGTCAGATATGTTTGAAATCTTATGGGACTTAACTGCTAAGGTCATCAGTCCCTAAGCTTACACACTACTTAACGTAAATTATCCTAAGGACAAACACAAACACCCATGCGATAGGGAAGACTCGAACCTCCGCGCGGGACCAGCCGCATAGTCCATGACTGCAGCTCCTTACACCGCTCGGCTAATCCCGCGCGGCAACAAATTGCAGGACGGTTTGGAAAAGATATCTATATCATGCGAAAATTGGCAATTGACGCTAAATAATGAAACGTGTGAGGTAATTCTCATGAATGCTAAAACGTATCCGTTAAACTTCGGTTAGACGATAAATCAGTGAAATGTAAAGGCCGTAAATTCAGCTAAATACCTAGGAATTAACAATTACTAACAACTTGAATTGGTAAGAACACATAAAAAGTGTTGCGGGTAAAGCAAACCAAAGACTTCGTTCCATTGGTAGAACACATAGAAAATGTAACAGATGTACTAAAGAAACTGACTACACTACACTTGTCCGTGCTCTTTTGGAGTCCTGCTGCGCAGTCTGAGATCCTTACCAGACAGGGACAACGGAGTACATCGAGCAACTTCAAAGAAGGGCAGCACTTTCGTATTATGGCGAAATCGGGGGAGAGCGGTGGTGGACATCATTAAAACAATGGCGTTTTTCGTCGCGGAGGAATCTTCTCATGAAATTTCGATCACCAATTTTCTCTTCCGAATGCGAAAATATTTTGTTGACACCGACTTACGTAGGGAGAAATGCTTATCATATTAAAATAAGGCAAATCAGAGCTCGCATGGAGAGATATAGGTGTTCGTTTTTTCCGCGTGCTGTTCGAGACTGGAATAATAGAGAATTATTGTGAAGGTGGTTCGTAGGATTTTTACGATTTCATGTAGACTTAATTTGAATTGGATCAGTAATAGTGCAGGAAGAGGGTGGTTGGAGAAGTGACTGTACCCTCACTGCCGGAATCTCGGTAGGTTTCCTGTGACTTCATTTAGGAAAGCCATCAAAGTTGTAAATCAGGATGAACAGACAGGGTTTCATTCCACGCTCTTTTCAGATTGCTTCTAATAACGTGATATGCTGACAGTGAGCCGTTACGCGGCCATCCGCTTATCGACCGCCAGAGCGTTTCCATTTGTCGTCGTTGCCGGGCGAATTGCGACACAGACCGTCCGGCAGCGGGTGTCAGGCGTCCGCGATCGCCGCTCTGAGCGTGGCTTTACGGCCCAATAAAAGCTCGGACCGTACAGAGGCGTGGCGGGGGACGAGGGCCGGTGTCTGTCACCCTCTGTCAGCCCGCCGTGCTGTCGCCCACAGCATCACACAGAACAGAAACTCCACACGTACTCCTTGTGTTCATATGCGAGTGATCTCCCGCTGCAAACTGTTTAGTGAACTCATGTAGTGAGGTGCAGACGCGTTATGAACTTGTTTGCCATCATAACAACCTGCACAATCGCACACATACTCAAAAAAAAAAAAAGGAAGGTAAACCTTTTTATCGGCAATGACAACGAACGAGTTTCTTAGGACTCATGTTGTTGTTGTAGTGGTCTTCAGTCCTGAGACTGGTTTGATGCAGCTCTCCATGCTACTCTATCCTGTGCAAGCTTCTTTATCCCCAGTACTTACTGCAACCTACATCCTTCTGAATCTGCTTAGTGTATTCATCTCTTGGTCTCCCTATATGATTTTTACCCTCCACGCTGCCCTCCAATGCTAAATTTGTGATCCCTTGACGCCTCAGAACATGTTCTACCAACCGTCCCTTCTTCTTGTCAAGTTGTGCCACAAACTCTTCTTCTCCCCAATTCTATTCAGTACCTCCTCATTAGTTATGTGATCTACCCATCTAATCTTCAGCACTCTTCTGCAGCACCACATTTCGAAATCTTCTATTCTCTTCTTGTCCAAACTATTTATCGTCCATGTTTCACTCCCATATGTGGCTACACTCCATACAAATACTTTCTTAGAAATGAATTCCTGACACTTAAATCTATACTTGATGTTAAAAAATTTCTCTTCTTCAGAAACGCTTTCCTTGCCATTGCCAGCCTACATTTTATATCCTCTCTACTTCGACCATCATCAGTTATTTTGCTCCCCAAATAGCAAAACTCCTTTACTACTTTAAGTGTCTCATTTTCTAATGTAATTCCCTCAGCATCACCCAATTCGACTACATTCCATGATCCTCGTTTTGCTTTTGTTGATGTTCATCTTATATCCTCCTTTCAAGATACTGCCCATTCCGTTCAACTGCTCTTCCAAGTCCTTTGCTGAGAGAATTGCAATGTCATCGGCGAACCTCAAAGTTTTTATTTCTTCTCCATGGATTTTAATACCTACTCCGAATTTTTCTCTGGTTTCCTTTACTGTTTGCTCGATATATAGATTGAATAACATCGGGGAGAGGCTACAACCCTGTCTCTCTTCCCAACCACTATTTCCCTTTCATGTCCCTCGACTCTTATAACTGCCATCTGGTTTCTGTACAAATTGTAAATAGCCTTTCACCCCCTCTATTTTACCCCTGCCACCTTCAGAATATGAAAGAGAGTACTCCAATCAACATTGTCAAAAGCTTTCTCCAAGTCTACAAATGCTAGAAACGTAGGTTTGCCTTTCCTTAATCTATTTTCTAAGATAAGTCGTAGGGTCAGTATTGCCTCACGTGTTCCAAGATTTCTACGGAATCCAAACTGATCTTCTCCGAGGTCGGCTTCTACCAGTTTTTCCACTCGTCTGTAAAGAATTCGTGTTAGTATTTTGCAGCCGTGACTTATTAAACTGATAGTTCGGTAATTTTCACATCTTTCAACACCTGCTTTCCTTGGGATTGGAATTATTATATTCTTCTTGAAGTCTGAAGATACTTCGCCCGTCTCATACATCTTGCTCACTAGATAGTTGAGTTTTGTCAGGATTGGCTCTCCTAAGGCCGTCAGTAGTTCCAATGGAATGTTGTCTACTCCCGGGGCCTTGTTTCGACTCAGGTCTTTCAGTGCTCTGTCAAACTCTTCACGCAGTATCGTATCTCCCATTTCACCTTCATCTACATCCTCTTCCATTTTCATAATATTGTACTCAAGTACATCACCCCTGTATAGACTATATACTCCTTCCACCTTTCTGCTTTGAAGGAGTATAGAAAGTCGTTTTCCATGGATTGGTGAGTATAGATGTAGATGTAGCTCTTTCTTTCACATCAGCAACGGGAAACGTAGTCAGGTTTGGAGACTAACGTCCTGTCATTAGAGAGGAATTGCTAGCTCAGTTGGATAAAAATGAGAGAGGAAATCTAAAGTAGCCTAATTGTTCAACGCAGTACTTACATTTGATGAACCAATAAAAAAGTTTATATGGATGATAGAATAAGAAATCGAGCCTCATTTCTTCCTAATACGAATCCAATTACTTAACTATCGAAATTCCTCTGGCTAATCCTCATAAATGATAGAAAAGTCTCACGCCAAGTCCAAGCTTCAAAACATGCCAAAATTATTCAGTTGTGCCCTGCCCAAATGCACTGAGGTGACAAAGGTGTTGGGATAACGTTATGCACACAAACCGATGGCGGTAGTGTCGGATGCACAAGGTATGAAAGGGCAGCGCATTGGCAGAGCTATCATTTGTAGACATATGATTCATTTCAAAATATATGAGAGGTGATTATGGCCACACGATGGAAATTAACAAACTTTGAATGCGGAATGGTAATTGTAGCTAGACGCATGGAAAATTCCATTTCGGAAATCGTTAGGGAATTCAATATTTCAAGATCCACAGTGTGAAGAGTGGGCCGAAAATACCAAATTTCAGGCATTAACTCTCACCACGGACAATGCAGTGGTCGACAGCCTTCACTTAACGACCGAGAGCAGCAGCGTTTGCATAGAGTTGTCAGTCCCAACAGACAAGCAACACTGGGTGAAATAACCACAGAAATCAATTGGGACGTACCACGAACGTATCCGCTAGGACAGTGTGGCAAAATTTGGTGTTAATGAGCTATGGCAGCAGAAAACCGACGCGAGTGCCTTTGCTAACAGCACATCACCTACAGCGTCTCTTCTGGGGCAGTGAAGGTATTTCTAGGACCCTAGACGACTGGAAAACCATGGCCTCGTCAGATGAGTCCCGATTTCAGTTGCTAAGAGCTGGTGGTAGGGTTCGAGTGTGGAGCAGACCCCATTAAACCATGAATCCCAAGTTGTCAACAAGGCACTGTGAAAGATGGTGGTGGCTCCATAATGATGTGGACTGTGTGTACATCGAATGGTCTGGCTCCTCTAGTCCAGCTCAATCAATCATTAACTGGAAATAGCTACCTTCGGCTACTTGGAAACCAATTGCATCCATTCATGGACTTCATCTTCCCATACAACTACGGAACTTTTATGGATAACATTGCATTATTCACCGGGCCACAATTGTTCGCGATTTGTTTGAAGAACATTCAGGATAGTTCGACCGAATGATATGGCCAGCCAGATCGTCCGACATGAATTCCTTGGAACATTTACGGGGCATTGTCATGAGATTGGTTCGTGCACAAAATCATGCACCGGTAACACTTTCGTAATTATGGATGGCTATAGAGGCAGCACGTCTGATTCCTTCAGAGTATTAAATGGTGTGAGACACGGTTGTGTTCTATCCCCACAACAGTACAACATCTATGCAGAACATGTCATTAGGAAACCTCTTGATGGTTGGACAAGAGGCATCTCAATTGGTGGGAGAACTATCAACAACTTCCGTTTTGCTTAGGACACTGTGCTTTTAGTCAACAGCGAAGATGAACTTGCTGAGCTACTAACAAGAACAAAGGACATTACATATGGATTAGGCATCAACCTTGGCAAGTCCAAACTCATGATAACTGATCGAGAAGATCAGATCCAGCTCACAGGTCGATTAAAGGAACTGAAAGTCATGCAGTCCTTCATGTATTTTTGGTCAACCATCTGCATCACGGGGAGTTGTGAAGATGAGATAAGAAGATGGGCCGGCCGCGGTGGTCTAGCGGTTCTAGGCGCGCAGTCCGGAACCGCGTGGCTGCTACGGTCGCAGGTTCGAATCCTGCCTCGGGCATGGATGTGTGTGATGTCCTTAGGTTAGTTAGGTTTAAGTAGTTCTAAGTTCTAGGGGACTGATGACCACAGATGTTAAGTCCCATAGTGCTCAGAGCCATTTAAGAAGATGAATCACGCTAGGGTGAGTGACTATGAAGAAACTCACCAAGATCTGGCAGAGCAGAGCAATAACAAATTCCACAAAGACCCGGTTAGTTGAAACACTCGTGTTTCCTGTCTTCTTTTATGGTTGCGAAAGACGGACACTCAAGGCCGGACACAAACAGCGCATTGATGCGTTTGAGCTTCTCCAGTTCTTTGGCCATATTGTGATAAGAGATGGAGAAAATCTAGAGAAAATAATCTTCCAAGGAAAGATAGAGGGCACGAGACCAAGAGGAAGAGCAGCGAGCAGATGGAGGGATCAAATCAAGAAGATCTCCCGTCTACGTCTTCAGCAGGCACTAAGAGAAGCTGGCAACCGTCTGGGATGGAGACGCTTGGTTCATGGAGTCACGACGCTCAGCAATGAGCACAACGACTTTTGATGATGATGATAGAGGCAGCATGACTCAATATTTCTGCAGGGGTTTTCTGACGACATATTGAGTCCATGCCACGTCGAGCTGCTGCACTATGCCGGGATAAAGGAGGTCCTACACGATATTAAGAGGAATCCCATGACTTTTGTCACCTCAGTGTACCTTAGTAGGACATTCCACAGCCATTTCCACGTCCAAGCATTTATACCAACGACCTATAACCTCAATATCTACCATTCTCATTTCTGATCGGTTTTCATCATTTGGCCACAGTGAAATGCCTTCATATATGCCTATCTCTTATATAGTGCGCTGCTATTACAGAAGACAGCCAGTGCACAGGCAAAATCTTTCTCACCCGCCGCGATTATCATTCAGAGTGCAGAGACAACAGTACTGGTACTCCTCGAAGATTTTAACTGTTTTTAAGTCACTTGTTTATCTGCGTCTTTTGAGTTCGTATTGAGAAGCTTCATCTCCCATGCAGGTTTTAGTTTCATCTCTCTCAATGTCTATTGCTGCATAAAGAAATGCCTTTTCAAAGCATAGAAGTTGCTCCAAGGCCGAGGTTGTTGGTCTCGGTCGTCTTAAAGGAAGACGGCATGAAAAATACAGTCCGGACTCCTGGCCGGGCTGTACTTGCCGCTGGTGAGCTGCGGCCCCTTTTGTGCCACGTGTCAAAAGGCTGGAAGCAGCTCTGGAGAGACGGTGCTGGAGAAGAGCGTCATAAAAATTCCAGCGCGCCTCCAGCCCGGCGCCAGCTGCCCCCGACTACGTCATTCGCCCCCGCCGGGCCGACGCCGTCGGCTATTTCCCTTTCTACTGAGCACGGTCTGAAAATTTTACTTTCCATTTCAGGAGAGCTACTTGCATTATATTAAAAAGCACACAAGTTAAAGTAACTAAACACTGCATAGTTGTGATACAGTTCCAGACTTATTGTGTTAATCACTAAATCGCAATTCGTTTGCAAAGGGGATTATGTATATAATAGACTCCTTTTTTTTCGCTACGCTTTTTTCCGCGTCATTTATCTTACTCGTCAGGTAATGTTTTATTAAGCATTTTCCCTCTTGTCCCACCATACGATTCATTGACTACCGGTAATTTATAATAAGCTGCTGTAGAAACCTACTCTGGCCTAACAAAAATCCCTTTTTGTTTTTTTAACGTCCTATCAACATTGTGTCTATTAGACGACTAACGATGAATGATGATGAGGAAGCAATCAGCTCAGCTTCTGTTCTAGGAACGGTACCAGATTCCTCTTAGAGTGGGGTTCTGAAGGCAGAATGATCTGAATCAGGAAGATCGATCCGAGATTTCATCTTCTCCCTCCTTTCTATGTGATTGCAGTGTAATGCAAACTAAGTTGCCCATATAAGCTGCATACGGTGTGTGCAGCGTTATTCGCTATTCATACTTCTTTGCTTCCTTGGCGTTCATTTATTTGCAGCGGGAATGTGAAAGTGATACAAAAGTAACTTAAGTGGATGCAATAACCGGAAACAAATCGTTTGTAGCTTACATCACTCTTAGTATGAGACGTTAATTGGACGATCCTAACTCGAATATGACATTATTAAATCTGAGGGCGCGGGATTAGCCGTGCCGTCTAAGGCGCTGCCGTCATGGACTGTGCGACTGATCCCGGCGGAGGTTCGAGTCCTCCGTCGTGCATCGGTGTGTGTGTTTGTCCTTAGGATAATTTAGGTTAAATAGTGTGTAAGCTTAGAGACTGATGACCTTAGCAGTTAAGTCCCATAAGATTTCACACACGTTTGAACACTTTTTTTATTTTTTAACTCTGAGGGTAAGGAGAGAGTGTTGGATGTCACATGTGTGTCTTCAGCATGCTTGGCAGTGAAATGCATTGCAGACCAGTTATGAAATGAAATTCCTGACGTGTAAGTTAAAACCGAGTAGTATAGTCCCTATTAGTGTAGAACCTGCTGTATCACTATGTTTGTTTGTCCCACTTAGGAGCCCCATAAAATATCCACTCTCTTGCTATAGGCTTTGGTCAGCAAACATAAATTTGTGAGATTACAGCCTTCCTCCGTTGCTCGGTGTTTGGGAATATGACGCAACTCTCTGCCGCCAGCGATTTGCATTGAGACATGGTCGCAGGAGATGGTCTTTGGTGCGAAAATGAACGGTCACCTGTCCCTCATTTGGAGCCTGCGTCTGTAGCGAAATAATGTCGTGTTATGTGAAGCGTCACACTGAGTATTCTGATGCTACAAATTTTGTTGCTACTTGTCTAAAATACTATAAAGAATCGTATGAATGTTTTTTATACATGTGTGCTGGATCCAGTAATAACTGAAAGGGGCCCTCGCATGTAATACTATACGGAACGGTCCTATTGAGGATCTGGAGTACTGTTATCAGATTTAACAGTGCATCTGGTATTTAAACGTGTCAAAGAACAACAATCCATCGGAATGTATAACCTGTGCGGATTGTTTCAAAGTCTTCGCATCAAATGTCTGGCGATGATACACCACGTCATGGGGAACAATTTTTGTTACAGACAAAGTGTTGCCGAGCGAGGTGGCGCAGTGGTTAGCGCACTGGATTCGCATTTGGGAGGACGACGGTTCAAAGACACGTCCCACCATCCTGATTTAGGTTTTCTGTGATATTTCTAAATCGCTTTAGGCAAACGCCGCGCCGGAATGTTTCCTTTGGAAGGGCATGGCCAACTTCCTTCCTCATCCTTCCCTTATCCGATGAGACCGATGACCTCGCTGTTTGGTCCCCTCCTCACAAATCAACCACCAACCAATCAACAAAATGTTGGCTGGTGATTTCTGGCGACACTACACTGAGAGACGGCAGGGCGAACGAGGGCATTCTGCGGCGTGCATACACGGTGTGTGTTGCCTATAAACCAGTCATCTGTTCTGCGTGCTGAGGCTGGTCCGAGAAAAATTAAAGTTCCTCATTGGCTTATAAAATACATTTCTCTGCTTAGACACACTGATTTTTATAGTTTTCTTGTTGAAAATCACTTTCTCAGTTTACTGGGATAGGTAGTACGTATTATACCTGACTAGTAGACCCTGGTAGTTCTGTGAAATCTGGTCTTTCCAGGACCGATTGATCCAATAAACAGACGCCTAGAGCCGCGCGGGATTAGCCGAGCGGTCTCAGGCGCTGCAGTCATGGACTGTGTGGCTGCTCTCGGCGGAGGTTCGAGTCCTCCCTCGGGCATGAGTGTGTATTTGTCCTTAGGGTAATTTAGGTTAAGTAGTGTGTAAGCTTAGGGACTGATGACCTTAGCAGTTAAGTCCCATAAGATTTCACACACATTTGAACAGACGCCTAGAATCGGCAGGAAGCGTTAGCTTTCATTTGGTCTCTAGCAGTCGTTCCCCATAACGTGATGCATCACACCTAGAACGTTTGATGCAAAGACTTTGAAATACACATTATTTAGATATTGAATTGCAAAACATTCTGAATTTAAGTTTTCGATAGTGAATCATTAATAACAAGCCCTGGCCAAGCGCGCGTGAGTAACTCATAAATCACAACAAAATTTTACATGTACAATGCAACTGGTTAAGTTCAACGATACCTTATCAAAATATACAGGGTGATTCAAAAATCATGTCCCATAGCACACAGTCTACATTGTCTATTCAATGGTCTTGGTCGTAATTAGTGGAGATAGCGAAACTACAAAGAGACAAACGCATGATACAGTACAAACAAGAGGTTATATCATCTGCATCTTCGTTCGACAGGCTGATCGTTTAAATTATGTGGTTAGACTTACATTGGGTTTTGATGTCACCTGTGATATTCTGCTGCTACTTCCCGTTGACTCATGCCTGCCGCATGAGTGAGAACCATTTCCGTCTTCTCCCCATGTGTGTACATTGCCGTACGAGACACGAAGCTGCATAACAGCACCACACTACACAGCTGTGGTAACTAGCGACCGGTTACATACTCTTCCGTCGGATTACCTTAATCCGTTGCCTCAAAGACAACCGGCCATGTGGCACTACGCCTGCACGCGGCTAACTATTTCGTCGGTGTGATGGGCGTGGAAGGCCGTTCCTCTCGTTATAGTTTTCGCTGTCTCCAGTGATACTGGATTTATCCTATGGCACAATGGGACATGATTTTTGAATCACCCTACTTATGAACTGGGGGTACATTATCGAAACTCCCCTTGTCGGCTAATTTCTGCATCTACATCTACATCTACATCCCTACTCCGAAAGCCACCTGACGGTGTGTGGTGGAGGGTACCCTGAGTACCTCTATCGGTTCTCCCTTATATTCCAGTCTCGTATTGTTCGTGGAAAGAAGGATTGTCGGTATGCCTCTGTGTGGGCTCTAATCTCTCTGATTTTAGCCTCATGGTCTCTCCGCGAGATATACGTAGGAGGGAGCAATATACTGCATGACTCCTCGGTGAAGGTATGTTCTCGAAACTTCAACAAAAGCCCGTACCGAGCTACTGAGCGTCTCTCCTGCAGAGTCTTCCACTGGAGTTTATCTATCATCTCCGTAACGCTTTCGCCATTACTAAATCATCCTGTAACGAAGCGCGCTGCTCTCCGTTGGATCTTCCCTATCTCCTCCATCAACCCCATCTGGTACGGATCCCACTCTGCTGAGCAGTATTCAAGCAGTGGGCGAACAAGCGTACTGTAACCTACTTCCCTTGTTTTCGGATTGCATTTCCTTAGGATTCTTCCAATGAATCTCAGTCTGGCATCTGCTTTACCGACGATCAACTTTATATGATCATTCCATTTTAAATCACTCCTAATGCGTACTCCCAGATAATTTATTGAATTAACTGCTTCCAGTTGCTGACCTGCTATATTGTAGCTAAATGATAGGGGATCTTTCTTTCTATGTATTCGAAGCACATTACACTTGTCTACATTGAGATTCAATTGCTATTCCCTGCACCATGCGTCAATTCGCTGCAGATCCTCCTGCATTTCAGTACAATTTTCCATTGTTACATCCTCTTGATATACCACAGCATCACACGGAAAAAGCCTCAGTGAACTTCCGATGTCATCCACAAGGTCATTTATGTATATTGTGAATAGCAACGGTCCTACGAGGCTCCCCTGCGGCACACCTGAAATCACTCTTACTTCGAAGGACTTTGTTACAGCATTCAACTATGATATGTTTCAACACGGATAGAGATTGCCACGTTTATACTACGGAAAGGGATGTGGATGACTAATATAAAAATCTGTTGTGTCTTGTTGGACATTAAGGAACGTATACACCGCCCCACGCAAAATTAATTTCGTCATGCGCCGTATGTCGGTACAGGAAATACGGTTGAATATTCTAACAGAACAGCTGCCACAAACGAGCTCCATACATTAAAAAATGAATATGTAGAGTAACACCCGTGAATTTTTAACTAATAAAAAAGCCGCTCTACTCTAAGAGAAATGTTCTCAAAAATTACTGGGCTCCTAACAGTTTTTAGTCGTAAATTATGAAATGTCGTTCGCAATAACTCACACACCAACAACGACTAAAATATCACAGTCCTTGATATAATTTCTTTAGTAAGTGTAAACAATTAAGAATTTGTCGTGATCATTGTTAACATTTTGAGAGATAAGAAAGGTTTTACTTCTTGTAGGTGGAAGATATACGATTAGTCGTACCTCTGAAGGAAGCCATGAATGAGATTTGGTTTACTGCCGCGATGCATCACGTCAAGCATCGGCATCTAGGATGAAAGAGAAGGATCTTCTCACTCTTGCACTAGCCGAGTCGTTTACGCTAGCAGACGTATACTGCAACAGGCATGTCAACAATTTCAAATATTTTCCCGTAGTAAATTTTTTGTCGTGGAGGCGTGTAGGTGCACCGTCCTCAGTACACGATATAATATTTATCGTCACACCTACATTAACTACACACACAAAGACATCAGTATGACGACCGGTTTTGGAATTGCAGCCCATCGTTCGTAACATAAAAATACAACAAGGCAAGAGCACTCGCGGCGGCATTATGTTCCGTACGCCGAGCACGTCGCGCTGTTTGTTACATATTAGGCGCCATAATCACGGCATTACCGCTCTGTGGCGTGCCCCGCATTACCATCACACGAGACTGCCGACATCTGTGCCTCCCCGTAAACCTCGCGAAGATTGATCATTACATCTTCGATCTGAACTCCACAGCAAGCGTACCAAAAACGGGTCCGTCTTCAAATAATAGCCATTGGTTCAAAATGGCTCCGAGCACTATGGGAGTTAACTGAGGTCATCAGGCCCCTAGAACTTAGAACTACTTAAACCTAACTAACCTAAGGACATCACACACATCCATGCCCGAGGCAGGATTCGAACCTGCGACCGTAGCGCTCGCGCAGCTCCGGACTGTAGCGCCTAGAACCGAATAGCCATTGGGTGTCGAAGTTAATTTGAATTATAGCTAAAGATCAAGCTGAACGTAAATGAATTATCAAGACAGAGTGTTACTTTTGTAGTATGAGAGTGCGGTTCTAGGCGCTGCAATCTGGAAGCGCGAGACCGCTACGGTCGCAGGTTCGAATCCTGCCTCGGGCATGGATGTGTGTGATGTCCTTAGATTAGTTAGGTTTAACTAGTTCTAGGTTCTAGGGGACTACTGACCTCAGAAGTTGAGTCCCATGCTGCTCAGAGCCATTTGAACCATTTGTAGTATGAGAACATAAAATGCGGTGAAATCTGATGAGTGTGACTGTAACTTTCTTAGATTTCGATTTGTTATTTATCTCACAGAAGAAAGCGTTGTACTCTAAAAAAAATGTTATAACTGTTAGATCCTTTCACGAAAACACTGAAAGACATTTCGGTCAGTGCATTATAATACGCCGGAATATTATTATCAGATCTACAAATACTAATGTAGCAGATGTCAGTAAATACGTTTTTTACAGTTATCACCAAAGTTATGCGGTTTGGCAAAATCACAAGGAGAAATCTGTAAAAGGTGAATAACAATGAAAAATATACCTGTGCATTAGGGAAAACGAAATCAGGGTGTTCTGCTCTCCGTCTTTATGACTGAAATGATTTGCGAATATTTAGTAACATACCAAAAACTCATGAAATGATGCTTTTTTACTGAGCCAAAGTAAAAAAATCTATGCAAAAATTCTGAACAAAATTATGATGTCTTGTTTCTTTCTTTTCACTGGTGTTTATCCCATGGGTACTGTCTCTCCCGTTTCAGGATTTTGCAAATCTTATTTTATTATTTTATTATTTAATTACGTAGCCGAAATGCCTTCCTGACGCCACAGTCGTCAAGGTAACCTAAGGGAGATAAGCTGAGTGCGCCAACTGTTTGTGGATCGTGTAAACTTCTTTCTGTATGTTGCTCGTTTTAACTGTTTGTATATCTTCTGCTCTGAGGTGAAATTTTCGGACCACCCCAGTATTTGCCTGAACGGGCGTCGAAAACTGTCTAGAAACTACGGTCAGACTGGCCGATGTACCAGCCTACGTCCCCAGTCCTCATTCCTCCCCGTGGGTTCGATTTGGTTGTGGGTCACACCTGTGTCTTGCAAGCTAACGCACTGTGCGTTACTGTGTACGAGCAAGTAAAATTGTGATGTGTTCTATGTGGTTAAATACACAATACAAATCACGTTTTCTACTGAAAATGTTGTGTATTTGCACTCAAAACCGTTGAGGGCCAAATATTGAAGGATTATTTGCGCGGACACCTTCGCAGTCCCGTAGGTCGAACATGTCAAGACAGTAAAGTTGTATATTCTCCAAACGGTGCATATAGAACAGAATCGTGGTTTTTTCTCGATCCTCCTATAGCTGCATCTTTTCAAACAACCGTCAAGGTAAAAACCATGCCAGTTCCTCATGGTTGACAAATAGTAATTGCATATAAGCCATTAAAATTCGAAAATAAGACACAAAAATTGCAGATGATGTCCATGAATTATCCACAGCTCTTAAAGGTGACATTTCGACAATAGTAACGTCGTCGTATAATGGAAAAAACAACATTTATTACAGGAAGAACTGGCGCCCAAGGATTCGATCCAATCAGGAAATAGGCCAAAGAAAGATTTGACAGAGATCGTTTGTTCGATTGGTCACCTTCTATAATAGCATTCTAGCGCGATCACTAAGAATGCTTTGGCAATAAAACGGAAACCTGTCTTGTGAATAAGCGATTCAATTTGCAGTAGGCTTAACGGGGTAGAGTCTTTTAACGCATGAAAAATAGGTGATTTTCGTAGTTTTCCAAGTAAAATAAAAAGTAATGCTAACTCTGACGATATAGTTTTATTTTGTACACTCCTGTCACTAAGAAATCATTTTTGTATCCTCATCGCACATTCACTCCGACCACTGCACCAGGTGAAAGGTCTCCTTGCAGCCTGAACACTGGCCATCGGCGGGAATACCCGAAGCCCTCCTATTGGTCCTGTAACAGAATAATTTTGTATAAATTACTTTCGATGTATTTTCTACCATATATATAACTGAAAAATATTGAGTTCTAACAAAATTAAAGCCGGTTGCAAGAAATATAATATTCTTCGCCTGAAAATTCTAGAGGAAAGCTTGCACCGAAAATAGATTTTCGAGACTTTGTAAAACGGTTATGTACCCTGATAGAGAATCCAATTTAGAACGCCTTCATCAAATTCCAACAAAAATCGCATTTACTATTCTCAAGTTATGTTTCCCGCCATTTCTAAAATACGGTTCCAGATCCAAAAGGAGGTCCTCCTACACCTTCTGCGTGACTATGGTGGTCCTGCGGGCAGACCTCTTTGGTCGATTCTATCATCCGCTGTTGTGCTCGATCGATACTCTTTTTGTCCACTTCTGTGCAGACGTTTCACAGTCTGGTCCGATCTCAAGTTTGAGCACTTTTTTTCAAAATTTCCATAATGCCCGTTAGGCCGTCACTGAAATCACATGCTGTCACATCGGCTGCGTTGTCGACAACCTTTTCGACGCTGTGAAAAATTTTCGGAGACACTTTTTCACAAATCGCCTTATCATTCATTAACGAAGTTTCTCATGAATTTGGAATGGACATTACAATAAAGTAGACATCTCAGAGAACACTTTAAGCAAAATAAAAAAGATGTTTTTTTCGAAATTTTGAAACTGGACTACCCAGTTAAGGAGCGAGTCGCACCACCCAAAATGATAAAATTTACATTTTTAGTTTTGTGCAAATTATGAAAATATAGATACAGATTTATGATTAAGTTGGTGTTCGTTTTATTGAAATATTAAAATATTTACTATCTTAAGTAAATATTCATGCACTGACATTTCTGAGAATTTTATTTTGCATCATTTTGCTTATTTGCATTTTTTCTCTGGAACTATTTAGTCTAGAAGGCTGTGGTTTCTTTTGTTTTGTAGAAGACTGTCCGTTTTACAAGTTGGATACACTAGCGGTACTTCGCAGTAAACGCTCTGAAACTGTAAATAAGTTCGTGTTTGTCAACAGTTATCCACTAGCGGTGTTTTAGTTTCTGTGTTTTCCGTGATAGTTTTCACGATGACTAAACCAAAAGGAGTGCTTAAAAGATACGAAACAAAGGAGAATATATCGCAGAACAAATATAGCGGCAATAAAAAGAGTAGTTAGCACAGCAGGACGTGATAATTGAGTTGTAAATAGTGATAGTCCTTCTACTCTTGCGAGTGGTGCCAAGAAAGGGCTACTGGGAAATCATGAAAAAGATAATGCAATTTCAGATAGTGAAACGAACTGCAGTATCATTATTAATCTCCGTATACTTATTTCAGCTTTTTGTGAAGTAGTGCGTTGTTGTATATGTGGAGGTGAAATTGAAATTTCCGGAAAGTTATCTCAACTCAATGATCTGCTGTGCACTCTGAAAATAATTTGTTTGAACTGTGAAAGTGAAAAGACTTCAGAAGTAAGCGTAAAGAAAGACTTTTTGACACTAATTTAAGGTAATTCTATGGATTTAGATGCATAGGGATAGGCCATTCGGTTGGTAAGATTGTTTGTGGCTCGTTCAGCTTCCGTTATCCCCGTACAAAATCTCTCAAATGTAACTCTGCAGTAAGGAGTCGTTTCAAGAGGTATTCTGTGGAGCCAATGACTACAGCTGCTGAACTTGCTGTAGCAAAAAGTGATAGTTACGACACATCAACATCATTCGATGGATCCTGGCAAAAAAGAGGTTTCCAGTAGAAGAATTCGTATGCATCTATTATCAGCATCGTTAGATGTGGATGTGTTGATCAAGTACTGTCTGGCTTGTAGTCAGACAGATAATAGTACTGAAAGCAAACTAAATTGAATGAATTGTCAGAGAAACTGTGATGGAACTAATAGAGGAATGGGGGTTGCTCCTACAATGAAAACGTTCCAACGTTCCCATCATGACTCTTCGCCACATGAGTTTTCTTGGAGACTTGGAGGCAGTTGTAGCCAGTAAACTCTACGGTGCCTTGTCAGTTACAAAACTATACTGCATTAATCATGTGCAGAAAAGGGTGAGCGCGAGACGGCGCCGACTAAAACAGCAATTGGGAAGTATCAAGTCATCAGATGGTGTAAGTATAAGGTATCGACTGACTGATAAACGAATTGATCAGATTACACAATATTATGGCATGGGTATTGGAAGCTACTGGGTTAATATAAATGGTATAAAGAGAGCTATTAGGCAATTTATTTCCACAAGCTGTCTGCTTATGGTGAATCAAACCACAACCTATGTTTCATTGAGTAGCGTAAATACCTGAAGGCAAAAGAGGGAGATAAATTAGACTCGTTCTTCCAAAAAATTATTATACCAAATGCTGTCGTGCTTGCCACGGGACCTATGTTTCATGATCTTGGACAGCCAGAGAATTGAAGAAATGTTTGAAAGGCAAAACACAAGATACAAACGAATCTTTTAACAATCTTATATGGTCAAGGATATAAAAAAAAGTGTTTGTCACCAGTCAGTCTTCGACTTTGGTGTTTTTGACGCTTTTCTTACAGATAATGATGGCTATTGCGGGAGACTATAGTTTTTGGAGCATCTTGGAATTCATAAAGGCTACAACATCAATAAAAGTGTGATGTACTTGGTCCAGCTGCGAATCATGCACGCAAAGATTGCAGCAAACAGTATATCGAAAGAAGCCAAATCCAAGAAAAGGAGAGCAGCACTGGGCGAGGAAAATTAAAAAGGAGATGAAGACTATTAGCCAGAGGATTCAAACATATATTGTATGTATCAGTTCGCTACGTATTAATATTTTTTCATTAAACGTAATTTTCTCAAAACGACATTTTTTTTCAGGGTAAACGCCGCTTTCTACATCTACATCTACATCTATACTCCGCGAGCCACCTTACGGTGTGTGGCGGAGGGTACTTATTGTACCACTATCTGATCCCCCCTTCCCTGTTCCATTCACGAATTGTGCGTGGGAAGAACGACTGCTTGTAAGTCTCCGTATTTGCTCTAATTTCTCGGATCTTTTCGTTGTGATCATTACGCGAGATATATGTGGGCGGTAGTAATATGTTGCCCATCTCTTCCCGGAATGTGCTCTCTCGTAATTTCGATAATAAACCTCTCCGTATTGCGTAACGCCTTTCTTGAAGTGTCCGCCACTGGAGCTTGTTCAGCATCTCCGTAACGCTCTCGCGCTGACTAAATGTCCCCATGACGAATCGCGCTGCTTTTCGCTGGATCATGCCTATCTCTTCTATTAATCCAACCTGGTAAGGGTCCCATACTGATGAGCAATACTCAAGAATCGGACGAACAAGCGTTTTGTAAGCTACTTCTTTCGTCGATGAGTCACATTTTCTTAGAATTCTTCCTATGAATCTCAACCTGGCGCCTGCTTTTCCCACTATTTGTTTTATGTGATCATTCCACTTCAGATCGCTCCGGATAGTAACTCCTAAGTATTTTACGGTCGTTACCGCTTCCAATGATTTACCACCTATGGCATAATCGTACTGGAATGGATTTCTGCCCCTATGTATGCGCATTATATTACATTTATCTACGTTTAGGGAAAGCTGCCAGCTGTCGCACCATGCATTAATCCTCTGCAGGTCTTCCTGGAGTACGTACGAGTCTTCTGTTGTTGCTACTTTCTTGTAGACAACCGTGTCATCTGCAAATAGCCTCACGGAGCTACCGATGTTGTCAACTAAGTCATTTATGTATATTGTAAACAATAAAGGTCCTATCACGCTTCCTTGCGGTACTCCCGAAATTACCTCTACATCTGCAGATTTTGAACCGTTAAGAATGACATGTTGTGTTCTTTCTTCTAGGAAATCCTGAATCCAATCACAAACCTGGTCCGATATTCCGTAAGCTCGTATTTTTTTCACTAAACGTAAGTGCGGAACCGTATCAAATGCCTTCCTGAAGTCCAGGAATACGGCATCAATCTGCTCGCCAGTGTCTACGGCACTGTGAATTTCTTGGGCAAATAGGGCGAGCTGAGTTTCACATGATCTCTGTTTGCGGAATCCATGTTGGTTATGATGAAGGAGATTTGTATTATCTAAGAACGTCATAATACGAGAACACAAAACATGTTCCATTATTCTACAACAGATTGACGTAAGCGAAATAGGGCTATAATTATTCGCATCTGATTTATGACCTTTCTTGAAAATGGGAACGACCTGCGCTTTCTTCCAGTCGCTAGGTACTTTACGTTCTTCCAGCGATCTACGATAAATTGCTGATAGAAAGGGGGCAAGTTCTTTAGCATAATCACTGTAGAATCTTAAGGGTATCTCGTCTGGTCCGGATGCTTTTCCGCTACTAAGTGATAGCAGTTGTTTTTCAATTCCGATATCGTTTATTTCAATATTTTCCATTTTGGCGTCCGTGCGACGGCTGAAGTCAGGGACCGTGTTACGATTTTCCGCAGTGAAACAGTTTCGGAACACTGAATTCAGTATTTCTGCCTTTCTTCGGTCGTCCTCTGTTTCGGTGCCATCGTGGTCAACGAGTGACTGAATAGGGGATTTAGAATCTTCTAAGTCTACACCTATGAATTATTTACAGCATAACATAGACAGTACCGTGATATTTTCGGTCTGCTTCAGTAGCGTTTACTCCAATAGATAGAATTCTAGAAATTAAAATTTTGAAAATGTATCACAAAATATTATGTGATTAGAAAAAAAATCATAAATTTTTTTCCTAACTGTTATTTTAGAGTAATTGGAGAGCAATAAATTTATAAAACGTGAGAGAACGTATGGTAAAAGTCATACTTATGTAGTCAACAGTTCCTCAGAAAATGGTGCACTTAATAAAATTCTCAAGATAGGGCAATACGACTCCCCCTAAGGTGGAAGAAGGAGGTAACCAGGAAAGCCAAAAAACGATAGTGCGGCTGTCATCTTCAGATCACGCAGTAGTGTCGAGTTGTCGTGTCCTTCGTTAACTATAAATAAAGCGCGTGAGCCTAGATAACCGTCGGATGTATAGTGTCAGTGACAAGAACCACTTTCGGCATACTCCTCTCCTAGTGCGTGTGGTAAGGTGATTGCCGTCTTGCAATATTTCCGAAGGCTGTGGCTTTCTGAATGAAGATGGCGAAGGACGTGCCCTTGAAACCCGACACCGGGCGCCAGCCAGCAGAGGGCGGGCTTGAGACGCGCCGCGCCGGCCTGGATTACTGGCGAGGTCAGTGGCGCCAAACAGCGGCTGCTCAAAGCGCGGGCCCGGCCGCTGGCGACCGTGACCTCGCGACTGCCGGCCACTTGTCGCCGCGGAGCCCTGGCGTCCGGCACACCGTCCTCAGTGGTTCTCTTATGGGTCAAATTTACCGCTACTGCTACCGATAGTGCGAACTTTAAGCAAGGATTACTGGCGTATAAACTGAATTCATTCACAACAAGGTACTAGCTAAGAGGCCGTCATCTGTGCTGGGAACTTCTGGTTTGTTTTTCTCTCTGGCGCGCGATGTAAATAATTTATAGTCTGACACATTCACTGAGATAAGCGACGTATGTCACGAGATAGCGAGAAAGGTCGTGTTGTACTGGCACTGCGGACCCTCCGTGCAGATGGTCTGGTAAACATGTCCGTGGCATTCATAATTCGTTGTCCTCAGCGCCAAGAGTGCACTAAATATAAAAATAGTGTGTGATTTTCAATGTGTACGGTAAATCAAACGACGTAACGCTGAAACGAATCGAAAAATTACGGACTGTATTCGACACAATACCTCTATTTGCGAGGTATTAAACTAAATTCTAGTAAGTGATAAGTCACTGTTAAATCACACCAAAAATTGGTCAGTGGTAATTTTCATTAAAAAGTCCAAATATTTCTTCATAGCACCAACTACCCTACCAAAAAAATATTTGAATATCTTGGCACAATCTCGAATGGGCATCTAAATTGCGGAGAAGAAACTGTTGCATCATGCAGGAAACCTCTCTCTCGCTTAAATGCAATCCAGATATGTAGAAAAACTTTTCCACCTCAAGTTAATCAAAAATTTGTCCAGTCTTTAGTCACACCAAAACTTAACTACTGTGATGTATACCAATATGAGACAAATAGTGAAAACACCAGGCGCATCAATCTGCATATGAATGATTCAGTAAAATATATTTTTAACATCCGGCTGTTTAACAACATCAGTTCAAAACTGGTTCAAATGGTTCTGAGTCCTATGGGACTTAACATCTGAGGTCATCAGTCCCATAAAACTTAGAAATACTTAAACCTAACCATCCCTAGGACATCACACACACCCATGCCCGAGGCAGGATTCGAACCTGCGACCGTAGCAGTCGCGCGGTTCCAGACTGAAACGCCTAGAACCGCTCGGTCACCACGGCCGGCAACAACATCAGCTCTCCAGGTGCTTAGAAAGAGTGTGTACGATCGGACAACCGAAGCGATTCACACACGCTCTGCTTGCTTCGTAGGTTTCTTAATCACTGGTGTCATAATAATCTCCTCACATATCAAATACCTAGCATCATTTCATAACTGCGATACTAGATCAAATGTGCCCAGCACCTTAGTTGCACCTTTGCATGACACTACATCCTTCTAGATCTCATCCTCCATTGCAGCCATACGACTCGGACACAAATTTCCCTGTAACCTGCTTTTTATCCAAATCCTCTTCTCGTTCAAGAGGAGTTTGAAGCTTTATCATCGCTGTAGCTTATCCTAGTTTTCGATCTGTCCAACAGGTAACCAGTATCTCTATCACAATGTAAATTATTCACGCTTTTCTTTTCCCTAGCTATTTCTGTTTATTTCCTTCCATCTCATTTAATAATCTTACCCTAATATTTCATGCTATTCCTCTGACCAGTCAGCTTCTACACAATGATTCCTTCTGTTCCTGTCATGCGTTTCTGTTAGATGTCGTGATTCGACATTTGACAAGAAAAGAAACTGCTTGCCATTACACATATATATATATATATATATATATATATATATATATATATATATATATATATATAATTTGTGTGTTACTCATTTAGTATTCATATTGTAATGTTCACTCACTAACCGTGTCTCATTAGATGTAACGGAAGGCCTTAAGACCCTAATATTGTCAGATGAAATAAATGGATAACAAATAAATAAATGAGTTATTTCCTGTAGCTTATAAACGACAAGTCGAAAGAAATATAAATCTGTTTCATGCGCAGGATTAGGAGATAAAAGGAAAGATGAGGAGTTAACATCTAGAATTTTCAAGATCATTACAGATGTAACGTTGTTCTTGAGCGGGATCATTACTTTTTTTCAAATTTGAGTGTAGCTGTGGCCATTCCGCCGGTCCGTAATTTCAGCCTCCACATTTATCACAAACAACTATATGTATGGCTAACACGGACTATAGGGGGGCTGCCTGAACTTTGTAAGACGATGTTGCTTCGTAATCAGCGCAGCTTTTTTCTAGTGCCCACTGTAATAACAGGATATCGCATACTTTCCAGAACTGATACTACAATTAGACTGGTGACCTCGACCTAGCTGAACATATAAGCGCAGTCTCCCGCGACAGCCTCTCATTCACTGAAGTTATCGATCCCTCCGTGAACTGCCTTAGGACCTGAATATCCCGTGTTTCTGGCAAATGCCTTATTGTTTCATCTGGGTAAAGACTACGATGAGTATTACAGCCACGTGAAAATATCTTCCTGAGGTTTATGCGCTTCAGAATATGAGATAGACCACGGAGTTCCTGAGACCTGAACTACGTCATTAACGATCCTAAAGATCGATTCTTTCGATGCCGAGGTACTATTTCGATACATTTGGAGAGGCTCTGCAAAGCTCTTCGAGTCTAGGGGAATGTCAGGTTGGCTGAGACATGAATGGGAATTTGGACTGAGGAGGGAGCGTTGCCGGGGTAATCAGTGAAGTTGTGCAAAGCCACTGTGTCAGGGTGGCGTAGTGGTCAGCGCATATGCCTAGTGGGCAGGAGACCCAGATCTGAATCCTGGCCTTGGTACAAATTTTCATTCGTCGCTTCAGTCTGCATATACACACCAAAAGAACTCCACTTCTTCTTAAAAGGAGTAGGAGCCTACGTGTACGATAATGTACTAGTATACTTCTCTCGCTTGCGTTACAGGTCTTTTAAAACTCGTTAGTCTATGTATGCCACAAGGGATTCTCGAACTGCAAGTGATGATCTGCATGTGAAGGGCTGGAGCTGTCCTGAAGTAATTTGAGTGTCTATGGTACCTACCTGAAACACTATCTTCCACTTCTGTTTCATTGAGAGATCTGGACTAAATGTCTGTGGTTTCTGGCGTCTAAAAGCTACCTCCTTTTTCCCTTAGTAACTGATAATTGTTTAAGACCGTCATTCAGACCAGTAGGCTGAGGGGTTTACTCTCACGGGGGTGTGGGAAGAGACGGCCTGGGAAAAGTGAGAAGATTTTTACTGACAAGTGTTACTCAAAGTAATAACTATGTTTTTAAGTAGTTTATGAACTGAAAGGGACGGAAATGAATTATTAAAGCATTCACTTCAAACAATCGTTAATACAGGGACTTACATTGCGCCGAATATGCCATCAGTAAGAGATTTCCAGCAGACGCGTGAGTAATACGTGCGTACGGCAAATCGTTAGCCTTTACGTAGGCTGCCCGCACAACCTTGTACCTGCCACCGGTTAGTTCCGTGTGGTGCCTACGGTGTAGGGGAACCTGTCCGTTAATAGCCACGCAGCTTGTGATCCGAATTAATAACCAACGGGAGCAAAAACCTGCAGTAACGGTCCGTTCTCCTCAGTAAATCACTACCAATAGACTCAGCGCACTAAATGAGTTACAACAGATTCAGAAGTCGCTCATTACGTTTCTATACAAGTGACTGAGTTCTAACTGCTAGGTTGTATTCCGAGTAGGAGGTAAAAGAGTGTGGAACACTTGTAACTATTCAGCTTTCATTTTTATTAGACTAAGGAGACCAAAAGAAATAATACTTATTGGAAACGCCCAAGTAATGTACGTACCGTAAACACTGAACTTTTAAAATGTACGATGGAAAATGTTCTGCTGAAAATTTGACTGGAGGCACCAAAATCCAAATCTCCTGCTGTTTGGATAACTGTCACACGTGCAGTCAATTGGATCGGGGTCAAAATATTTATCGCTAGTTAAAACGGTGTGCAGGTCATGGATCGGAACCCGGTACCTGGCTGTAGCAGTCTACGAGCTGCGTTAATTGGAAAGAGTGAGGAGAAGCCTGCGGTAAGGTGAAACTTGAGTCCGTCCTGTTCCGTGCTCCGGTAACGTTATTGGTAGCCCATTTCTCATCAAAACCAGGTATCTTGGTTCGTGTCTATGTCCGACAAAGAATTCTTACCGGTAGCGTACATTTCGCGCTACTAATATTGCAAAAATTGCATAATAAATCCTAGTCATGCAAACATAATTCGTGATACGAACTGATAATGGCATGAAGTACGCTTCATTTAATTTTTAACGCCACACAAGAATGTTACGCCAATAAGCCAGTAAAGCCTAAAGTCAGACGAACAGCCTAATGAAGATACACAACGCATGCAGTTAGAGGAACAGAGATTACGCCAATGTCTATGGTGTGCATAGCGTAGAACCCAGCCTTTGTGCATTTGGTGAGCCAGTATTCATATTGAGGTCGACGCAACCTGACACAGGCATTAGCGCGGTGTGACAGGAAGCATGATTCAGCAGATTAAGCAGCTCGTTTGCGTTGCTCCACCGTTAATTCACAGCATTCCTGAGTCAAGTGCAACGGTAACGGACGATGTCATTATGTTAACAACGGTACACGCACGAGACGTGTGCTACGTAGTCTTCTCGGCTGTACACTGTGCGGAGGACACTGGACTACATGGCACATGATTCTTTACACCGAATGTAGTAGCCCACTGTCTATTCAACAGTTTCCGTCGCCCACTGTCTTTCACTCAGCATCCGCATTCGTTATCTTGCATGGGGCATAGACGTGCCATTAGTGATTGTCTACAAGGAACTGCGTCATTGTTTCTCCATTCTGCTTACTACTAACGACGGCAACACTGGAATATAAGTGGTCAGTGCCATCGGAATATTTTCTCCATTTAAAAAAGAACGACGAGGGCTAGTGTGCCGGACGACCTGGATACGGTTCTCATGGGATTTCCCATATCACACTAGGTGAATTCACATCCTGCCTCAGTTACACGATTCGCAAACGTTTCAAGAACGTTCTCACACTGTCCCTCGGGGCGTACGCGGTAGCTCCGACTCTCGGATGTAAGGGGAAAGGGGGGGGAGGATTACTACAGGAAGGGCATTCGACCACTTTGACCACTAACCAAAATTGCAAAATCCAGAATAACACGTCGACCCCATAAAGACACGGAATAGTTCGTCGTCCACACCTTGGGACGCCAACCGACCGCCATGTCATCCTCTGCCATGCGGCGACATGGACGGTCCTGTGGTCAGCTCACCTCTCTCCCCGCCGTTTTGCCGATTTCCCAGGCAGTGAAGCGCTACTTCTCATTCTGGTAGCGCCACAATTAGCATCACGAGGCTGAATGCGACCCGTAACAGTCCTCCTTGGCTGTACCAGGAATCGAAGACGGGACCTCAGCACGGATGCCCATTCAGCGACAGAGGTGGATCAAATCACGGGAAAATGATTTCATGGGTTTTGAGAACTTTTGGCTCAGTTTCAACCGAATAGATATTAACATTTCTAAAGAAAGACCTGAGTCACTCAACCGTTGCTGGTATATTGAAGAATACACACGTTGTTGCTGTCTCATCTATTAAGCGTCTTCTTGATTGTGAGACATTCAGAATTTAAAAAGGAGTCAGGCAAGGAGATATCTTATTGTCAGAACCATTCTTAGCGACGATACACTAATTTTTTGATATCCACAAACTGGGAAAACGAAGAAGGAATACGTCTTAAAGTAAAGCTCTGAACGTCATTGGTGTTGCTGGTGACAGTTTCGTCTTTGTCTCTAACACAAATATAACCCAACAGTTAACGAAAGAATTTAATAAAGTGAACGTGGGGATAAGAATGAAAACCAATTACAGTAAGACTGAAATAATGTTTAATCTGTAGTCTGAAAACAAAACAGTAAAATTTAACAATTGGGGTATAGAACCAATTGACAACATTTTTTATTTTTTTATTTAGAGCAGTTGAAGACCAACATTGGATGGATAGCGAAAGAAAGAAATTGAAGAATAAAATTGTCTCAGACTTATTTGGGTAAAATAAATAGAGCTCTCCCAGACTTTAACTAAATGTTTTCACTTATGAAATGCGCTTTCTGTGGAAACCAATCAACCACATAGATTCATCAGGGATCAATGGAGAGATAATGATCGGCGATAACCACGAGAGGTAAGTAGACGAGAGGAAACTGCAACGGAATATGTTCTGGCTACAGCCAGAAATGGAAAGGAGGTGGTCAGGATATCCAACCAGATGAACAGATCGTAAGACCATCATGGAAACACTTTGGTTGTTTCAACAGATGAGAATAGATCAAGGTAAAAATCTAATGAAGAATGTGCAGATGACATTACAGAACAAACCGTAATACGTGGGAAAGTCGAGTAGAGTAGTAGTTGACGTCAAATGACTAACGGTGATGCGATCCAGTGCTACGTTTGTAATTAAGGTTTTCTGGAGATTTCCATTAGTTTTGAGGCAGGCGTTACTATCGTAATCCCCATACAAATATTCTTCAGCTAAGAGCAAATATAAAGAAAAACATACTTCTGTATTTAATACTACTATTTATTTACTTCAGAATCTCAACGTGTTTTGAAATCTTCGTCGGCCAAAGAAAGAATGGAGTAAAAACTTGACAATTTCTCGGGCATGGTGGAAAACAGTTTACGCTGAGTTTCTGACAAAGATTCTTGTGGTAACAGATTTAGCTTCTATAAAAATGCTTTATGTACACATATGCATTTCGCAAGCCACCTTACAATGTGTGGCAGAGGGTACTTCGTACGTGACTGTCACTTCTCCCCTTTCCTGCTTAAGTAGTGTATCATGTGCAACACAACCCATTTTTGTGAGTCTCCGCATGAGCTAGTATCTAATTTTACCTTCATATTCCGCTAGATATATGTAGGGGGAAACAGTACTGCTGACAGGGACTTGCAGTAACGCACACTATCAAAATTTGATAGTAATCCACACCGACTTCCGCAACACCAGTCTTGAGGTGTCCGCCTCTAGAGTTGAAAGAGCATCTCGGTCGCACGTCGTCTCTTATCTTGTGAGCATTCTTTACTCGGCATGTGTGCAGGTTAAACACTCAAATATTACTGGCTCTAAGCACTATGGGATTTAACTGCTGTGGTCATCAGTCCCCTAGAACTTAGAACTACTTAAACCTAACCAACCTAAGGACATCACACACATCCATGCCCGAGGCAGGATTCGAACCTGCGATCGTAGCGGTCGCGCGGTTCCAGACTGTAGCGCCTAGAACCGCTCGGCCAGAAATATTACTCCCGTTGATTGTCTTGATGTGGTGTTATGATTACCTGACTGGCTGAATTGGCCTAAGGTGGTGTGCAGATGCTTTATCCTCAAGCAGCTGCAGAGAAAATTGTTCTCGCATCAACGTTAGCCTCTGGTAATGTGGACGTGAGTTGTCCTCATGCTGCTGTGGAGAAAATTATTCTCGCAGTAGCTCTAGCCAACGTGTTGTTGGCCTGCAGTGTTGTTGGTGGACCAGTTCCCGGACGATCCGATAGCGTGAGTGACCCACCTTGTCGTAGAAGGCACGAGCAGTCTTCCAGATTCTGCCCCGTAACAGAGGGACGCCTGTTTCTTCGTGTAGCCGACGAGTTGAATATAGCCTGAGAAGGCGCAGAGCGAGCTTAAGAGCCTGATTCTGTACCCTTTGCGTCGCTATGATGTGTACCGGCAGTATTTCCTCACACCACGGTTGCGTACACTAACACTGGTCCGACCACGTTTAGGTAGAGCGTAATGCCGTGGCGCAGAAGCAGCGGCGACTGAGGATGAAGCGGAGGATACAAGGTGCGGAGCATCTTTACTGCTATGCTTCTGACGTCACATGTATGCAGCTCCTATGTGAGCCTCTGATCGAGGGGCACCCCGAGGTATTTCACGGTTGAGCATCTTTGTGATCTATGAGAACTTGCTAAACGAAGGCGAGAAACGCGCTACGCTTCCATCACTGCTACCTAGTAACGGTACCAGACAAAGGAGCAATACTCAAGTATCACGTGAACGAGGGTTTTGTAACCTATCACCTTCAATGGTGGACTGCACTGCTTGAGGATCAACTCAAATCTTTTCTGGATATTGTGCCGCCACTTAGTGTAAAATAACTGGCACTCAGTAGAACGGACAGAGGAAGGTAACTGCAACAGTCACCGAAACGTTAGTGATGTAAACACTGAATAAATTTTCAGCTGCCAAGATCGCTGAAATTATTCAGAATGATTATCGATTTCAGCAATTCTTTGTTGCCATCTTCGGATCTGCAAAAGATAGGACCGGAAATACTAGGGTACAACAACTAACATAACAGCACACACAATTACAGCCAAGATTCGCATTGTGTGGCATAACACCATACCAATGTTTACATCATAACACAAACTTGTCCTTCGCTCAATAAGTGCTGCTACACAGTTTACGTCCATGTTGGTATTCGGAGCTATGCTAGACGTCGGCAAGTCATTATCAAAATAACAGCTAGGTGTACACCTGTTCCGTGTGGATTACTAGTGCTCACATACAACACCACGCTACAGATGAGAGACCACAGCGTAAACATTCTTAGTGATGCACAAGTACGTCAAATGGAGCAGTGGTAGAATGAATCGATATTATCACCTCACATAAGATTAAAGCATGGATTTACTATTCCGTACCATTACAAACGCCTGAATTATTATCATAAAAACTCTACAGTTTTTAAAAAAGTGTCTGTAAAATCATGTGCCACATTTATAAAACATAACTTATACATATAACTTTTTACATTGTTTTAGAACTTTTTAAAAAACATTTTATAAAATTATTTTAAGATATTTTACCAACTTTTTCTTTATACAAAATCACAACCAATACGACAACCTATAACCGTTTAAAAGTGCGTACATCTTATGGTTTCATAAGCAAGTTGATTGTAATATAGCCAGGAATAGCTCAACAACTACAGGAACAGTTATGATATTTCATCAAGAATCTGTTCAAAGCTTATATACGAACAAAGGAGCTATTAAATATTTGTGATTTTGTTATCAGTTACGATGTTTACATGAGCTTACCCACGACAACACGTCTCTCGAGCTCTCAGTAAAATCTCATCACCTGACTCATGTGTGGAATTTGGTCGCCCGATATCTCGACGAACACTTACACAATCTTTAATCTAACCAAAGTACAATTATTATGGAATATGGGATTGCAACAGCTCTTAACCTGAGCCTGTGATCTAGCATTACCAGCACACTCTTATATATGCCTGTGCTAGATCAAATATGTTCACGTGATATTCACTCTAGATGACTAGCGTCAAAAATTCCATCGTGGAACAGAGTATGGATAGTCTCCATGTCATAGTTTAAAATTATTTTTAAAAAGGTTTTTGTAATAAATCCCTAAACAAATTTTCATACAGAATTACGTTAAATGCTTGTCTTTACCTTAAAAATTTTTCCTAAAATATTTCTAAATTTTTTTAACAACTCTTAATATAAGATCACATAAGATAAACCTAAAACTTTTTAAAAGATGTATTTCTTATAATTCCGTATGTGAGCTAGTTTTATTACGTCCATAAATACTCGAAATCAAAGGTGCAATTAGTAAAGTATGATGTTTTTTATCTGGAAAATAGGAAAAGATTGCCTAATGATGTAAACGTAGACGTTGTTATTCCATGTATAGCAAATCTTGGTTCAAATGGCTCTGAGCACTATGGGACTCAACTGCTGAAGTCATTAGTCCCCTAGAACTTAGAACTATTTAAACCTAACTAACCTAAGGACATCACAAACATCCATGCCCGAGGCAGGATTCGAACCTGCGACCGTAGCGGTCTTGCGGTTCCAGACTGCAGCGCCTTTAACCGCACGGCCACTTCGACCGGTTGCAAATCTTGGATATAATTATGTGTTCTGTTATGTTAGTTGCTGTATCCTAGTATTTTCGGTTCCATCTTACGCAGATCCGAAGATGGCAACAGAGAATTGCCAAAATCCGTATTCTGTATGAATTAACGATTTTAGCGATCTTGGCAGCCGAAAATTTATTCATTATTAGTAATACTACTGATTTCCCCCTCGATAACGATGTCAGAAGTGTATATGTTGGTATTATCTAATGAGGGTTATTTTACAGTATGACTCGAAATCTTACCTAGGAAACTTTAATGTTGACACTCTGGCCACTGAGAGTAGGCACTTACGGTGCTCGGTTTGTTCCAGTGCGTCTCAGTCTGACAGTTGAAGTGAAAGTGTAATGACATCACGGAGTCGCGAGTACTAGGACCTCAGCCCACCCGGCTAGCCGCGCAGTCTAACGTGCTGCTTCCCGAGCAGGAAGGCGTGTCGGTCCCCGGCACGATTCCGCTCGGTGGATTAGTGTCGAGGTCCGGTGTGCCGGCCAGCTCGTGGATGGTTTTTAAGGCGGTTTTCCATCAACCTCAGCTGGTTCCCCTTATTCTGCCTCAGTTACACTGCGTCGGCGATTGCTGCGCAAATACTGTCTCCTTAGTACGCGTACACTATAATTACACTACCATGCAAACATTTGGGGCTACACTCGTCTTGTATGAGACTTTACAGGGGGGGGGGGGGGGGGGGGACGTTCGGTGTGAGGTGGATGTGGGGTGGGTGGACTGCTGTGGCCACAGGACCATGCCACAGGAAAGCAGTGGAGAGTATAGGAGTAGTGTATTGACGTCCCACCGCAGTCGTGCCGGCGGAAGGGTCAGTTGAGAGGAAGTTGCGGCGTGTCGACCACAAACGCTGACAGACAGCGACCGTTCAGCGCGACTGAGTGATTCTATCGAGTGGGAAAGCCCTCGAGGGTCCGGCAAGTGGCGCCCATCGAGCCGTCGGCGCCGCAAAGAGCGGCTGGTCTGCTCAGTGTCCGCGCGCCAGTTTCGCGGAGACGGCGCCCAGACATTCGGAGAACTGTCGCCGTCCCTAGCCCGCAGCAGAAAATGTTGACAAGCTGCGGAACCACTTGCTGCTTCCATAGGTGACCGACACGTTGGCTGACTGGCTGTCGTATTCACTGTGAGTGTTTATCTATAAGAATTGCACAAGGCAGGCGCAGGCGAATGAATACTTGTTCAGGGAAAGAAATAAACCGGCGTGGAACATAAGCCTGCGTATCGAGAACAGCATTGTATCAAAATGAAACACGGACGCTACTAAAAGCGTAAAACCATGAGCTGAAGGCAATATGGGAGTTTTATAGATATGTACAGGGTGACAGCCAGTCAAGGAATATTTTAGGAGAATTGATTAAAAAACTTATTTCAAAGGCCCAGTGAAATTTTACAAGTCTTCTCCCAGAGTAACTTACGCTGGGCCTACGTGACCCAAGTTGCCTGTCTTTTAAAACCGAGGCAGTTCACTTAAAGCTGCTGACAAGAGATGCCCTGAGACCTCTGCTGAAACTGCTAGCGAATTCCGCCATTGGTTTTAGCCACTAGCGTGCGTTGGATACAGGTCACGTGTGTGGACGCTGGAGTGTTATGCGGTGCGGAACACAGTTGCCTCTCTCTCTTGTAATCCAGACCTCGAGGAGAACAGACGTCTTTTTGGAAGGCAGAGCCTCTGGCCGGCCACCAAAATAAGTTAACATTAACCGCTTCCCCTTCCGTTGCCCATGTCAATTAATTGTTCGACCTCTTAGACTGACCTAAACCTGGTAACTTCCGACCCTAGGCGCGCTCCATGTACACCGTAAATTGAAATATATCCTCTTTATTGTACCTAATTCCCAGTTTTGTCATTTAACGGCAGCCCTGGATGCCCACTCTCAAATCCTGACCAGTCGGCCGCGGTGGTCTAGCGGTTCTAGGCGCTACAGTCTGGAACTGCGCGACCGCTACGGTCGCAGGTTCGAATCCTGCCTCGGGCATGGATGTGTGTGATGTCCTTAGGTTAGTTAGGTTTAAGTAGTTCTAAGTTCTAGGGGACTGATGACCTCAGAAGTTAAGTCCCATAGTGCTCAGAGCCATTTGAACCATTTTTGAAATGCTGACCGCTCGACCTCCCGCACACTGTCGTCACAAGGCATATGTAATAACCTTCTGCCCCCTTCCCTGCCAGTATACATTAACATTGGTGACCAGAAGTGGGATCATATACATTAACAGATACCTCTTGACGGGAAACAATAGTGTATCAAGGCGGATCCAAAACTGCCACATAGTATTTCTGTAGAATAGGGCCAATTAGACGTGGAGATCAAGTGTACAAAGATTGTGCTGCTTGGCATTAGAAGTATACAGGTACGTCAAACATTAAGTTGATGGATAAAATACGAAAAAAACAACAACAGAGTATTAGAGAGAATAGTGGCTCTGAACACTATGGGACTTAACATCTGTGGTCATCAGTCCCCTAGAACTACTTAAATCTAACTAACCTAAGGACATCACACACACCCATGCCAGAGGCAGGATTCGAACCTGCGACCGTAGCAGTCATGCGGTTCCGGACTGAGCGCCTAGAACCGCTAGACCACCGCGGCCGGCTAGAGAGAATAAATTACTGATACAGTAGTGAATAAGAAACCCGACCAATTCTGTTTCTTCAGAAGTTGTTCATTAAGGTGACAGAAGTCATGAAATACCTCGTAACATCGTGTCGAGCTTCCTTTTCCCCGGCGTGCGGGAGCAGTTCGACGTGGCATGGACTCAACAAATCGTTTGCAGTCTCCTGCGGAAATACTGAGGCATGCTGGCTCCATAACTGCCAAAATGTTCCCGGTGCAGGATTCTGTGCACGAACTGGCCTCGCGACTATGTCCCATAAATGTTCGACGGGATTCATTTCGGGCGATCTGTGTGGTCAGATCATTCACTAGAATTGTCCACAATGATCTTCAAACCAACCGTGAACAATAGTGGGCCGGTGACATGGCGCATTGTTACCCATAAAAATTGTTTGTGAGCATGAAGTCCATGAACAGTGGGAGATAGTCTACATCTACATCTATATCTACATGGATACTCTGCGAATTGCATTTAAGTGCCTGGCAAAGGGTTCATTGAACTTTCTTCACAATAATTAATGGTTCAAATGGCTCTGAGCACTATGGGACTCAACTTCCGAGGTCATTAGTCCCCTAGAACTTAGAACTAGTTAAACCTAACTAACCTAAGGACATCACAAACATCCATGCCCGAGGCAGGATTCGAACCTGCGACCGTAGCGGTCTTGCGGTTCCAGACTGCAGCGCCTTTAACCGCACGTCCACTTCGGCCGGCTCACAATAATTCTCTGTTCCAATCTCATACAGCGGGCATAAAGAGCGAACACCTATACCTTTTGGTGCGAGTTTAAATTTCCCTTATTTTATTACGGTGATCGTTTCTTCCTATGTAGATCGACGGCAACAAAATATTTTTGCATTCGGAGGAGAAAATTGGTGGTGAAATTTCGTGAAAAGCTTCTGCCGCAACGAAACACGCCTTTGTTTTAACGATGTCCAGCTCAAATCCTCTATCATTTCAGTGATACTCTCTCCCCTATTTCGCGGTAATACAAAACGTGATGCCCTTCTTCGAACTTTCTCGATGTACTCCGTCAGTCCTATCTGGCAAGGACTCCACAGCGCATATCAGCATTCTAAAAGATGATGGACAAGCGCAATGTAGGCAGTTTCTTTAGCAGTTCTGTAACATTTTCAAAATGTCCTGCCAATAGAACACAGTTTTTGGTTAACCTTCCCCAAAAAAATTTACGTGTGTTCCTCCCAATTTATTTTGTTCGCAATTGTAGTTCCTAGGTATTCATTTGTATTTACGGCCCTTAGATTTGTCTGATTTAGCGTGTAATCGAAGTTTAATGGATTTCTTTTATCACTTACGTGGATGTCCTCACACTTTTCGTTAAGGATCTACAGGTACACGGACACAGCCATTTCCAGTCAATGATAGGTGTTGTTGCACCAGTGGACTCAGTCCGTTCCACGTAAACACAGCTCACACCATTATGGAACCACCACCAGATTGCACGGTACCTTGTTGACAACTTGGGTCCATGGCTTCGCGTCGTCTGTGACATATTCGAACCTTACCATCAGCTCTTCCCACTTGAAATCGGGCCTCATATGATCAGGCTACGGTTTTCCGAAATCTAGGGTCCAGCTGATATGGTCACGAGCGCAGGAGAGGTGCTGCAGGCGATGTCGTGCTGTTGGAAAAGGCACTCGCATTGGTCGTTTGCCGCCATAGCCCATCATCATCATCATCATCATCATCATCATCATCATCATTTAAGACTGATTATGCCTTTCAGCGTTCAGTCCGGAGCATAGTCCCCCTTAGAAAATTCCTCAATGATCCCCTATTCAGTGTTAACATTGGTGCCTCTTCTGATGTTAAGCCTATTACTTCAAAATCATTCTTAACCGAATCCAGGTACCTTCTCCTTGGTCTACCCCGACTCCTCCTACCCTTTACTGCTGAACCCATGAGTCTCTTGGGTAACCTTGCTTCTCCCATGCGTGTAACATGACCCCACCATCTAAACCTGTTCGCCCTGACTGCTACATCTATAGAGTTCATTTCCAGGTTTTCTTTGATTTCCTCATTGTGGACACCCTCCTGCCATTGTTCCCATCTACTAGTACCTGCAATCATCCTAGCTACTTTCATATCCGTAACCTCAACCCTACTGATAAGGTAACCTGAATCCACCCAGCTTTCGCTCCCATACAACAAAGTTGGTCGAAAGATAGAACGGTGCACAGATAACTTAGTCTTGGTACTGACTTCCTTGTTGCAGAAGAGAGTAGATCGTAGCTGAGTACTCACTGCATTAGCTTTGATGCACCTCGCTTCCAGTTCTTTCACTATGTTGCCATCCTGTGAGAATATGCATCCTAAGTACTTGAAACCGTCCAACTGTTCTAACTTTGTTCCTCCCATTTGGCACTCAATCCGTTTATATCTTTTTCCCACTGACATTACTTTCGTTTTGGAGATGCTAATCTTCAATCCATAGTCCTTACATTTCTGATCTAGCTCTGAAATATTATTTTGCAAACTTTCAATCGAATCTGCCATCACAACTAAGTCATCCGCATATGCAAGACTGCTTATTTTGTGTTCACATATCTTAATCCCACCAAGCCAGTCTATTGTTTTCAACATATGGTCCATACATAATATGAACAACAGTGGAGACAGGGTGCAGCCTTGTCTTACCCCTGAAACTACTCTGAATCATGAATTCGATTTACCGTCAAATCTAACTGTTGCCTGACTATCCATCCTGTTTCCATCATCCTATTTCCATCATCATTCCTATCCCATTGTACATCGAAATCTGAAACATTACTGATCGTATTTTCACCTACATTGAGCAACTCTTCAAAATATTTCCTCCATCTGCCCAAGGAATCCACAGGATTCACCAGCAGTTTTCCAGACCTGTCCAAAACATTTGTCATTTCCTTCTTACCCCCCTTTCGAAGACTGATAATTACACTCCAGAATGGTTTTCAGCAGCTTGACCCAAAGTCTCCAACCTGTTTCCAAAGTCTTCCCAAGATTTCTTCTTGGATGCTGCAATTATCCGTTTGGCTTTGTTTCTTTCTTCAACATAACTTTCTCTGTCTACCTGAGTTCTAGTATGTAGCCATTTTTGATACGCCTTCTTTTTCCTTTTACAGGCTGCCTTGACTGTGTCATTCCACCAAGCTGTTTGCTTCAAACTACCTTTACACACTACTGTTCCAAGACATTGTTTAGCCACTTCTAGTACTGTGTCCCTGTACCTTGTCCATTCCTTTTCCAATGACTGTAATTGACTACATTCAACTAACTGGTACGTTTCTGAGATCACAGTTATGTACTTGTGCCTGATTTCCTTATCCTGAAGTTTCTCCACTCTTATCCTCCTACATATGGACCTGACCTCCTGCACTTTCGGCCTCACGATACCAATTTCACTGCAGATTAAATAATGATCAGTGTCATCAAAGAATCCCCTGAATACACTTGTGTCCCTCACAGCCTTCCTGAATTCCTGATCTGTTATTATATAGTCAATGACAGATCTGGTTCCCTGCCTTCCCAAGTATACCGGTGAATGTTCTTATGTTTAAAAAAGGAGTTTGTGATTACTAAGCCCCTACTGGCACAGAAATCCAAGAGTTGTTTCCCGTTCCTGTTGGCCTCCGTATCCTCTCCAAATTTACCCATAACCTTTTCATACCCTTCTGTTCGATTTCCAGTCCTAGCATTAAAATCACCCATGAGCAGAACACTGTCCTTGTCCTTTACTCTAACAACTACATCACTGAGTGCATCATAAAAACTATCCATCTTATCTTGATCTGTCCCTTCACAATGCGAATATACTGACACAATCCTAATTTTCCTGCTAGACACTGTCAAATCTAACCACATCAGTCGTTCGTTTACATACCTTATTGCAACTACGCTGGGTTCCATTTCTTTCCTGATGTAAAGCCCTACACCCCATTGTGCTATTCCTGCTTTTACTCCTGACAGGTAGACCTTGTATTCTCCCACTTCCTCTTCTTTCTCACCCCTTACCCGAATGTCACTAACAGCTAAAACGTCCAACCCCATCTTACTTGCACCCTCTGCCAGCTCTACCTTCTTCCCAGAATAGCCCCCATTGATATTAATAGCTCCCCATCTCATTACCATTTGTTTGCCAAGTCGTATCTTAGGAGTCCCTGGTTTGTCAGTTAGAGGTGGGACTCCGTCACCTCCAAAGGTCCGAGGCATTTTGCTCTGATTATTGCCAGCGTCATATTTAAAGTACCAGGGAAGCAGGTTGCTAGCCTTACTTGCCCCGAGTCCCATTGAGTTTTACCCCTAACGGTTGAGGGACTAACCGGTGGATTTGGTAGTCTTTGCCGTATGAGCACAAAGGTGACCACGACTCAGAATATGTCCGAGATGCCCAGCCTTATTCCAAAGTAACTGGTATCCCGACTGTCGGGACCACTTACTTGGCCACTCATACGTTGCCCGTGGTTCATGAACTAGGACATGACAACAGGAACCCACACCATGAACCACCATAGCCCATTAACAACAAATTCTGCCGCACTTTCCTAACTGAAACATTCGGTATTTCGTAATGTTTGTTTGTTAGCGCTGTCAACTGTACGCAGCCGCCGCTGCTCTAGGTTGTTAAGTGAAGGCCGTCGACCATTGCGTTGTCCGTGGTGAGAGGTAATGTCTGAAATTTGGTATTCTCGGACACTTTTGACACAGCGAGTCTTAGAATACTGAGTTACCTAACGATTTCCGAAATGTAACGTCCCATGCGTTTAGATCCAGCTACCACTTCGCGTTCAAAGTGTGTTAATTCTCGACATGGGGCCATTATCACGTTGGAAACATGAACCACCTTAATACAAACGACAGATCCGCCAATGCACTGGCCCTTTATACCTAGTGTACGCGATAGTACCACAATCTATATGTGTACATATTGCCACTCCATGACTTTTGTCACCTCAGTGTATATGATATTGCTGTATAACTTTTTGTCAGAATCAATAAACTCATTGGCAATAGTTGAGAATTTTGCTATAGCGTACATTCGTTCGTCTCTGCTTACTGTATCGATCTGTTGGTCTCCCTCTTCGATTCTTACCACCCACACTTCCTTCACTACCAGACTGACGATTACTTGATATTTTCTATCAAACAACCCCCTCTTTAGTCAAGCTGTCCCATAAAAAAGTCCTCTCCTCTAAAATTCGATTAAATTTCCTCCTCGTGATCGTGCACCTGTGTAAGCTGATCTTCAGCATTATTTTGTAGCATCCCCTCTCAACAGCTTTTAAACTTTTATTGTCTTTATTGTTTCTCATCTAACTTTCATGTCCGTACAATGCCACCCCCCCCCCCCCCCCCCCCCGCCCTTCGCCAGTGTGTCTGGATAATAGACTTGTTTGGAAATGGTGTGTGTGTGCGTTTGGGGGGGAGAGAGAGCGAGAGAGAGAGAGAGAGAGAGAGAGAGAGAGAGAGAGAGAGAGAGAGAGAGAGCATCATGGGTGGATGGGGTGGTGGATAGGTAGGTGTCAGTAGGTGGATTCATGGGTGTGTGTACAGCAAGACATTTTATTTTCAAACTCGATTCAGAGACGTACAGCTTCCCGTGATGGGATCTAGGTATAAATTCTATCTCAGATTAATGCAAACTTCCATCACGCAGTACTTCATCGCCGAGGAGCTCTTAGGTCCTGTCAGTGTATAATTGCTTTTTAGCATCTTTGATAATCTGTTTCCGTAACATTCTATTACTGTATCGCATCATGATACTTTAGGCGTGTTATTGTAAGAAGTATTATAATATAACTGTATAGATGACACAATTTTTACCACATCCCAGCCGGCCGGTGTGGCCGTGCGGTTCTAAGCGCGTCAGTTTGGAACCGCGTGACCGCTACGGTCGCAAGTTCGAATCCTGCCTCGGGCATGGATGTGTGTGCTGTCCTTAGGTTAGTTAGGTTTCAGTAGTTCTAAGTTCTAGGGGACTGATGACCTCAGTAGTTGAGTCCCATAGTCCTCAGAGCCATTTGAACCATTTGAACCACATCCCATTATGAATCAAATCCTGACGTTTTTCTTCCGCATAATTTCGTCATGTACCGATTTCATCACCAGCTATTTTAGACCCTCAGGTAGTGGGTAATGTTCATAGACATGCGTCGATTTCAGGGACATATTGCGTTACCACGTTCACTTAAAGTATTTTATATCGTGGTATTACATGTTGTGCGTATGTATTCTCTGATTTATGCATCACTGTAGTGTTGCGGAAACACTCTGAAGAAGATGGCGGCGGGAGACGGAAGCCCCTCTAGTTGGCTTTTAAGCCTTCGTGTATACGCAGAGTGCACCGGCGTAAAACCTTAATTAGAGACACCAGACTCGTAGCATGTTGTTAAAACTGTGCTGTAGCAGCAGTGCCGTGTTGACCTGCCACAGTGTCTGTTGACATTAGTTGGCAGATTCCTGCAAGCGATATGAGAGACTTCCACACAACATACGTGACGTATTCTAAATCGTTAAGGCTAAGAGATCAATTGGATTTTCTCCGTGATAGTCCAGTTTTCATCGTTTCCTATACAAAAAGAAAACTGGTTGGACAACAGAATCAGAATGGCATGTTGTTCGCCATCTCATACTCTCCTGTCCTTACATTCTCATTGCAAAATATGTATCTAACACAACATTCTTAGCCACCTCTTATACATATTCTGACTTTCGCTTTTCAGCGTCAAGCTTACTTGCACGTTTCAACAGACGTCTCACTAACCGGTGGTTTCCTCTGACAAAGATCTTCTAAAGGCTCCTCCGTTTACGTTTTTCTTTTTTTAATTCCCTCTTATATTTTGCTTTATCGTTTTCTTGATTTTCATCATTCAAAAGATTTCAGGTTTTTCTTCTCCGATTTCATTTCCATGGAATTTCTTACAAGCTGCCCAAATAGCAATATTTCGTCGAAAATCGTTTCCTTCGGCTGCGACAGCCTGCTTTCTTATGTCTCCCTTGCTGTGGCAATCTTCCATAGTCTTGCTTCCTAATTCTTTTCATATTGTCTGTTGTCCTTCCCATATTTAGAAGGTTTTTGGTACCCATTACCATGTTTCCGTTGTTTTAAGTATCCTTAATGCAAATTTCGTGCTAAGTAAACCGCTTATTTCGTTCAACAGTTCTTCTGTCCAAATTCAGACTAGATTGAGACTAGTTTGATGATGTCTACAAAGCGTATAATTGATATATGTCCCCCTAAAACTTATTCCCCTTTTTTCAAATTTTCGTTTACTCCGTTCATTTATTCAACACACCCGTGCAATTGCAGTGGAAACAACCTCAAAATCTGCGTGGCACATTCCTTTTATTTGTGTAAAAATACTAATCACGGTTTCTCTTCAACAATTCGCAATCTGGTGTGCAGTCGGGGTGAATACAGAAGCGCAGCAAACAGTTGTTGGCTGGATGGGAAGATAACGGGAAATTAATTTTAGAGCTATATTACTGCGCTACATCGTTTTATCTTTTCGTGTATTCCTCTCGTGTTGTCTTAGTTTTCCAACTTTATACTCGACATTCTGCAATTAATGTGACATCACACAATTCCAGCTGTCTGCAGTCTGCGTTCAAAACTTGCTGCCAGACACAATTCAACTGCCTTACACAGGGCTTTCGCGTGCATAAACGAAGCGGCCGTGGCTGTCCATCACAGCACAGCCACGCGACCTGCTTTCAGGCCTTTGCGGAGGCAGTTACGGGCCTCACGACGTCCACACTATATATTAGTAGCTCCACCAGAACCGTCTCTGGCCTCGTTTTCTTCGTTGGGCACCCACAAACCTGATTCATCTCGTCTGCATTTCCGTATTCACAACTGGGGATGTCTATTTTACCAAATCTGTATCTATTTTACGAGATGTCTCTGTGGGCCAGCATGAACCTTTGTCTCTCAATAACTCTAAGACACTTCAATGGCGCCGGCCGAAGTGGCCGTGCGGTTCTAGGCGCAGCAGCCTGGAACCGCGTGACCGCTACGGTCGCAGGTTCGAATCCTGCCTCGGGCATGGATGTGTGTGATGTTCTTAGGTTAGTTAGGTTTAACTAATTCTAAGTTCTAGGGGACTAATGACCTCAGTAGTTGAGTCCCATAGTTCTCAGAGCCATTTGAACATCAATGGCACTACTATTAAAATTTCAGGCAACAGATTTTAACGCAAATGACTATAAAATGTGGCCTTGTGTAGTGCAACTGAAGATGACACTTTGTTTATCTCTCACATAAGTAAGTAAAATAATCACTGGTGATGACAGGATCTTAATGGACTTGAATGATAGATAGAACTAATTATCAAGACAGATTTATTCAGAAAAACATGATTTAAACGGAATATGGATCAACATCATACATTGATTACATGAAAAAAAAACTGTTACAATGCGCTTGAATTGGACAATAACTGCTGCTGCCACAGGCGTTCAGTCAGATTCCTAGTGCTGGTACTCCAGAATACTCACCATACATGTGTAGAAAACTCGAGATGCAGTGCTGATTCCACCTCGGCGTCGAGTCAGATGGTGGAGCTCTGTCAGCTTCTGTCGTTCAGATATACCTTTGCACCCGGACTCTTGAGTCCAAGAAAATCAAATCTCCTCCACGGAACGCGACCAAATCTCGTTCGCAGTTTTGCGCCGTTCGTCACTGAATCTTCAGCTCCTCACACTATCTGCCAGGGCGCGAAAAACCTCCGCGTGAAGTTTTCGCCAAGAAAAGTGAAACCGTCAATAGAAAACGTGGAAAACACTCCTGAGTCAGCTGCGCATCACTCCGCGTACCGTACAGCCTCCCTCCATAAGACGGGAAAAGCTGTTCCTCCAGCCCCAGTACGTCGACAACCGTCTGCTGTGACGACTTCTGACGTCACCGACCATGGGCCAATCAACACACTGTTACTTTACGCGTGCAGGAAACCACGTGATCTGGAGCATTTGTGTGACGTGGGAAAAGCGCCACAGCATTCTCGGCCACCTACTGTCCAACTACTAGCTGTGCTTCCGCGAAATGTTTTCGCCGGTCAAGCTGATACCGATCTTAACGGAAGCAGGAAACAATATGAGACCCTCTACCAAAACGGTGGATTGCGCTTCACATCGCACGGAAACAACTGCCACTCTTTCTTTTTTTTCCTGGCTACAAAGACCAAATGCCGAGGTCCCCTGCTCCTGGTTCTTCGCTCCCTGTTCTTTTTCTTCTTTTTTTTCCTTTTTTTTCTTTTTGCTTTCTCATGGTCAGTGATACCGCTAGATCGAGCCGCGTCTGCTGCCGCGGCCCGTGTGCACTTCTCATCAGAACAAGCACGATTATGCCTCACCTGCAGCAGCCGTGACTGCCGGACCAAAACCAAGCGTTCCTCTCCTTCACCTAAAGTAACTGCATGCAACTAGCTTCGATTGAATACAGCATTATAACCATCGTCAAGCCCTACCAGTATCTCATTCACCACAGTGCATGTAATTATCTGTTCGGTGGAGCAAATAACGTGGAAGAAAGGGGGATCGAAAGGGCCTGCCGTCTTTCAGTTTCTCCCCGGAAACTGCCATGGATTAACTTCAAAAAACGGTTCAAATGGCTCTGAGCACTATGCGACTTAACTTCTGAGGTCATCAGTCGCCTAGAACTTAGAATTAATTAAACCTAACTAACCTGAGGACATCACACACATCCATGCCCGAGGCAGGATTCGAACCTGCGACCGTAGCGGTTGCTCGGCTCCAGACTGTAGCGCCTAGAACCGCACGGCCACTCCGGCCGGCGGATTAACTTCATCCGAACAAGTATAACGTTCTTAATATATTTTGCTTATAACGAGGGTCTCTAGTTAACATCACTATTTTTCCATTTATATTCCATCTTTTTCTCTGTTCCCATGAGAATGTGGTGTGGAAGGCCAGGCACTTAGCATGACATTCATCCGGCCGTTGTTGACTTTCCAGACGTTGGAGCCGCTACTTCTCACTCAAATAGCTCCTCAATTGTCATCACGACTCTGCGTGGACCCATTGCATTTTTCTCACCAAGGAAAAACGTTCCTGGCAGTGCCGGGAATTGAAACCAGGTCGTCTCCATGAGAGTCGGTCACGTGGCCACTTCCTTTTCTGCTACCTATCTCTTACTTCGTCACTTTTGGCAGCAGCTCCGTGGTTATGCCACATGATAGCTCTCAAATGCTATCGATGAAAACTTCACTAAGTTTTTTTTTTCCTCTAACAAAGGACTGCCAGTCCCCTCATCGAACACTCTGGGGCACCGTGGCACCAAAACTCGGCGACCGAGGCAAACAGCAAATAGTATAAGCAGCTTAAATGATATACAAAGTATCTGTATGCTTTCATGTCTGACCAAAACACTAACAGCTCGAAACACGTTGCTACTAAACTAACGTCTAACATTGATAATCATTAAACAATGTCACTTGTTGCGGTAAATACATATATTCTGTAGTGTTCTTGACGACCCACTGTTACAGTGTCTTTTGCAATTTTATCTGCTAATTGATTGTCACGAAGGCTTCAGTGCCCCCTACATCGTAAAAACGAAATGGAGTCTTTCGCAAATCTGGTAACCAGATAACATACTTAACTTTTTTTTTGTCATTCCATCATGTCTTAACAGATGTTCTATTATCCTGTCCCTTCTCCTTATCAGTGTTTTCCACATATTCCTTTCCTCTCCGATTCCTTACCTTATCAGTCCACCTAATTTTCAACATTCGTCTGTAGCACCACATCTCAAATGCTTCGATTCTCTTCTGTTTCGGTTTTCCCACAGTCCATGTTTCACTACCATACAATGCTGTACTCCAGACGTACATTCTCAGAAATTTCTTCCTCAAATTAAGGCCGATATTTTATATTAGTTCACTTCTCCTGTTTCTTCTAGGTCACATGAGACAAATCTTCTCCCTCATCGAGGCTTTCAATGTACTAACCGCTCTCTCCTCAGCATTTCCCAGTTGCAGTCTTAATGTTACCACCCTTGCTTTTAATGTCACCGTAGGTTGTTTTGACTTTCCTGTATGCTGAGTCCGTCCTTCCGACAATCATTTCTTTTTCGATGTCTTCACATTTTTCCTGCAGCAATTTCGCCTTAGCTTCCCTGCACTTCCTGTTTATTTCATTCCTCAGCGACTTGTATTTCTCGATTCCTGAGTTTCCCGTAGCACTTTTGTACTTTCCCCTTTCATCAATCAACTGAAGTATTTCTTCTGTTACTCATGGTTTCTTCGCAGCCACCTTTTTTTTACTATGTTTTCCTTCCCAACCTCTGCGATGGCCATTTTTAGAGATGTCCATTCCTCGTCAACTGTACTGCCTACTGAGCTATTCCTTATTGCTGTATCTATAGCCTTAGACTACTTCAAGCGTATCTCGTCATTCCTTAATATTTCCGTTTTCTTGATTTTCATCATTCATCATCATTCATTTTGCGTATTGATTCTTCCTGACTAATGTCTTAAACTTCAGCCTACTCTTCATTACTATTATATTGTGATCTGAGTCTATATATGCTCCTGGGCACGCCTTACAATCCAGTATCTGATTTCGGAATCTCTGTATGACCATGATGTAATTTAATTGAAATCTTCCCGTATCTCCCGGCCTTTTCCAAGTAAACCTCCTCCTCTTGTGATTCTTGAACAGGGTACTCGCTATTACTAGATGAAACTTGTTAAAGAACTCAATTAGCCTTTCTCCTCTCTCATTCCTTGTCCCAAGTCCATATTCTTTTGTAACCTTTTCTTCTACTCCTTCCCCTACAACTGTATTCCAGTCCTCCATGGCTATTAGATTTTCATCTCCCTTTACATACTTTATTACCCTTTCAATATCTTCATACAATTTCTCTGTCTCTGCATCTTCAGCTTGCGACGTCGGCATGTATAACTGAACTATCGTTGTTGGTGTTGGTTTGCTGTCTACTCTGATAAGAACAACCCTGTCATTGAACTGTCCACAGTAACACACTCTCTGTCCTACTTTCCTATTCGTAACGAACCCTGCTCCCGTTATACCATTTTCTGCTGCTATTTGTATTACCTTATACTCATCTGACCAGAAATCCTTGTCTTCTTTCCACTTCGCTTCACTGATCCCTATTATATTTAGATTGAACCTTTGCATTTCCCTTTTCAGATTTTCCAGTTTCCCTACCGCGTTCAAGCTTCTGACATTCCACGCCCCAACTCGTAGAACGTTATCCTTCCGTTGGTTATTCAATCTTTTTCTCACGATAAACTCCCCCTTGGCAGTCGCCTCCCGAAGATGCGAATGGGGGACTATTCCGGAATCTTTTGCCAATGGAGAGATCATCATGGCACTTCTTCAATTACAGGCCACATGTCCTGTGGATACACGTTACGTGTCTTTCATGCAGTGGTTCACATTGCCTTCTACACCCTTATGCCGTTAATCATGGCTGATTCTTCCGCCTTTAGGTTCAAAATGGCTCTGAGCACTATGGGACTCAACTGCTGTGGTCATCAGTCCCCTAGAACTTAGAACTACTTAAACCTAACTAACCTAAGGACATCACACACATCCATGCCCGAGGCAGGATTCGAACCTGCGACCGTAGCAGTCGCACGGTTCCGGACTGCGCGCCTAGAACCGCGAGACCACCGCGGCCGGCCCGCCTTTAGGGGCAGTTTCCCTAGGACAAGAGAGTGCCCTGAACCTCTGTCCGCTCCTCCGCCCTCTTTGACAAGGCCGTTGGCAGAATGAGGCTGACTTCTTATGCCGGAAGTCTTCGACCGCCAATGCTGATTATTAATGAAAATTTAAGCAGCAACGGGAGTCGAACCCGTGACCCCGTTTTGATCATGAATCAAAGACGCTACCCCCTTTTTTAAATCTCATTTTGATCTATATTGATCGTTGAATTTGTTCGGGGCGGACGTCCGAGGACACTCGTTTAGGTTCTCCGTTGATCCAGTCACTCAGTTTTTTGTTACAAAGTGTAGCTAACCCTCTGACCGATCACGCTGAGCTACCGTGCCGGCCCCCCTAGACCACTTAACTATATGGGACACGAAATTGTTAGTACGGCGTTGCATAGTTTAGTCTTTAAGACTCATTAGATTCTGAAAACGCTGTGATTCCCAGTTCTGCACAGTGTAAGTTCAAATGGTTCAAACGGCTCTGAGCGCTATGGAACTTAACATCTGAGGTCATCAGTCCCCTAGAACTTAGAACTACTTAAACCTAACTAACCTAAGGACATCGTACACATCCATGCCCGAGGCAGGATTTGAACCTGCGACCACAGCGGTCGTGCGGTGCCAGACTGAAGCTCCTAGAGCCGTTCGGCCACACCGGCCGGCCACAGTGCAAGTCTTCTGACAAGGTTATCAGATCTGTAGTCATTATACAAAGCTTTTCAGGTAATTTGAAGAAGATCTATTCCCCCACTTTCGGATCTGTACAGGTTGAGCTTCATTGCACCGTCAGTGTATATAGCTTATGCTGGTAACGATTATCTCAGGGTGTTTCGAAAAATTCATCCTATTTCATTCGGCTGTATTTTATATAAGAATGAGGAAAGTAATTTGACATATACTTCAACTTACGCATAGGACTAAAAAGTTTTTATTCCCTACAGATTCATCCGATTTTGCAGTGGCGTATTTTACATGCATGCACAGACAGCTTTTTTACAGCCACGTATGAGATCCACGTTTTCATTTACCTTCCACCAAAGCTTAAATGAGTTCTCGGCCGGATGCACCATAAACACCATAGCCACACTCGTCCGATACTTTACGGGCATATTTGTAATTATTCCATTCAGTGCTACACTCAATGGTGTTGGTAGGCGAGACTTTCGCAAACCCCCAAAAAATTCACATAGCGTGAGATAAGGCGACTTTGGGGACCAACAGTATAATGCGATATCCGTACGTCTCTCACAGCATATATGAGACAGTTCGATAAAAAAATCATACCACGTAATTGTAACAATAGCATGTGTTGAAGCGGAGATGCAAAACGACTATTGTTGGTTTATTATCACCCTCTCGACATGACGCCCATTGGGTAACAAACGACCCAGTTTTCTAGATGCACCACGAAAACCGCTACTGGCAACCAAATGAACCAGCAAGTTGCAACTGGCGCCAACGTAAAGTTGTAGTTTTGATGCGTAAGTTAAAATAGATTTTTAATCATCATTCCTGTAGAAAACTCACTCAGGTGACAAGAGTCACGGGATAGCGACATGCTCCTGTACAGATGGCGGTGATATCGCTTGCGCAAAGCATGAAAGGGCGGTACATTGGTGGAGCTGTCATTTGCACTCTGGTGATTCATGTGAAAAGGTTTCCGACGTCAATATGGCTGCACGACCGGAACTAACAGACTTTGAACGCGGAATGGTAGTTGGAGCTAGACGCATGGGGTATTCCATTTCAGAAATAGTTAAGGAATTCAATAGCCTGAGATCCATAGTGTCAAGAGTGTGCCGAGAATACTAAATTTCAGGCATTATCTCTCACCACGGACAACGCAGTGGCCGACAGCCTTCACTTAACGACCGAGAGCAGAGGAGTTTGCGTAGAGTTGTCAATGCCATCAGACAAGCAACAATGTTTGAAATAACTGCAGGAATCAATGTGGGACGTACGAGGCACATATCCATTAGGACAGTGAGCCAAATTTGGCGTTAATGGGCTATGACAGCAGGCGACAATGCGAGGTGCCTTTGTTAAAACAGCACGACGTCGCCTGCAGCGCCTCTCCTGGTCTCGTGACTATGTCTGTTTGACTCTAGACGACTAGGAAACTGTGGCCTAGTCGGATGAGTCCCTATTTCAGTTGGTAACAGCTGATGGTAGGGTGCGAGTGTGGTGCGGACCTCATGAAAAGCCAAGGACCCAAGTTGTCAACAAGGCATTTTGGAAGGTGGCAGTGGCTCCGTAATGGTATGGGCTGTGTTTGCATGCAATGGGCTGAGTCCTCTGGTCCAATTAAACCGACCATTGACTGAAAATGGTTATGTTCAGCTATTTTCAGACCATTTGCATCCATCCATTGATTTCATGTTCCCAAACAACGGTAACATGAAGCCGGGCCACGGTTGTACGCCATTGATTTGAAGAACTTTTTGCACAATTCCAGAGAATGGTTTGGTCACCCATATAGCCCGACATGATTCCCACTGAATATTTATGGGACATAATAGAGAGGTTAGTTAGTGTACAAAATCCTGCACCGGCTACACTTTCATAGTTAAGGACTGCTTTACAAGCAGCATGGCTATTTCTGTGGCGATCTTCCAACACCTTGTTGAGTCCATGCCACGTCGAGTTGCTTCTCTACGGCGGGTTCAAATGGCTCTGAGCACTATGGGACTTAACATCTATGGTCATCAGTCCCCTAGAACTTAGAACTACTTAAACCTAACTAACCTAAGGACAGCACACAACACCCAGCCAATCCTAAGATTGATTTGCAGCAGCTCTCCATTCAGTGCGATTGTCGGCCAGCCTCTTCAATTCCGTGAAACTTCCGCATCCTAGGTCCTGCATTATCTGGCTTATGTACTTTCTTCTAGGTCTGCCTCTTGCCCTTTTGCCCTCCACAAGGCCTTCCGTTATAGTGTGGAGAAGACTTTCATGTCTCAGAATGTGTCCCATCCATATATCTCTCCTCTTCTTGACCGTCTTCCAAAGAACTGGAACTTCCTCCGCTCTCTGCAGGACTTCTTCATTTGTCATCCTGGCCGTCCATGGAATTTTTAACATCCTTCGCAGACACCACATTTCGAATCCTTCAATCCTTCTTCTTTCGTCCTCTCCAAGTGTCCAGGTTTCGCTGCCGTAGAGAAGCACAATCCCAACAAAGGTCTTTATTAACCGCTTCCTTAACGACAGACTTATCATATTTGATGTGAGGAGTCCTTTCCTTTTATAGAATGCAGTCTTTGCCTGATTTATTCTACTTATTACATCTTTCCTACTACGACCATCTGATGTTATTCTGCTTCCCAAGTAGACAAAGTCTTGTATTTCTTTCAGCTTCTCTCCATTCAGCCTTATATTCGTAATTGCTTGATTATTTTGTTTGATTGCAACTAAGATTTTTGTTTTTGACTTATTAATTTTCATGTTGTACCGTGTAGCAAGAGTGTTTTCCATTTCCTCCAACACTACTTGTAATTCTTCCTCATTTTCCGCTAGGACAGCAATGTCATCCGCAAAACGCAGCATATCAACTATTTTACTGCCGCCAACATACGTTTCGCGGAAAGACCACAAAGATAAGATAAGAGAGATTAGGACTCGAACGGAGGCGTATAGCAAGTCATTTTTCCCTCGTTCTGTTTGGGAAGGAAACAGGGAGAGAAGATGCTAGTTGTGGTACGAGGTACCCTCCGCCACGCACCGTGTGGTGGATTGCGGAGTATGTATGTGGACGTAGATGTGGATGTACTGAGATCGGATGGAGCGTGGTATGACATGTAAATCACAGTGTACAGATCTCGACGTTACTTCACAGTAATGATACTAGCTTTTCTCTAATCAACATAATGCAACAAAGCCTCCGAGGACACTCCCCAATTGGTGGGCGGTGGAGGGGGGGGGAGGGGAGCGACGGCTGCTCGACCTGCACGCTACCGCCCGCTGGAGAGAAAGGAGCCGTGCGTTAGTCGGCCAGGGTGTTTTTATAGCCACACTTTGCAGCCAGCGAGCACAATGGCAGCAGCTGGTGGACAGAGCCGGACTATTGTCTCAGCAGCGCGGCCGCCCACGCCGCCTGTGATTCACGGCGCTCGCCCGCGCCTTGCGGAACACACTGGCGTGGCGTCGCGTCGAGTAGCGGGGCGGCCGCCCTTTGTGTGGCCGCCTGGGGACTCCGCGGAGAAATGCCCCGCTGCCCCGTGCGCTCCTCCTGGCCAGACTCCAGCTGCTGAGGTCGCCACTCCCAGCGTGATTTGCTCTTCGTATCCGGACACTCTGTGTCCCGCAAAGCATTGCCTGTGCTTCGAGAAGCCCCTCTGTCGTTGTGTTGCGGTTGTGTGTGTTCGGTAGAGGTGAGCTTAGCAACAAGTTTCTCCAATTAAATACTTTGCCTGACAAAATAATTGAAGCATCTCGAAGGAGGAGAGGAAACCTAACCTCAAACAGGTTTAGAGGGAATATCATGTTATTTCGGTGATTACAATTGTTGTGTGTTGTGATCTTCAGTCCTGAGACTGGTTTGATGCAGCTCTCCATGCTACTCTATCCTGTGCAAGCTTCTTCATCTTCCAGTACCTACTGCAGCTTACATCCTTCTGAATCTGCTTAGTGTATTCATCTCTTGGTCTCCCTCTACGATTTTTACCCCCCACTCTGCCCTCCAATACTAAATTGATGATCCCTCGATGTCTCAGAACATGTCCTACCAACCGATCCCTTCTTCTATTCAAGTTGTGCCACAAGCTCCTCTTCTCCCCAGTTCTATTCAATACCTCCTCATTAATTATGTGATCTACCCATCTAATCATCAGCATTCTTATGTAGCACCACATTTCGAGATTACAAAATAGAGTCAAATTTGTTAAGAACTGGGCAGTATGAATCAGTCTATTAGTATGAAGTTGCAACTGCCTCCTACCTTCCGTTCCCCGATGCACGTACTGATTGTGTTGGGGGAGTGTGTCATGAGACAGTTGTATTCTCTCCTAGGGCAAAGTGTCCCACATTTTTCGTAAGTGGTCCTGGAAAATTTCTGTAAATTTGTTGTAAGGTCGTATGGGACCAAACTTCTGAGGTCATCGGTCCCTAAGCTTACACGTCACTTAATATAACTTAAAGTATACTTGGAAGGAGAGACAGCATTGGTCGTATATTTTTGTTTATTATCGCAAAATCGATTTTCGGTCACTTAGTGACCATCTTCAGTGCTGTAATTATAACTTAAATTAGTAAGCACAGGTGTCAATAAGCTTACGGCTATGTGATCGCCGTAAGCTTATTGACACCAGTGCTTACTAATTTAAGTTATAATTACAGCACTGAAGATGGTCACTAAGTGACCGAAAATCGATTTTGCGATAATAAACAAAAATATACGACCAATGCTGTCTCTCCTTCCAAGTATACCAATTATCTGGTCGTAGTGCACAGGACACTATGGAGTCGCCAATCAATAACTTAAAGTAACTTAAGCTAATGGCGACACACACACCCATGCCCGAGGGAGGACTCGAACCTCCGGCGGGGTGAGCAGCGCGGACCGTGACTAGACTCCTCAGACCTCACGGCTGCCCCGAGCGGCACTGGTCCTGGATATCAAGGTCACTGATACTGGGACGGATTTGATGACCGAGTGGTCTCACCAATGTTCTGTCGGGGACAGATCTGATGATTTTTCTAGCCACGAGAGTACCTTTACAACACACAGACAGTTCATAGAAACACGTGCCATGTGTGGACGAGCATTGTCCTGTTGAAAAATGGCAACACGATACTGTCGCATGAGACCTAACACACGAGGACGCAAATGTGCCTCCAGAGTTCCTCAGTCACCACCAGCCCGATGGCTCCCCACACCATAATGCGAGGAGCAACACCGCTACGCCTATCTAAAACCTTGGAAGAGTGGGGTCTCTCTTCACGTCGCCACCATACTAGCCGACAATGGACTTCCGTGGTAGTACAATACTACAACTCTGTACTGAAAGCAACGCGATGCCTTCATCAGTAGCCCACGTTTCCCTGTCATGGCATCACTCCAACCGGTGCCATTTGCTTTACGATGTAAACGGCAGCCTACGCGTGGATGGTAAATCCCTGGTCCAGCTACTGCCAGTCTGCGGCGAATGAAGCAGGATGACACAGAATCAAGCGGGGAGATCATTACTTGTTCTTGAATGGCAAGCACAAATGTGAGGAGGTTCTGATGCGCTTAGTCCACAATACAGCGATCCTCTCTCGTGATGGTCGCAGGTGGTCGATTGGAACTTTTCGGATGAGAACGCCTTCACGTACACATGCGGTCGAACATCGGGCAACAGAAACTCTACACTTTTGTCTTCAGAGTGCTTCAGTTTTCGATAGAGAGTAATATAAGGGGCAGTCAAATGAAAACCAAACGCTCACCACAATTGAACCAGTGAGTATGGAATGGTTCCGTTTAAAAGTGATCACTTCACAGGTTAAAATGAGACGCTCAATTCCTGTTATGTAGAACGTGGTCAGCCACTGACGGATCTACAACCACACTCGCACTTGCGTTTCCTCGTCAAACCGGAACTGACGTGCACGAGTGTGTCCCTCAGGTTGCCAAAGATGTGAAAATCGCATGGTGAAGGATCCTGCTGTACGGACGATGTTGCAGTGTTTCCTAATCAAATCGCGGAAGCGTAGCCTTCGTCCTTCTGGGGGCGGGCGTCATCGTGCAACACGACGATTCCGTCACTCGACGAGCAGAGGGCCCCTGCAATCGAAGGAGGTCATCCTGACCAGAGCATGTGAGAACAGCTTTGGATTTCTTTTGCAGGGAGATATGAGACGTTTCCCTTGGTGGCTTTGCCATTTGCCCTCGGGCTATCGAAATGCTGTCGGATGGAATCGCCCTGTTGCACAATAAAGCTCGGTCCCTCATTGACAACTGGATATAGGCTGCGCTTCAGCGATTTGGTTGCAAAACACTGCAGCATCCTCCGTAAAGCCCAGATTTTTCACGGTGTGATTTTCAGATCTTTGGCGACATGATGAAAGACATACGCGGTTGTCGGTTTCAGACGGACGAGGAAGTGCAAGAGTGGGTGCGGTTGTGAATTCGTCAGCGGCCGACCGCATTCTACGAAACTGGAACATCTTGTCTCCCAATGGGATAAATGTCTTAACGCGTGTGGTGATTACTTTTGAATGGAATTATTCCTTGGTCCTATTGTGGCGGGTGTCCGATTTTCATTTGATTGCCCCTTATATATATCGTAGTTAGTACTGTTTTTCAAACGTGTGCTATACACTTCACTTCTGGGAAGAACCCAAATAGGAAAATCCGGAGGACTGAGAGCAGCTGGTGTTAGAGGCTAAGACAGAGACCCTGCTGGACCTATCCACCCTGGACCATACTCGCGAGTTAGGCGTCGTCTTATATCAGCAGCAAAATGAGCCGTGCCTCATAAGGCATGTACCGCATCGCCCAACCACGGGCCATTGGTCAAATTTCAGGTCAATTCTACGGAGAGTTAGTCGAAACGCCTACATTTCACTTACGTTTGTACTAACCAGGTCAATACTTGATGCCAAAGTGAGCGGCAGATGGTAACCACACTTTAGCAATTCTAGCAACTAGTTCGTTGGCATACATGTATACACTGGATCGTTCTAGGTTCCATTGCCGTTGACAATGTATGTCACTTACGCAGTATTTGTTGAGATGGACTCGATATGACAAAAATGAAATTGCATCTACCGAAATACGACTGTGAACGTGCCTGATAACTCTTACAAGGGACACCCGGTATACATAAATACAAGGTGTCTGCGTTTAAAATGAAATGAAATCGATATGTGTGTACGGCTGTACATTTAACGTTTTCAATATACTTAGTAGTATATTAGTTTGTTCTCAGAATAAAACATGAGCTAGATTCGTAAGCATTAGATCACATGAGATAACATTTTCTTTCCAGATGAAGTCAACCTTTTAACCCCCCTGACTGTTGGTCGACAGATGCGTCACGAATGCCACTGCAGTTGCCGTTCTCGCAGCTCACACCGAATATGCACCTAGCATGGTATTAAGAGGCTAATTCCTGTCATCAGAAACGTCATAGAAAAAGTTCTCTGTAGAAAGAGTGTACGTTGTTCCCATACCCATCAAAACAGCGATTTGTCAAAAAAATCGGTCCAGCAATTCAGGTTGCACTAATTGTACACCACGTTCCCGTTTCGACATTGTTGAGAGGCTCTTCACGTAACTGATTAGGACTTTAGGCCTCCCACCAAATGCAGCCATCTCTCATTCGGAAGAAAACGCGTTCCAGGACCGAATTGTCCATTATGCATAGTCAGCAGTAGCCAGCGGCACTGGCATAGAGGAACAGTATCGAAGGTAACCAGTCTACATCTACATCTAAATTCCGCAATCCATCTTATGGTTTGTGGCGGAGGGTACCTGGTATACGAGTGTCACTATCCCAGAAATGGTTCAAATGGCTCTGAGCACTGTGGGACTTAACATCTGAGGTCATCAGTCCCCTAGACTTAGAACTACTTAAACCTAACTAACCTAAGGACATCACACACATCCATGCCCGAGGCAGGAATCGAACCTGCGACCATAGCAGCAGCACGGTTCCGGACTGAAGCGCCTAGAACCGCTCGGCCACAGCGGCCGGCATCACTATCCCACTCTTTCGTTGCAGTCACGAATTATTCACTGGAAGAATGATTGCTGGTAAGCCTCCGTATAGCTTGAGTCTCTCTGATTTTAGCTTCATGCTGTTTTCGTGAGAAGAAAGCAATAAATCGGTTGACTCTTCTAGGCAGTACGCTCTCGGCCCTCTAACAGTAAAGTGGATCGTGAAGCAGAACGCCTCTCTTGCAACGTCTTTCACTGGAGTTGGCTGACATCTCTGTGACGCTTTGGTGCTTACTATACGAACCTGTATTGGAGGGTAAAATTTGTAGAGGGAGACCAAGAGAGGAATACAGTAAACATATTCGAAAGGATGTAGGTTGCGGTACTTATTCGGAAACGAGGAGGCTTGCACGGGATATAGTGCCATGGAGTGCTGCATCAAACCAGTCTTTGGAAAAAAACAACAACAAAAACAACACCACATGAATCTGTAACCAGTCGCGCTGCTCTTCTTTGGATATTCTTTATTTCCTCTCAACACTATCTGGCACTGATCCCATACTGACGATCAGTATTCAAGTACTTGTCGAACGAGAATTTTATACGTTGTCTCCTTCGTGGTTGGACAACACTTCCTGAGGATTCTACCATGCAATGTATGTGGCATCTGCGTTGCCTGCGATTAGTTTTGTGTGGTCGTTACACTTTAAATCGCTGCGTACGTGTAATCCTAGATATTTTGTGGCTGTGACTGCTTCCAGTGATTGTTCTGGAAACGACGGAACCTTATAATAATAAGTCTTTCTGCCTGTTTATGATGAATACATTACATTTGCATATGTTTAGAACCAACTGCTAATCCCGCAGCTTGCGTCGATCCTCTGCAGGTCTTCCTGCATTTCACTACACTTTTCAAGCATCGCGACTTCTCTGTGTACAAAAGACTCACCCGCGAAAAACCTCAGGTATCTGACTTTATCCACTAGGTCATCTATTCTGCGAAAAGTAATGGTCCTATAACACTCGCTTGCAGTACGATTGAAGATTTGTCTCCTTTGAGAATGACGTGTTGTGTTCTGTTTGATAAAAGCTCTTCAATCCATAGGCGGCAGTGCTGAATTGTAACAAACGCCTTTAGGAATTCAATGAACAGACCTACAGAAAAGTTTTCAGATCTCCAGCTATATAAGAAGAGAGCATGTCCCAATCTTTTAGAAGAGACCGACGGAAGAGAGGTAGGCCTATAATTTTATTCTCCTGTTCAACGGCTGTTCTTGAAAAGCTCACCTGCTTCTTCATAACACATTTGGAAACGATCGAATTATAAGCTGATAGTTTCCAAATTCTTGGCCGGCACGATCACCTGATCTCACTCCCTGTGATTTCTGAAAGACTCGGTTTACCGTGGGAACATTCACACATATGGTGATCTGAAGTGCAACATATCAAGAGAGGTAGTCAGCTTACCTACGAACATGCTTCATTGTGCTGAGCAGAAACAATCCCGCGCTTTCAGACTCTTCTGGACTTATGGGCGCCTTATTGAGCCCCTTTTGTGGCCGAAGTGGTACCAGTATGTAATGGCGTGATGTGCCGTAGCAGCACATTAAAAGTGTTTCAGTTGAATTGATTCTACATTATTTCTCTTCCTCATGTCCTTGACATTAATGCTACCAAGATTGGTACTCGTACGTTAATTAGCTTCCGTGTTATAAGATGTTAAATAGGGAAAGCTTAAGTATAACCACCCGGTATTTAGCCTTCGCCGTAAAGTAATGCAGAAATGCTGCAAAAGGTGATATTGGGGCGGCCCGGAACAGCAAAAGTCACAGCCACCAGCACCGTACGTCCGTATCGTCGGTGGTGAGCTCGGGGGTTTGTAAGGCCGACAGACAGGAACGCCTTCAAGGTTCAAGCTATTCGTGGCTCCGCGTTCGTGCATCAGTCTCCGCTTTGGGCGCCACCTGTGCCGCAAATTCCTCAGACAGCGGGCCTTCCTGTGCACTTCCTGGCCTGTGTCCAACAGCTGCCTGATCCCCTCTGCTTTAATTCACTGCTGCGCTGCAGCCAAAGCAGATAGTTTCATGGTTTCTGGTTTTCGGTAGTCAATAACGAAATCTGGTAACATCGCTTAGATCATGCTCATCCTTAACATACACGTTGTGGTGTTTTATGTGACTAGAGTAATAAATGTTGATTTCTTATTAAATGTAATCCAGGTTCTAAAAGTCTAATGTTTTTAATAAATACGGAGAGTTTCTGAAGTTACCAGACGGTTTAAATTGCCGTATGTCCATAGTTTTCGTACTTACTGCAGATTCAAGAGTTGTACTGAGTATATACGACCACAGTAACTGAATGGTTACCACAGTTACAATAATTGTAACAGGACACTTTCCACCTCATTATGCTTACCAGTATTTCAGTAGTTAGGTGATAGAGTTCGCAAGATCTTCTTTGCAGCTAACATAGAGGGACGTTTGATCGTTTGATCTCTCAGAGTTACAAAAGGTGGTAATTTACTAGTCCAAATTTCCTCTCAGATCATTCTACAGAGTTCGTAGATCTCACTAAGCGAATGACTGGACGGTTCCCCCTTAGTCGCGACCGAATTCTTCCCCCCCCCCCCCCCCCCGCCTCCCCCGCTTTTTCTTGCACAGTCAGTTTTAGTTTCCTTCTCTGAAAACTTGGTTGTCATCAGGACATTAAACTCGACCGCTCTTGCTTTCAGTTAATTCTCGCACCGTTATTGAGCAACTATACCACTCACTTTATTGGGAATACTGAGAGGTACTCTACGGACCCTAGCGACCGTATCCGCTTTATTTGGAACATCACAACCAACAATCATCACCAAGATCAAAAAACGGAACCAGAGTCGTACAAGGATACGTCGGGTCAGCAACTGTAGCTGCTCTTGTATTGATGGGGACGAGAGAGGTATTACATAAATCGTAGGCTGTCAACCAATGAAAACAGCCATTTGGCATACCAGTCGTGCTTCATCTTATTTTCAACAACGTGTCTATTTCACGTGTACTACTATGAATCCCACCTTAAGAGCCTGCACTGAAGCATGACGAAAGGCCAACACTGTAGAATTCTGTCAAAAATTCGTTGTGTGATAATGTTTCACTTCATAGAGTGAGGTGGCGCTGTTGTCGGCATACTGGGCTCGCATTCTGGAGGACAACGGTTCAAACTCGCGTCCGGCCACCCTGATTTAGGTTTTTCGTGATTTTCCTAAATCGCTTCAGGCAAATGCCGAGATAGTTCCTTTGAAAGGACACGGCCGGTTTCCTTCCTCATCCTTCTCTAATACGATGAGACTAATGACCTCACTATTTGGTCCCCTCCCCCCAAATAATCCAACCAACCAATGATCCACTTCATGTTACATGATCTGTTCTTCTCTAAAATACATCTTACCGAGAAAATGACACGTAGTTAATACAGCAGCTACTGTCCAGTCATCTTTTGCTAGCGATGCAGGACCAATTTCGCAACTTTAATTCCTGCCATAGGCATCGGTTCTGTGTGGTATGTTGGAAAGAATGTTCTCTTTGTACTACTTTCTACAACCCTCCATTTGATTGGACAATATGTTTCCGAAACTTGACATTGTGTACCAGCCAGGTTTTCCTTTAATCAACCCCTGAGTGGAAACAGGCGTTCTCACTGTGTATGGTGCTTCAACAAGTTGCTGAATGACAACATTTTTGCTTTCCCCGGTTCCGTGTATTTATCGAACCTCATTGTGTCGTGCATGTTTAGCAGAAGAAGCGACCTCTGTTCACAGAATGGAAGAAGGCAATGCGCTACGGATACAACGGCGTCACAGTTGTGCCCGACTGAAGCGTTCCCTCTGCACTCCGCTGTTAGCAGCGCGACTCATTGAGATGCGACACACCACACACCAGCTTCCCAGAAGGGCGGATCGCTCGCTTCCTTCCTACACCGAGTTCTTCTGCTGCTTATTTTTCCCGGCACGAAGCAGACGTCACAGCAGCCTTTTTATTCAGTTAAATATTACATGACTCGGTGTCAGCTTGTCATACACAGTATATACACCTACATCTACATTTATACTCCGCAAGCCACCCAACGGTGTGTGGCGAAGGGCACTTTACGTGCCACTGTCATTACCTCCCTTTCCGGTTCCAGTCGCGTATGGTTCGCGGGAAGAACGACTGCCGGAAAGCCTCCGCGAGCGCTCGAATCTCTCTAATTTTACATTCGTGATCTCCTCGGGAGGTATAAGTAGGGGGAAGCAATATATTCGATACCTCATCCAGAAACGCACCCTCTCGAAACCTGGCGAGCAAGCTACACCGCGAAGCAGAGCGCCTCTCTTGCAGAGTCGGCCACTTCAGTTCGCTGAACATCTCCGTAACGCTATCACGCTTACCAAATAACCCTGTGACGAAACGCGCCGCTCTTCTTTGGATCTTCTCTATCTCCTCCGTCAACCCGACCTGGTACGGATCCCACACTGACGAGCAATACTCAAGTATAGGTCGAACGAGTGTTTTGTAAGCCACCTCCTTTGTTGATGGATAACTTTTCTAAGGACTGGTTCAAATGGCTCTGAGCACTATAGGACTTAACTTCTGGGGTCATCAGTCCCCTAGAACTTAGAACTACTTAAACCTAACTAACCTAAGGACATCACACGCATCCATGCCCGAGGCAGGATTCGAACCTGCGACCGTAGCGGTCGCGCGATCCCAGACTGTAGCACCTAGAACCGCTCGGCCACCCCGGCTAGCTTTCTAAGGACTCTCCCAGTGAATCTCAACCTGGCACCCGCCTTACCAACAATTAATTTTATATGATCATTCCACTTCAAATCTTTCCGCACGCATACTCCGAGATATTTTACAGAAGTAACTGCTACGAGTGTTTGTTCCGCTATCATGTAATCATACAATAAAGGATCCTTCTTTCTATGTATTCGCAATACATTACATTTGTCTATGTTAAGGGTCAGTTGCCACTCCCTGCACCAAGTGCCTATCCGCTGCAGATCTTCCTGCATTCCGCTGCAATTTTCTAATGGTGCAACTTCTTTGTATACTACAGCATCATCCGCGAAAAGCCGCATGGAACTTCCGACACTATCTACTTGGTCATTTATATACATTGTGAAAAGCAGTGGTCCCATAGCACTCCCCTGTGGCACGCCACGATTTACTTTAACTTCTGTAGACGTCTCTCCATTGAAAACAATATAGTGTCTACGAGCAACTTACGTCACGTTATTTTGACTTTCTGTAAGTAAAATCTGTGGATGACTGAGAAAACAGATGTGAAAGAGTCGTTGCGGCGTCTCCTTCTCCTCCTGAGATTTATTACGTTCTTTTCGAGTCTTGTAAAGATGGGTTTACACCGTCTGTGTTTGCAGTATCGAGCACTTCTTTAGTATGCCTTTCTTTCGGGAAGATACCAAAGTCGTACAGGATTTCTAAAATGAGTCGTTATATCACGGTATCCTTCCTCCAAAGTAATTAATAGTTCAAACGTAGCCTCATTATGTTGCATTGTTATAAATCAGGCATTGCCTGCATATAGTATCCACAGAACTCTTTACGGACATGTGATTGAAATATAACTCAAGTAACAGTCGAATCTTATCCACTTGTGACCTCTGCCTTAGTGTCCTTCATGAGATACTACCGATTGGGACAGATGTGGCAGATTAGTTTGTTAACTTAAATAGCAACAGTGCAATGGCAAGCAACAAATAACAATATCACAACCGAAGTTCCAATAATATCCTTCAGATTTCGTTTCCTTACAGCTGAGCATGGCCCAGTTAAGTTCAAATGGCTCTGAGCACTATGAGACTAACCATGCGAGGTCATCAATTCCCTAGAACTTAGAACTACTTAAACCTAACTAACCGAAGGACATCACACACATCCATGCCCGAGGCAGGATTCGAACCTGCGACCGTAGCGGTCACGCGGTTCCAGACTGAAGCGCCTAGAACCGCTCCGTCATACCGGCCGGCGCCTAGTTAAGTGTCACCACGAAACAGCAATGACGATTCCGACATCTGGAAGTAAAATAACATTGCAGTTACCACAAATTCTGTCGCTGAGCTGGGAAAAAAACCAATGCGACCATTTAAGTTCACTATTATTTTAGGATATTTTCCCTCGTACTTTAAGAGAGAAAGACAGCTGTTCTGATTATTGTGGCACACCTAAATTATGTAATGCTGGACCTTCTTCTTTATACTAACAATAGTGTGTCATGGCTGCCAATAGTAAATTAAAATGTTACTGATTGTGAGAAGATTTTCGGTGCAGAACTTTTCGGAACGTAAACAGAGAATGAGGAAGGATTATATTACGGGTTACGTGCCTGTCTTTTTCTTTCCGTTTGTTGTTTGAGCAGACTAAACAGTGTACCTTTGAGTGAAGACTCTCTCTCCCACAGCTTTCAAAGGCAGTGCCAATCCAAGCGTCCGTCACAGAGGGTGTCTGAGCAGAGGTCCCTTTGCTTCCCAGAACTGTCAGCGCCTGCTCTCTCACAGACGGCCCCTGCGGCCAGCTAGTGAGGGGAACCAGCTGCGGCCGCAGCGCTGGCTGGCTTTGTCTCGACAGCCTGACGCCGTCTGCACCAGTTCGGAATGTGGTGTCGAGTTTTGCAGTCAACACCACTACTGTAGTTCTGTCACGAATTGCCTACACTCCGTGGAGAGGCGGCTACAAATGTCATCAGACAACCTTGCAGTGTAGGAAACACTCGAAAGGTGGGATATCTTCGACAGAGAGACGAGGTTCCTGGATAAATGAAGCGATACATCTCGGAAATTCCATTACTATCTCATGCACAGTATCTCTGAAGAACAAAATAGACAATGTGTCACTTCTGTAGTTTCAAATTAGTCTCAATATATAACACTCCTTTTTCTGAATATTTCGCTGCTTCAGTTTCTGTGTGCCATCCGGAAAAAATAACGAAAAAAGGAAAGATAGCGAGAGAATAACATTTTCTCATTAATCACGTCCAGTTTCTTTGATCTGAAGAGACAGTTTTTTTTATTTTCGTTTAGCTGCCTCTGTATTGACTCTTATTTATTATTCAAATGTTCAAATGTGTGTGAAATCTTATGGGACATAACTGCTAAGGTCATCAGTCCCTAAGCTTACACACTAATTAACCTAAATTATCCTAAGGACAGTCACACACACCCATGCCCGAGGGAGGACTCGAATCTCCGCCGGGACCAGCCGCACGGACCATGACTGGAGCGCCTCAGCCCGCTCGGCTAACCCCGCACGGCTGTCTTATTTATTGCTCCCGTCTTTTCATTAATGGTTTTTCAGGTACTCTGTGACAAGAATTGCTATTGGTATGACCTGGGTATTATGGATACCTCAATGACGGTTTAAAATCGTCGGATTAGATTTACGTACACGAATTTCACTCACTTGCGCCTAATAGAAGACCGCGTTTTTAAGAAAGAATTATACATCTAAGATTTCTGCGAATATGCATACTGAATTAAATGTCGCATTTGCAGTGTAACTAAATGCGTATGAGTGTACAAATTCACAGGTCTGAAAATCACTCTTTTTCTCGGTCCTAGGTTGTTTTCTGTCACTCGTCTTTTTAACTTACCTCTGAAAATTTTTATATGTGAGAAATCCCGCGTTGCATCGTGGTTCTGTGTACGTTAAGCTGTAGGTCCCCGCTATAATTTTCTGAATTATTTTCCACTACGACCATGCCTAGCAAAGCACTGCAGAGCTTAGGATAGCTTTACGTATTTACGATAGAACTAAGAGCTTAAATAAAAGGATACAAAGGAAATGACGGAAGATCAGGATTTAAGGTCTCGTCGACAACTTGGACATCAGAGTCCAAACATGAACTAGGATTGGGTAGGGATGGAACGAAATTGCCAGGCTACTATTCAAAGAAAAAATCGCGGTATTCGCATTAATTGGTTTAGGGCAATCACGCCGAAACCTGAATTCGAATGGCCGAAAGCGGACTTGAACCTCCGCCCAGCCGAACACGATTCCACTGTCTCGGCCGCTGCAGCTCGCTGTACGCCGAAGGTAAAGCTGAACACAAAAAAAGCCGCAGAACTATTGTTCGTTAGCACAATTTTAGAAATAAATATAAATAGTCTTACTAACGGTTGTTCTACCTTGTTTTGTCTTATTGTTTGTCGTAACTGTTCCGATACTCGTGGAAACCTAGCTTCCAATCAAAATTCAGTTTCTTTTTTAACAAATGGTTCAAATGGCTCTGAGCGCTATGGGACTTAACATCTGTGGTTATCAGTCTCCTATAACTTAGAACTACTTAAACCTAACTAACCTAAGGACATCACACACATCCATGCCCGAGGCAGGATTCGAACCTGCGACCGTAGCAGTCGCGCAGTTCCGGACTGAGCGCCTAGAACCACGAGACCACCGCGGCCGGCATTTTTTAACATTACTTTCCAGCTCTTTCTATACAATGTTATGAAATGGTGACTAAAACTTTTGACTAAACATTGTCGAAAATCATAAATCTGCTTTTCATTTTACTGTAGTCCGTATAGGTTGCTTGTAGTTTTGTGAAGTTTTTGACGTTGTTTTGGGAAGACTGTTTGTCGCATAGAAAAAACAACCAAGACACTGATGTATTTACAAATTAAGGTACCACATATAAGAATATCTGGACTTATACATGTTACACCTTGTATTTATATCAGTTGCTGGGTGTCAGAAGAATTACCTTTTCTAGTCGATTAGTCAGATAGAATGATGAAGCAGCAGACAAGAGCAGTCTGTTTCAGTTTTCTATACGACAGCGATTCTAAGTTTCAGACTCTTAAAAACTTTTTTATGTGGGCTAAGACGTTCGACTCACCACTAGCTGTATATTAGCTACCGAGATTTCTCCACTTTTCGTACTTAGAATATTCAAATCATTTCCACTTTTTTATGTGTTCAACTTCATTATAGCTACTTGTCGGAGAACATTATAGTTTCTTTTTATGCAGCTACTTACATTTCATATGGTAGCCCCTAACATTTTAATGACATTTCTCCATAAGTTACTTAGATAATCATCGCAGAATTAAGCTACTTTTACTAAAGATAGGCTCATCATTAGTACTAAAATTAATAGGCTCACCAGAATATTCTAGGCTTATTTAATTCTTTTGTCTTTCTTCTAGACCACTAAAATAAACCAGCAGACATCATTTTTTTCAGAAACCAAATTTGAATACTAGTCTTCCATTTCTTGTGTTTCCTTCGGTTTCATTTGAGAATGCATGGTGTTCTTTTGCTTTCCGTGTGAGATACCGAGAAATGATAGCAACATTCGTTGCAGCCATAGCCTACATTCAGGGCATAAATAAGTAATGCGCTTTATGAAGAAACCTCTAATATCGTTAATAAACGACTTTTGTAGAGTTCTTTACTTCCGTTATCAAATGAAGGACATCCACATGAGAATGGTAGCGTCTACGAATTTCATAATAGGCTATCAAACCAAATCCCATTAATTAAAAAAAAGTAGCCACTAAGATATTCAGTATTGATTTATGATGGATGTCCTGAAACAATTTTGCCGGCCGCGGTGGCCGAGCGGTTCTAGGCACTTCAGTGCGGAACCGCGTGACTGCTACCGTCGCAGCATCGATTCCTGCCTCGGGCATGGATGTGTGTGATGTCCTTAGGTTAGTTAGGTTTAAGTAGTTCTAAGTTTTAGGGGACTGATGACCTCAGATGTTAAGTCTCATAGTGCTCAGAGCCATTTGAACCATTTGAAACATTTTGGGGGAGAAAAAATGGTTCAAATGGCTCTGAGCACTATGCGTGGGGGAGAAAAGTAAGAAGTATTTATGCGACCGGAAAAATAGGTGGAACCCAGTTCTATAATGTAATATACGTCACCCTATGGATTAGCAGTAACTTACTCGACAACTAGTGTTGTTCTTGGTTCAGACACAATTTTTCTCTCTTCTCGCTTCAGAACGAACATTCGCGGGCATCGTTTAATCTGGGTTTGTTTCTTGTATAATAAGCGTTGTCACTGTGTCCCTCTTTCTTTCTATCCTGAACTAAGGCAACTACCAGATCACCGTGAGATGCAAGGATGGGAGCAATAAGGCTTCCTGCTCAGATGAACTGTCACTGTATTCTTTATCACATCTGTCTACAGCGTATGCAGAGGAATATTCTAAGTTTCATAGCCAATATTTTCTTAGTCAATATTTTGATGTAAAATTTGCCAGTATTAACGGTTTGCAGTTTTAGACTTCGCATCATTCGCTGTTGTCTTCAGTCCTAAGACTGGTTTGAGGCAGCTCTCCATGCTGCTCTACCCTGTGCAAGCCTCTTAATCTCCGAATAACCATTGCAACCTACAACCTTCTGAATCTGCTTACGGTTTTCATAGCTTGGTCTCCCACTGCGATTTTTACCCCCCCCCCCCCCCCCCCCTCACACACTTCTCTCCAACACTACATTGGTGATCCCTTGATGTCTCAGAATGTGGCCTATCAACCTTCCATCCTCTTAGTTAAGTTGCGCTAGAAATTTCTCGTCCCCCAATTCTTCTTAAATAGTTATGCGTTCGAAATTGACCAGTCTAATCTTCAGAATTCTACTGTAGCGATACATGTCAAATACCCGTATACTCTTCTTGTCTGAACGGTCTATCGTCCACGTTTCATTTCCATACACTGTTACATACCAGAAAAATAACGTCTGTATTCAATGGTAACAAGTTTCTCGTTTTTAGAAACACTTTTCTGCCGTTGCATTCTACAACAGCTACCATCCGTCATTTTTCTGCCAAAACAGCGAAAATCACCTACTTCTTTACGTGTCTCGTTTCCTAATCTAATTCCCTCGGCATCGCTTGATTTAATTCGACTACATTCCATGATCCTCATGTCACTTTTGTTGCTGTTCGTTACAGGGTTTATATATGCAATGCGCACAGTCTAATGCATCGTACAGAACACATTGCTTAGAAGAAAGTGTTTGCAGAGAACGTTATGTGCACATATTAATAGTGTCGTTAAACTGAGCGCGGCACTGTTCAGTAGGTTCCTTACTCTCCTGTTATGTAGCTTCTCTGAATGAGAAAAACATGCTGCTTGCACTGAGATGTCGCTTTTCACGAAGTATGGTCTAGTTTTGGTGATGGACTGCTTTTCAGATGCCACATCAGTTTCTGCTGCACTGAATAGGGAAACCGTGCGCGAGCTATGAACTGCATTCTCTACTTTAATTTTTTTATTTGTTTGGTTGTAACTGATTTTTTGTTGAAAGTGAAAACGGGAAAGCTTCTCAATTTAATGCTAACCACATATAGAAAATTGTCTAGAAACGACACTCGGGCTTGTAGGCAAACGCTAATTTTGATCTCTGTCTTTCGCTGTACTGAAAGTAAGCACTTCACATATGCCTTTTCTTTTACCTAAATGCAGAGTAACAGTGTTTTACTCGGATGATTCGAAGTACGCAGCGAATAGACATCTGCGTATCAGTCCTCTTTTTTCAGTATTTAGCTAATTCTGTGAGCTAGGCGTCGGGAAGCACGTAAAAGATATCAGCGGACGACCCACTTTCTGAACTATTGAAGTGGAAATATTCGTATTTCTCCCTTTCTTACGCTTCTAAGCATACTGTTACTTTTGATCCTGCTAACGAAACAATTGGAAAGCAATGAAAACGATGACACTAAAGTAAGTGCTTAAATGAAGGAGACATGTACAGGGTGAATCAGGAGGAAAGGTACATGATTGAATTTTCTCATTTTGAGAGAACTGAAGGAGCGATCTGTTTTACTTTCTAAGAAACATTAAAAGCCTAGATGGCACAAAATATTTCTTTATTTAAGACAAACTGTTTTGACAGACTATGCTTTGATCTTCAGGTATTAAAAATCTTCTTGTTGTGAAACATGTTCATTTTACGTCGAACATCACACCATGTTGTCAAATCTTATACCAGCACTTATCACAAACCTTTTAAAATGTGCTAATCTTTATCCATTTGATAACCTGGCGTGAGGTTCAACGTAAAATGAACACGTCTCACAACAAAAAGATTTTTTAGATCTGAAGATAACAGCATAATCAGTGTCGAAACCCATTGTCTTAAAGAAATAAATATTTTATGCGACCTAGACTGTTAAATAATTTTTTAGAAAGTACATGCTTTTAGGGGTGATAGTATTTCTGATTCGGAACAAAAATCTTGTATTCAATATACGTCCTTTTCTTAACCGTATCCGACATACAGCTGTCTGAAAGTCACGGGCGTCAGTCGCATGTCCTTGTTCACCACCACTCACATGCGAATACAACTAAAGCAACAACAGGCCACTTCATTGCGCACTTCACTTGTACATGGTGGCGCTGGTATTTTACATGCGTGTGCTCAAGTAAACGATCTCGTAAACTGACATATGGCCAGGAGAGCAGTATGCTGACCACATGACCCTCCATATCCGCATCCAGTGACGCCTGCGGACTAAGGATCACACAGCAGCCTTCATGACCTGTTCTGGCGGAGCTTAGTTTAGTTTTTTTGCGTGCTCAAGTAAAGGACCGTATGAATGCGCTGAGGTCAGCAATATAGCGTTTGTCTAAAAGAGCCACAATATCCATCGCAGTTGACTGAGGACTGTTTGTACGTCATTTGTGATGCTGAAACAAAACATAAGATCACAGTGTTCCATTTACTATCACCTGCATTTGTTCTGTTCCCCACTGTTTTCATTACTTCTTCTGAAACTGTTAGGAACAGGACATACGTTCATACGATTTTTTTGTTGGCCCCTTAAAGCATGTAACTTTCCTCCTGATTCACCCTGTATTTGAGATGTTGTTACGGAGGTGAGTGGTGGAGTCCCAAAAAGACTGTCCGGCAGAGTTGTCGGGAACGTGGCTGTACCAACAGAGGCCGCCGCTGACCTCGCAGCGCCGTCAGTCAGCCAGGGTTTGTCGCCAGCCCTTATCCTGGCCCTCCCCACCCTGCCTCACCCTTTGTCGTCTGCCGTGCCACGCCTTCTGACGCTACGCCGCCACACCGGGTGCAAGAAACCCGCCACCACCACCCCTTCCTCCACAGTACGCTGTTGTATGTTGATGAGGGCTGGAGCCAAGAACAGTTCTGGCAACAGCCTGCGCCCTTGTTTTCAGCTCGGAGCAATTCTGGGAACAGTTTCGGCTCTTGTTCTCAGCTCAGAACAAACTGTTCAGTAAGGCGGTAGCATACGCGCTGAGACAAGTCACGCTAATTAAGTAACTCGGGGTTTATCTGTTTGCGGAAAGAAAAGAATAGCTCATTTGGAGGTAATTATATTTCTGCTGCTGAAGCAAAATGTCTCCCCCCGTCCCCTTTAACACTCTATTCGTAAAGTGAACCTCGTAACCGAAATGATCCATGTACTCTCCTGCATCAGTATTCGACCAAAGCCCATACGGTGAAATAAATTATTATCTCGAGTGTTTAGCCGATAAGGTGATGCTGCAGAGTTCCTGGTACCAGAACATACTCGAATATTCTCCGATACCAATAAGGTCTCCCTGCAATGTCTCGTGAAACTGTTGACGGTGATCCTTCTGTCGGATGGAACGCTAATTTTTCAAGTCCGCTTAGTGCTTACCCAGAGCAGCTGTACAATTGTACTTTATTTTCCTCCCCTTCTTTCATGTTCGCATCACTAAGCAAACACTACACTGCAGAATCATTGATGACGTGTACCCCTATACACTGAAGCGCTAAAGAAGCTGGTACAGGCGTGCGTATTCAAATACAGAGGTATGTAAACAGGCAGAATACGGCGCTGCGGTCGGCAACGCCTATATAAGACAACAAGTGTCTGGCGAAGTTATTAGACCAGTTGCTGCTGCTACAATGGCAGATTATCAAGATTTAAATGAGTTTAAACATGGTGTTGTAGTCATCGTACGAGCGATGTGACACAGCATCTCCGAAGTAGTGATGAGGTGGGGATTTTCCCGTACGACCATTTCAAGAGTGTACCGAGAATATCAGGAAACCTAACAGCAAATATCCAGCATCGCTGCAGCCAGGAAAAGATCCTGCAAGAACAGGACCAACGACGACTGAAGAGAATCGTTCAACGTGACACAGGTGTATCTCTTTCACAAACTGCCGCAGATTTCAATGCTGAGCTATCAACAAGTGTCAGCGTGTGAACCATTCAACGAAACATCAGCGATATGGGCTTTTGGAGGCGAAGGCCCAAGCATGTACCCTTGATGACTCTATGACACAAAACTTTATGCCTCGCCTTCGCCCATCTACACCGACATTGGACTGTTTATGACTGGAAACATGTTGTATGGTCGGACGAGGTTCGTTTCAAATTGTATCGAGAAGTGTACGGGTATAGAGACAACCCCATGAATCCATGAACTCTGCATGTCAGCAGGGGACTGTTCAAGCTGGTGGAGGCTCTGTAATCATGTGGGGAGTGTGCATTTGGAGTGATATGGGACCCCTGATACGTTTAGATACGACTCTGACCGGTGGCATCCTGTCTGATCACCTGCATCTATTCATGTCCATTGTGCATTTCGACAGACTTGGGCAATTCCAGCAGGACAATGCGACAGCCCACACGTCCATATTTGCTACAGAGTGGCTCCAAGAACACTTATCTGAGTTTAAACACTTCCGATGGCCACCACACACCCCGACATGAACATTATTGAGCATATTTGGGACGCAACGTGCTGTTCAGAAGAGATCTCCACCTCCTCGTACTCTTACGGATTTATGGACAGTCTCCAGGATTCACGGTGTCAATCCCATCCAGCATTACTTCAGACATTAGTCGAGTCCATGCCACGTCGTGTTGCGGCACTTCTGCGTGCTCGCTGGGGTCCCACACGATATTAGGCAGGTGTACCAGTTTCTTTGGCTCTTCAGTGTATAACGGCTGCACGTTTCGTATACCAATAATCCTTGTTTCCTAAATGACCCTTGAAGCTTGTTAGCAGTTACACCTTTTTTAGAGATAACACATTTCGCACACGCTTCACTGCTTTCGGGAAGACAATGCCAAGCCGTTTCTTCCAAGAACTACTAAGAATGGAATGCTGTAGTGCCGAATTACTCCTGAAGCTTGTTAGCAGCTTACAAGGTTTACAACAACGAAAACAATCAATTATTGACAAAATTATATAACTCGATAGATAAAAAATCTACTCACCAAGCGGTTGCAGAACACACACATGAAAGACTGTTGTGTTTGGCAAGCTTTCGGAGCCAATGGTTCCTTCTTCAGGCATAAGGGTTGAAGTGGATGGAAGAAGGGAGATGGAGAAGGACTGGAGAGGTCTATAAAAGAGGGGTAGATTTTGGGAAAGTCACCCAGAACCGCGGGTCAGGGGAGGTTTACCCCTGACCCGTGGTTCTGGGTGACTTTCCCAAAATCTATTCCTTTTCCTAGACCTCTCCAGTCTTTTTCCTTCAACCTTCTTCCTTCCACTTCAACTCTTCTGCCTGAAGAAGGGGCCACTGGCTCTGAAAACTTGCCAATCACAACAGTCTTTTATGTGTATGTTCTGCCGCCGCTTGGTGAGTAGATTTTTTACCTTACAAGGTACTTAGTTTGTCAAGAGACACCAAATACTTTTTCCTTAACAGCAGCTATCGCTCAGAACTTTATGACTTGAACATTACCCAATAACAGCAATTAGTGGTCTTCCTTTTCCAAACAACGACCTGGAAGAGCAGAAAAGTTCTTTATAGGTAACAGATAAAACAGAAAGGAGTCGTCCATCAGCTCTCCTGATGGTACACGAGGTCAGTCAAATAAAGTTCGTGACCCGCGCAGTGCCATCAAGGTTTTTCTACAAGCCAAAAAGTAGCGAATCAGAACTGTAAACGCGAGGAGTAGTCAGGCATATGATTAACGGCTGACTGATGAAACACTGGGAGTCGTGTACGAAATTTCACAGTACGGAACGACGTCACAGTCTTCGTGATCTGTGTTTACTGTCAACGTGCCTACCATGTATTCCCATCCAGCCAAAGGCGGAGGAACTACCAGTAACTAGCACACAGGTAACGCCATTCATTAGGATTCTGCGACGACATATCCAGAGTCGCCATAGACCTCATATCTTCGATTAAAATCAACATGCGTTACCATTGGCTACTGTTGCAGAGACGTCATTGGGGTTGCACTCTCACCAACCTCTGCGACAAGAAGACCATCAGTACTAAGAAGCAGTGTTTTAGCTTTCGCCTCAGATACTCCACATTTCACATGTCTCGGCAAAAAGTAAAGTTTTGTGGCATGGTTGGCTGGGAGACCCCGGAGGGCAGCCACGTAATTCTAAAGGTTTCTCCTGTCCTTCGCGCAAGCTGGTACCTCTCCTTCAGGAAGTGTGAGATTTATGTGCTACGTGTATCTTATAGGTGTAGAGGACTGTAATGGGTGCGTGTGTAGTGTGATGTCATGTTTGCGTTGTATGGTGGTAAGAGAAGGGTCAGGGTGGGACCCGGTGCCAGAACGTAGCCTACTCCACTCGGATGGCACCGCGGTGGCCGCAGAGCTTAATGTTCCCATCCGACGGACGGATTACCATCAACGATTCAAATCACGTGCTCTCACTCCATGGAGACTGCGGAGAGGTTTGGACATTAATCCAGGGCATTGCCGCAAAGTCTTATGATCAGGAACTTTACTCCACCATCCGTCCTCCACTTTGTAGGAACGTGAAGGGGAAAATAACCAACAGCGTCTGACATAAACGGGTGGTCACCCATCCGAGTACCGGCCACGCCCGGTGTTGCGTGACTTCGGTGATGTGGCGTGAAACGGTGTACTCAACGAGCCAGGTTGTTGACAATATTTCTCGGTGAACCAAAGGAAGTGATTTTGACGATTTGAACAATTCATCTTCAAGAGAAAAAAGCGGTTGAGCTTCCTAATGTAAGGCTCATTTTCCACATAATGTTGCCGTTCACTTAAGGTACTTAAGTACCTGTCCAAACCACTCCATAATGACACATTGAAAGATCACGACGATTACGAAATCTGTATTATTCGTAACTTTCGCCACGAGGCGCCGCAAGACACGCCTTTACCACAGAGCTCATATAACAGTCTGTGGCGCGCATGGCACGACACGAACCCGCGACCACGCTCCGCCGCAGCTCCTCGCCTGAGTTCGCTTCGCCACCGGAGCCACGCGCGGCTGGCGCCGTGCGCACCGCGCCTTATAATCAGGCACTTTGTGTGCCCGCAGCGGCCGCTCTGTGACGTATGTTCGGGCTTGGTGACAGTTTCAATTCCCACCGCCACGTGCAGGCGCGCAACGGCGCCCAGTCCTCGCTATGGCGCCTGACGCTTCCGGCGCCACGAGCCCATCTGACGTGACGTGACGTCTTGTCCGCCGTTCAACGCCACACGTTATACGTCGTCACAAGCAAAAGATCATGGGACATGAAATAAAATTCTGTCTTCTGCAATACACTGGAATAACGCCAAAGACTGCGTTTTATTGGGAGGGCACTTATAAAATGTAACAGATATACTAAAGAGACTAAAATGTAGACTTTCACGGCTGGAAATGTCATGTCCATTATAATTATCCGGGCTGTTATGCCGTGGTCGGTTGATGAACTCTGTGTCAATTCCCATTGTTTCGTCCCCGTCTGCGGATAACATCTTCAAGGGGGTCTGTAGCTCGATGTAAAGTCCAACACACCCAGGGTGACATTCCTTGGTATTATGATAACGCCATTCTCGTCTTCTGTTGAGTTCAACTGTCCTATTAAATAATGTTAGGTCTTTGGGGAAAGCATCTTCGACGAAAGAACAAAAATAATCAGCCGTAATTTTAACACATTCAACACATTTCGTGATGACTTCTACAACAATCTGAGATTGTAACGTATCATTTCCTGTGTGTGCACGTTGCGTGGGGGCTTAATTATATATAATGAAATGCAAATACTTTTAATTTTTTTTAGTCGCTGTATGTCCGATTACGAATTCTCGTGAACGGTTGGCCCTGACTAGTATTTGTACGCAATCTGACTGCATAGAATAACAACAAAGAATGAAAGAAAATTTCGCCGGCCGAAGTGGCCGTCCGGTTAAAGGCGCTGCAGTCTGGAACCGCAAGACAGCTACGGTCGCAGGTTCGAATCCTGCCTCGGGCATGGATGTTCGTGATGTCCTTAGGTTAGTTAGGTTTAACTACGTAGTTCTAAGTTCTAGGGGACTAATGACCTCAGCAGTTGAGTCCCATAGTGCTCAGAGCCATTTTTGAAAAGAAAATTTCCGTTAACACAATTAATTAATTAAGTCCCCAGCAACTATAAAACTTACGAAACCAAAGCACAAGTGTAACTGTTCTGTGTGTGGAAGTGTGATTCAACGTACACATCTGGCACGGTTCTTCTTCAATAAGACAAGAAATTTTAAATACCATTTATACTGAAGTAATTAAAAAAAAAAGAAAAACTATAATTGCGCAAGAAAACCAGAATTACACTCTAATACAAGAACGCAAGCCAGATGCTTTGTTGACTGAACCTGTAATGACGCATTATTTAAGACATTGAAATAATAAAAAGAAAAGGGAATTTTTTTACCTTCATATATATTGACGAAAAGCACTCTGATCATTACAATATCTCCATTCGAACAACATCTGCTGTCTAGCCCATCAAACAACTGCATAAAACATGGAACAAGCACTCCCTGCTACAACATCTCAACACCGACTCACTACTACTACTCCACAAGCACTGACTACTGCCACATCTCGACAAGCACTGCCAGTGGAGGCGGCGGAATAATACTCTCTGGCACGATCTCTGGCGCTGTGGCTCAGTGTAGCCACCTTTCATATGCCCCTCCTCCACGGGCTAGAATTTGATGGTATTTTTGGCAGCATTGGTGGTGAGATACCATCAAATTCGTCAAAAAAAATACAGACAAAAATAAAAGATAATATTAATAAGTAAATATCACATAACTAAATAAATTTTGGTTTTGCTCTGACCCTTCAATAACCTATTATATAAAATACAGTAAGGAATACAAATGCTTTCATGCATGTGATTTTACATAATAGTTTACACAAGTACCATTCAATCAATGGCACCAGCAATGTCAAATAGTGTAGGTAAGAGTCTCATAACATTTCACAAACAGTAAATACACAAAAAAATCAGTTTATAGAAATATTCACATAAAATCTTGTCAATATATCAATAAACAAGTAGTTGACAGTTCCAGCAGTAGCACCCAGCAATGGTCAACAGGTGCAAATAGCAGTCTCATAATATTTCATCAGCATTATTTAAACAGCCCCAACAGTGGCGCCCAGAAATTGCAAGCAGGCGCAGACACCAACAAGTGACATCATTTCAGTAGAAGCAGTTCCATCAGTGGCACCCAGTAATGTTGAACAGGTGCAAACAGCAAGAAGTAACATTATTTCAATAGAAGCAGTTCCATCAGTGGCACCCAGCAATGTTGGACTGGTGCAGACACCAACAAGTGACATCATTTCAGTATAAGTAGTCCATCAGTGGCACCCAGTAATGTTGAGCAGGTGCAGACACCAACAAGTGACATTATCTCAGTAGAAGAAGTCCATCAGTGGCACCCAGCAATGTTGAGCAGGTGCAGACACCAACAAGTGGCATTATTTCAGTAGAAGCAGTCCATCAGTGGCACCCAGCATTGTGGAACAGGTGCAGACACCAACAAGTGACATCATTTCAGTAGAAGCAGTCCATCAGTGGCACCCAGTAATGTTGAGCAGGTGCAGACAGCAACAAGTGACATCATTTCAGTATAAGCAGTTCCATCAGTGGCACCCAGCAATGTTGAACCGGTGCAGACACCAACAAGTGACATCATTTTAGTAGAAAAAGTTCCATCAGTCGCACCCAGCAATGTTGAACAGGTGCAGACACCAACAAGTGACATTTCAGTAGAAGCAGTTCCATCAGTGGCACCCAGTAATGTTGAACAGGTGCAGACACCAACAAGTGACATTAGTTCAGTAGAAACAGTTCCATCAGTGGCACCCAGCAATGTTGAACAATTGCAGACACCAACAAGTGACATTATTTCAGTAGAAGCAGTCCATCAGTGGCACCCAGCAATGTTGAGCAGGTGCAGACACCAACAAGTGACATTATTTCAGTAGAAGCAGTCCATCAGTGGCACCCAGCATTGTGGAACAGGTGCAGACACCAACAAGTGACATCATTTCAGTAGAAGCAGTCCATCAGTGGCACCCAGTAATGTTGAGCAGGTGCAGACAGCAACAAGTGACATCATTTCAGTATAAGCAGTTCCATCAGTGGCACCCAGCAATGTTGAACCGGTGCAGACACTAACAAGTGACATCATTTTAGTAGAAAAAGTTCCATCAGTGGCACCCAGCAATGTTGAACAGGTGCAGACACCAACAAGTGACATTATTTCAGTAGAAGCAGTTCCATCAGTGGCACCCAGTAATGTTGAACAGGTGCAGACACCAACAAGTGACATTAGTTCAGTAGAAACAGTTCCATCAGTGGCACCCAGCAATGTTGAACAAGTGCAGACACCAACAAGTGACATTATTTCAGTTGATGCAGTCCATCAGTGGCACCCAGCAATGTTGAACAGGTGCAGACACCAACAAGTGACATTATTTCAGTAGAAGCAGTCCATCAGTGGCACCCAGTAATGTTGAGCAAGTGCAGACACCAACAGGTGACATCTTTTCAGTAGAAGCAGTCCATCAGTGGCACCCAGCATTGTTGAACAGGTGCAGACACCAACAAGTGACATTATCTCAGTAGAAGCAGTCCATCAGTGGTACCCAGCAATGTTGAGCAGGTGCAGACAGCAACAAGTGACATCATTTCAGTATAAGCAGTTCCACTAGTGACACCCAGTAATGTTGAACAGGTGCAGACAGTAGTCCATAATATTCACTATCACTAATCACACCGTCCATCAGAGTTTATCAGCAGAAATTAAACATTTCCAAGTGGCACACATCAATGTTGAACAGGTGCAAGCACGAACAACAGTTTGAATGCACACACAATTGCTTTTACAAAATTATTATCAATGCTCTTACACTAAACATACAAATTATAATAAACACACAAATGATATCAGATAATTCTCATATTAACTATTACAATACACAAATAACAGTAAACCTATAATATTTGTGGGTGTCAGTGCAAGCCACAACAAACAAGTAAAATAATATTTAGGAGATAGGTCGGTACCAATTATTTGGGATTAGGAAGGGAAAACACACAAAACACACTCACTCATCTTTCATCCACATTAAGTGCTACTGTGTAATTGAATAGTGTTAACTGTGTAAATGCAATTCTGTCCAAAATTATGTTCAACCTGTGTATCAAGTAGTAGTGTCAGCAATGCATAACAGTCAATAATAGTTAGTCAACGTCGTAGTCATCATGTCAAGACCAATGTTTGCCAAGCCAAATCAAATGTACGGTTGCTGAACAACTGTCAGTGTGCCAAGATATGCAAATACTTCCTCTCTCCAAAAAAAAAGTATATACTGCTTAGTTATTTAACAAAGTGTGTGTGTAGACAATCTTCCTTCTACTTGAGTGTTCTAGTCTGCCATCTTCATCCTCCTTGTTCCATATAAACCAACAAAAAAAAATATGCTCCTCACTTACTTTACCTCTTATCCACCAAAACTCCAATAGTCATCAGCATCAGATAATCTCAATACTTCAATAATACCTCTTATGTCGATACATATGAACCTTATCATCAATAGCATTTACCTTACCTCTTGTCCACCAAAACTGCAATAATCATCTTCACATAATCTCAATACCTCAATAATACCTCTTCAATACGTCGACACATATAAACCTTATCGCCAATATCATTTCACTTCCATAACAACTCTTTCTTCTAGTCAGTCTCCTCGAACAAGTACAGATAAAATCCTAATGCAAACTTCATCATCCCATACAATCCGTAGACACAATGTCCACACACAACCTCTGTGTAATCCATTTGACCCATATCTTCTACTCATTATGAATTATAAAATACATTTTGGTTACCTTGTCCATCATTAAATAAGAGAAATGCATACATGACCTCTAACAGCCTTTAGTTCGAAGAACTTTCAGTAAGCAAGTACGATTACGAAGTGTGAATAATCGTGATATTTCAGTGTGTACACCACTTCAAGAATTATGGCAAACAGAAGCAAACATGTGGAGTATTTCTTGTGTCAAGTGTCACTTCCTATTTCAATTGCTCACGAAGAATGCAGTGTAATAACTGTCAATGGTCTAACCCAAGTGTTGGTATGTCATGTCGTTAGCTTCCTTCCTATTAGTATAAATTTATACAGCTTCCATAAAACCTCCAGCTCATGTGACTTCTATGAAGTTTCTTGTACTAATGTCGTTCGTCGCATTATAGCAGTTCATTTTCTTATCTTAAAAATATAAGGCACTGAGCGTAAGCAAAACATGCAATAGCGGGTAAATATACCAGTAGAGAACATAATGTCAACAAGTGGATGCAGAACAATTCCTACCACGAGGCTCTGCCAAGCAAACAATCTATAATTAATACCATAGTGTGACCTAAACTCTATGTTCGTACACAGTATATCCTCAATTCTATATACCAAATTAAAGAGTAGTTATGACAACAAAACAGAAATGTGTAAATATGCAATCCATACGCAAAGCAGCAAATATATATCTTACATAATAAACAGGTCATTAGCATCATATCAGCATTAGCAAATAAATGTTCATATGTAATCTTAATAAGTAAACACGAAGGCGCAAGCAGATAAATCACAAAGTGTAACCTACATACATAACCACATCAGCACGATTAATGAGGTGACAATTATAATTTAAATAAATAAGCACAGCAGGCACATAATAGAAAAATATGACATCAGTGAAAAAGCAGTGCAGCGAAGCGATGCATAATATACACAAGTAATAACCCTGTTCATTAATCAATCATTGTCAAAATCAGTTAATGTACGCAAGCACGTCGCTTCACAAGTAAATTCATAGAACATGAAATTAGCACAAAGTATGAATCACGTAACCGCGAGCAGCAAATTACGTCTAAAGTACGTACCTAAGTGGAATTATGTTACCTGAAAAATAAACTCAATTAATAGTTACCTTTTTAGTTTCTTACTTTCTTTTTCGAAATTACATTCTACCTGAAATTTTCTCCATAGCAAGTTCTCTTAACGTCGGAGACACACAGAATTTACCTGAAGTTCTTAAATATTTTATACAACCGTATCTTGAAAAATACTGAACGTTAATAACATAATTTATCAAGTCACTATAGCTTTATACTGAATTTATTCGGAGAAATTAGACTGTGTATTTGTTTACGGCTGTCAGTGCATTCGCACTGAGCGCTCGATCAGCTGTAGGTACGCGTGACGTAGGAAGTAATTGTTTGCGGTCAACGACTGCCTTGTGAGGCGCACAGACTTGACTGTTGCTTTGAGTATGTGCCGCCGCCGGAACACGGCGCGGTATCCTTGTACTCTCCGTGTGTTTACGTATAACTGTTTGTTTCTCAAAAGTATGTCATTCCACAAAAATTTTAACGTTCGATATATGATGTATTTCCTTAGAGCGCCAAGATTTAAGAGTTTCTACTTCGACAGTGTTATCATGAATAATTTTGCGAACTCTATATGGACCGTTATAAAGCAGAAAAAATTTGCGACACAAGCCTTTTCCTTTGTGAGACAAACGGTGAGACTTAATTAACACCTTTTGACCAACTGACAAGGTTTTTAAACGACCAGAACGTTTAGCTGATTTCTCTCTTCTAGCAGCTGCAGATGCAATATTTCGTAGAGCCAGGTTGACAACTTCAGAATGCCGCAGTTTCCGTGTAGGCGGAAAAGGAACGATTTCAGAAATGCGATTTGTCGGTGCTTTATTTTTTAATATCAATATAGGCGGTAAAGAAGTCGAATCACTAGGGAGTTCATTCAGAATGTTTTGAAAAATGTGAAGATACTGATCCCACGTTCTGTGATTCTGATGACAGTAAAGTCGACACAATTTATTGATTTCCTTCATCCATCTCTCTGAAGCATTAGATTGAGGGTGAAAAAGTGAAATGAAAATTGGTTTAATCTTATGACGCCGTAGAGTACGAAGCCAAATTTTAGAGCAAAACTGTGATCCATTATCTGTTACAATCTTATCAACATGACCCACTTCTTTAAGAAAATGTTTGATGAAAGCATTAGATACTGAACGAGCTGTTGCTTTGCGTAAAGGTGTAAAACACACATATTTTGATGTCAGTTCCACTGCTACGAAAATGTACGCAAAACCATTAGTAGAACGAACCACTGGACCGAACAAATCGACTGCAGCCAACTCCTTTAATTTCGCTGGAATGATAGGAAACAACGGTGCTCTGTGAGAAATAGTTGGCGGCTTAGCCTTTTGACATAATTTGCATTTGGCAAGAACAGATCGAATACGTTTTTCCATATTACTGAAGTAGCAATTTTCTCGTAATTTATGAAAGCATTTTCTGGGACCAAAGTGTGCGTAACTGAAATGTGTGTACCAAATCAATTTATTAACCCACTCATCAGGAATACAAACTAACCAAACAGAGTTGTCGACCGATTTTCGTTTAAAAAGAATATCATTGCGAACTAAATAATACTGTCTAATCGCTACGCTTTCCTTTTTCCTCCACTTCTCCTTAATGTCCTTCCAGATTGGATCCTTATTTTGCTCCTTAGCGATGTCCTGGAGCGAAGACGAAATAAAATTCTCAAACGCAACACCTTGAATATACATCAAACAATAATTGTTTTCTTTGCAGTCCTCCTCAGCACTTTGTTTCAAACCCATAGGTGCACGTGATAAAGCATCAGCAATAATATTTGAAGAACCCTGTATGTAAACAATACTAAAATCAAATTCCTGTAGGTACAGCGCCCATCGTGACAATCTTCCATGAGTTAATTTTGTTGACATAAGAAATTCCAGAGCTCGGTGATCGGTGTAAACCTTAGTATGTCTGCCAAACAAAAATGTCCGAAATTTTGTGAAAGCCCAAACAACAGCCAAAGCTTCAAGTTCCGTAATCGAATAATTCTTTTCTGATTTAAAGAGAACACGACTTCCAAATGCAATATTCTTCTGTACTACAACGCCGTTTTCTTCTATCTCTTGAAATAAGTGTGCACCTAGGCCTTTGTATGATGAGTCCGTCGCCAAACAAAAATCTTTAGATAAATCCGGATGTGAAAGAAGTGGAGCAGCAACTAAAGCATCACGAAGTCGTTCAAATTCTGATTGAGCCTCCTCATCCCAACACCAATTAGATTTCTTTCCAGATAGTTCACATAAACGAGGTGTGGTCAAATTGTCCAATCTAACAAAGCGTTTAAGAAAATTACAGACACCAAGGAAACTACGAACATCACGTTTTGTGGTAGGAACAGCATAATTACCAATAGCGTCTAGTTTCTCTGGATCAGGAAGAATACCTTCTGTAGAAATAATGTGACCGAGAAATTTCACCTGAGAACGACCAAATTCAGATTTTTCCAAGTTCACTGTAATGCCAACTCTTGCAAAGATACGTAATAATGAATCCAAAATTTTGTTGTGCTCACTCCAAGAATGTTTAGCAATAAGAATATCGGCAACATATGAAGTAATATTGTCACGAAGATAAACAGGTAAAATTTCGTTTAAACTACGAACGAATGCTGATGAAGATACAGTAAGTCCAAATGGTAATTTCCGAAATCACTTTTAGGTAAAATCGTCATATCCGGTTATTGTTTATCGACTGTCTAGATAGATTGATAGTTGAAGAGTTATTCTGATAGATACAAAGGATAGTAAAAGAGTAGGCAGCGGTGCAGAAAACTAAAAGGGAAATAGCACCACTACAGCTCGGGGCCCTATGCACGCTACGGCACATATTCACTTAGTGTAGTGAATCCCCTGAGGACATTAATAGCCGCACATAATTTCCAGTTTGTGACTTAGTGGCCAATTTGGTGGAAGTGCGTACGTAAATTGATCTAGCCATGAACATGGATGTATGTCATTCTTAGAATTACGAAAGATCTTAAATTTCCGAACAGTCAAGAAGTGTTTATAGTCAAAGTTTTCTCCTCGTGGCGACAAAGACCTACCGCGACTGTTCCAGTCCGAATGTCGATTATTGTCAAGTTCACGCGCCTGGCGCTCTCTTGTTGCATCCCGTAAATGAAACAAATTATTTTCTTCAAAGCCCTCTGCTATCTGTGATTCTAAATTTTTTTTGCTGTCTTTTCCTACGATTTCGCCTTCAATTCGTTTGACTTGCTTTTGTAATGCTTCAAATTCCCTTTTAACGCGTTCATTAAATTTTCCCTGATTTTCAACATGCTTATTTATGTTCTGGTACTCTTCGGTTTCTGCAAATGGTAATGGAACTGTATCATCCGAATCTCTGTCCCCATTTAAACTAAGATTTGTCAATTTATCTGCAATCTCCTCAACTCTTTCCGATAAATCACCTATTTGTTCTTTCTGTTTATTTACGTCTTCTGTAAGTGTCGCGACTCGGGTTTCAGTATTGACACATTTAGTAGTTAACTGTTCATATTGTTGTGTTAGATTATTTATTCTGTCATTTGGTACGGATTCCTCGATTCTCTCAAATATTTCCTCCTTATCGTGTGCACGTTGCAAATTTAACTCTGAAAATTTTTGTACTATCACGCGATCTTTTTCTTCCCGTTCTCTGTCCTGTTCCTCTTGTCTGATTTCTGTTGAAATTAAACTATTATTGTGAGCATTCAAAATCGGTTGTACTTCTTCTCTAATTTCTTTCTTCGATTCAGCTTTCATGTTTTTGAAACATGTCCCTGTTCGTGAGCCTAACTGTGTTTCCATTGTTTCCATCTCGGTTTTACTTGTTCCTATTTGTGAGCCTAACCGTGTTATCATTGCTCTTAATTCAGATCCCAATTTTAATATTGCACTCATCAACTGCTCCATATCTTCTGTCGTTAACCACGTATTCTGAAAATTTTTTGATTGTGAAAAATTTTGAACTGTTTCCGGACTATTTTCCCGACTTATTAAATTGTTTTCAACTTCATTATTCATCATACTGTTCTCCTGTGTTGGCGAGTTCGCCATGTCAACAATTTCGTCATTCTGACTATCCATCATTTTTGCCTTTTTCATCGATCGCGTAATCATTTACAAAACATACAAAATTCGTCACTATACGAAAATTACGCACCATGAGACTTTATCTCCAACAGTACCATTCACACGAAATGCTTCCCGACAAACACGATTAACGAACAATTGAAATCTTCATAATTGCACAAAATTGTCAAACGCGTATACAAGACATCAAAAATTAAATTCTGCAAAAAAAAAAAAAAAAAAAAAAAAAAAAAAAAAAAAAAAAAAAAAAAACCATTAGAAGAATAACAAATACCAAATCTACACATGCAATATAGACTACAATTACTAAACTACAAATTAGTACAACAATACTACTGTCTGCTATTTTTACAATCAGAAGAATTCCAAGGGACGATCCGAAGCAGCGGTCGCCACGTGCATGGGGGCTTAATTATATATAATGAAATGCAAATACTTTTAATTTTTTTTAGTCGCTGTATGTCCGATTACGAAGTCTCGTGAACGGTTGGCCCTGACTAGTATTTGTACGCAATCTGACTTCATAGAATAACAACAAAGAATGAAAGAAAATTTCCGTTAACACAATTAATTAATTAAGCCCACAGCAACTATAAAACGTACGAAACCAAAGCACAAGTGTAACTGTTCTGTGTGTGGAAGTGTGATTCAACGTACACATCTGGCACGGTTCTTCTTCAATAAGACAAGAAATTTTAAATACCATTTATACTGAAGTAATTAAAAAAATAGAAATACTATAATTGCGCAAGAAAACCAGAATTACACTCTAATACAAGAACACAAGCCAGATGCTTTGTTGACTGAACCTGTAATGACGCATTATTTAAGACATTGAAATAATAAAAAGAAAAGGGAATTTTTTTACCTTCATATATATTGACGAAAAGCACTCTGATCATTACAATATCTCCATTCGAACAACATCTGCTGTCTAGCCCATCAAACAACTGCATAAAACATGGAACAAGCACTCCCTGCTACAACATCTCAACACCGACTCACTACTACTACTCCACAAGCACTGACTACTGCCACATCTCGACAAGCACTGCCAGTGGAGGCGGCGGAATAATACTCTCTGGCGCGATCTCTGGCGCTGTGGCTCAGTGTAGCCACCTTTCAACGTGTACTCGCCCTGTTCGCTACTGAGGAAGTTGAAGCTCGTTGCCAGTTACCATCAGGGCACAGGGATTTGTTGAGGCCGAGCGGTTCTAGGCGCTTCAGCCTGGAACCGCGCGACCGCTACGGTCGCAGGTTCGAATCCTGCCTCGGGTATGGATGTGTGCGATGTCCTTAGGTTAGTTAGGTTTAAGTAGTTCTAAGTTCTAGGGGACTGGTGACCTGAGATGTTACGTCCCATAGTGCTCAGAGCTTTTTGAACCATTTTTGATCCCATAGTGCTCAGAGCCATTTGAACCATTTTTTGATTTGTTGAGCATTCACATGGTCTGCCAGTCTTACCCCATTGTTTCTAATCGGGTTCGCGGATCCTACTACGCTGTCATAGGGGCTTGAGACTTTCCTTGATAGTAGGTGTTTTCCAGCTTCAGTTTCAAAGAAACTTGTGCAAGTCCTGGCAAGAACCAGCAATTTACAGAACAGCGCTTCTAGTGGGAGCAAAAATGGTCAGCGAATATGCCTTCATTCTGCTGATGACGTTGAATGGCTAAAAGGGCTAAGTATTAAATAATTGAGTGGCACATTTTGGAGCCCACTATACCCATATGTTGGCAGGCCGCTATCGCAAGGGTTTGAGCCCAGTAGTGTATGCCCTGTGACGGAGGTTGTGGTTTAATGAGCTGATCGTTTTCAGAGTTGGGAGTAAGTGATCCCTCGCAATCAATCAAACTGCTTTTCAATAATGGAAGGATTACAAGATTGGGAAGTTCGTTCCCTTGCCCGGGCCAGGTGTACTGTTTACCCATATTCCGCATTTTTCGGCGACCGATGTAATTTATTGACTGTGAAGGTGCTGGTTATAAAGAAGCCTCACAGGAGAATGTGGAGCTATTAGCTGGCTGAATGTGCCGAGCTTTAATTGAAGTCAATAAAGTCTATTTGTTTCTGTGGAAATGTAAATTTGGTGGTCTTTGTCCCGTTTGATTTGTCGCAATTCTACGTTAGAGAGCGGGCAGCCGTGGTACTTCTTGAGCGAAGCGCCACCATCCGATAAATCTAGCCATATCGATAGTACACGCTCTCTGCCACCAGTCCATCACAATGTGTCTTTTTTCTGCCGAGCGGTTCTAGGCGCTACAGTCTGGAACCGCGCGGCCGCTACGGTCTCAGGTTCGAATCCTGCCTCGGGCATGGATGTATGTGATATCCTTAGGTTAGTTACGTTTAAGTAGTTCTAAGTTCTGGGGGACTGATGACCTCAGATGTTAAGTCCCCTAGTGCTCAGACCCATTTGAAACATTTAAACGTGGGCAGAAAAGGTCAGACAAGTCAGAGGCATAATGTTGATTTTATTATTAACCGTCGCTTACACAGTTTTTGCAATATGAGACGTCGACGAAATGCGGTACAGAACCAGATTTGCAGCTAGTGGCCAAAATTGGAACTAATTTTTTCCGGCGTATATCGGTTACGCATTAACTTATCTGCCAAATTTTACTGCCACTCAATAATTACAGCCCATACTGGACCGCCGTGAGTAGCTGCATTTAATTATAACTACTCGGCACATGTAAGCTATTGTTATGTAAATTTCAGTTTGTACTGGTCAAGACAGTGAGGAGTGGACAGGCGAGTTTGGGGCTTCCCTTCATTTTGAAGCAAAATTTCGAGTTAAACCACAACGGAAATTTATTCACGTTGAATATAAAGCTTCACCAGGAGGACGCCGCCAAGTTCAGAGGCTTTGAAACAGCGGGCTGAGGGGAAGCCGTCAGGGAGGCAAGGGTGGTGCGTACGTTTGATTCGGGAGCCGGCAGAGAAGGGTGCGCCGCCTTGGTGGCTGCATCTCTTCCCTGATCGCCCCAGGACCTCACGTCATTCATCCCCAGCACACTATTAGTTCCCTGTGATCAGAGCACGGAAGCGGCGGCGCCGTGCACTCAACTTTTTACCCATGGGTAGCCTAGTGGTACTCACGTGAACAGCTCGTGGTGTGACTTTGGTGGTTAGCCAGGCCAAACCAGATGCGAGCAAGTCTTCTACGTTAACTGAAGTTGAAAGGCAGATAATTTTTTTTCTTGGTTTTGTCTTATCCCTAGCATAATTCCTTCTGAAAAAAATGTGTGTGAAATCTTATGGGACTTAACTGTTAAGGTCATTAGTCCCTAAGCTTACACAATACTTAACCTTAACTACCCTAAGGACAAACACACACACCCATGCCAGAGGGAGGACTCGAACCGCCGCCGGGATCAGTTCCTTCTGAACTAGCGACCTTGCGCAGTGCTACTACTTTTATGAGCATTATTGAAAAGAAATCAGTGTGACTGTACGTAGTTATGACATAAAATTTATTAAATTTTAGGCCCATTTTTGCTTGTTATTTAGGACTATAATTTGTGTTAGGCGTTGTGAGTTCATGGAAGTTTCGAAATGTGGGATTTTGTGTACGAAAAATGCGTATTTGCTTTCGAATATATCACATGAAAAACTCGTTGAAAACTGCACGTCCGAGTGGTTCCAAAGTGAAAGCACCTCCTTAAAACAACTAATTGTTTACCTTACGCCAATTTCGCCTCATTTCTGTCACTATTATGATAATAAAGATTAATGTTGTGAAATATTTTACATTTATGTTCGAAAGTACAACCACCACTTTAAAACAATTGATTGTTTACTTTTGCCCATTTATTCTTGTATTCGTTGCTTGCCGTGATAATTAACGTTAATTCTGTGAAAAAAATTGAAATTATATCTTTTTTAATATCATCGGGATTCAAAGCATCATCATTCATCTCCATTACGGTCGGAGCAAGGCAATGGCAAACCACCTCCACTAGGACCTTGACTAGTACGGTGGTGCGGGTGTCCCGCATCGTCCCCTACGCTCCACGGTGTATGGGACCTCATCATCATCATCATCATCATCATCATCATCAAAGGATTAAAGGCTCATCATCTACATCTACATGATTAGTCTGCAATTCACATTTAAGTGCTTGGCAGAGGGTTCATCGAACCACAATCATGCTATCTCTCTACCATTCCACTCCCGAACAGCGCGCGGGAAAAACGAACACCTAAACCTTTCTGTTCGAGCTCTGATTTCTCTTATTTTATTTTGATGATCATTTCTACCTATGTAGGTTGGGCTCAACAAAATATTTTCGCATTCGGAAGAGAAAGTTGGTGACTGAAATTTCGTAAATAGATCTCGCCGCGACGAAAAATGTCTTTGCTTTAATGACTTCCATCCCAACTCGTGTATCATATCTGCCACACTCTCTCCCCTATTACGTGATAATACAAAACGAGCTGCCCTTTTTTGCACCCTTTCGATGTCCTCCGTCAATCCCACCTGGTAAGGATCCCACACCGCGAATCAATATTCTAACAGAGGACGAACGAGTGTAGTGTAAGCTGTCTCTTTAGTGGACTTGTTGCATCTTCTAAGTGTCCTGCCAATGAAACGCAACCTTTGGCTCGCCTTCCCCACAAAATTATCTATGTAATCTTTCCAACTAAAGTTGTTCGTAACTTTAACACCCAGGTACTTAGTTGAATTGACAGCCTTTCGTTATTTAGCGTCAACTGACACCTGCCACACCATACAGCAATCTTTTCTAAATCGCTTTGCAACTGATACTGGTCTTCGGATGAGCTTACTAGACGGTAAATTACAGCATCACCTGCGAACAACCTAAGAGAGGTGCTCAGATTGTCACTCAGGTCATTTATATAGATCAGGAACAGCAGAGGTCCCAGGACGCTTTCCTGGGGGAACACCTGATATCACTTCAGTTTTACTCGATGATTTGCCGTCTATTACTACGAACTGCGACCTTCCTGACAGGAAATCACGAATCCATCATGATGATGATCTGCTTAATCAGTGTACGACAGCCGTGCCTCCGCCTACACATGCACCTCGTGAGACGCGCGGCTCCCTCCTCCAGCTGGTGCTCTGACTTCTTACCCGCCAGAAGCGCGGCGGCTCCGTCTGTGTGGCCGGCAGTGAATTGTGCCAGCACTGCCCGCCGCGTCGTGATGGCGCTGCGCGATGACAGCTGGCGCCGTGTTTCAGCAGGTTTTTACGCACCTAGCGTGGTCGTAACTTTTAATTGCCTCTGTCGTTTACGTTTCTTGCCACCTTCCTTAGACCGAGTGCCCTCATTACTCTCTGAGTCGCACAGGCGCCTGACACACGCCGGCTCTGTTTCCTAGCAGATAATAACACCACAGGTTTGCAGCTGTCGTTCCTAGCGCTGTCGTAAACTGAACCCGTTACTCGCGTTCCAGACGTTTATCTGACAGTGGGCTTGGAATTTCGCGAGTTACCGACCACTCTCCTTGGCCGTATCGGTAAGCACTTCTGGCTGTATATATAAGAATATACAGCCTACAGTTGCAGGTTAACTTTATCGTTTACCTAGCTTTCAACGTTAGTAATAACGTCTTCTTCAGAACATAAAATATTATTTAAATGTTTGCCTAAAATAAGCCATGTCCTAAGTCACTTTATAAAACTTGATGCTTAACCATAAGGTTATGTCACTTTTAGTAAAACACGCTTAGCAAATTCACTTTAAGCCCGTTGTATGGGCCTCGTCGTTTGACTAGAGACTGCAGTGGTTATTTCAATCATAGAAATGTTTGGCAATGTTACGGACCCCTCACTCTCTAGCAGTATTATAGTATTCTTGCTAAAGAATATTACATAAGCAACATACTTCATAGATATAAGCCCATAGTAGACATATATTTTCAATGAATGAAATACTGTCATTTCCTTTACCCATATCTGCATATCACGCTGATCCCAACTTACACCGAAAATCTTTTAAATATTTAACTAGATTTCACTGAAGATTTCCTTGCTGCTACCAGCCCGCCTGGTGTACATGTGTTTAAAATAACGATAAAGGAAAAAAAGGGTTCCTTAGGTTAACGCGTCACCTGTCAAATACCTTAAAGTCAGACGTAATGCTGTCCACCACTCTCTGATGCACTAGCATCGCTATGTCTGTGGAAGTTCTACGTCCATAACAAGCTGCTGATTGTTGTCTGTCATGAAATCCTCGTGCAGGTCACAAACTTCCCACATGAAACGTTATTTTTATCGTGGCTAACTATTGCCAAGAAATCAATACGGTATCAACATAGTGTATCAGATCCATCAATAACAGACATTGTGTGGGTAAACCTTACACCTCTTTCATGAAATGTAAATGAAGAATCTTAGTCTATGTAGCCACAAAGGACGTTGTTATAAAAATGTATGGGTGTAGACAACAACCACTTACACAGAGATCTGGAATGGTCAAAGAATCTTCGAAGAGTAGCGTTTTACAACACAAAACTGAAGTAATTCTGTCGTCAATAGTACATTGTCCGGTTACTTTTCATCAGATAAATGTATGTAGGAGCCTTCGTGAAGCCACTCTACGTGGCCGGCATCTCGATAAAATTTCATTAGTTTATATCGCCGTGAGACCAAACGTTCGAACGCATAAATCATAACTCCGTTATTACTCCATTACTAGCAACTGGAGAGCAAAACTCCGTTATAAAAGATACATAGAAAATATCCCTGAACAACCTACATAAATAACAATCTGGTATAAACTGTTACCGTTGATCGGATTATTTGAGATGTATACTATTCGTAAATACCGCTGAACGCCCAAGAGGTCTGTCCAGAAGAAACGGATCGTATATACCAGGCGCTTATAATAAAACTAGTGGTGTTCCGAGTGCTGCAGTGCAGACTGTAAACACTGCAGGACGCTATAACATCGTAGAAATGTTGATTAATTGACGCGTTAGCAGGATATGCTGAAAAAAATAATAGTTCCACTTTTTGCGACCAGGTGAAAATATGGTGCTGAAAGCAGTCAGAATGCGGTGTTCTTGCAGGCAAATGGGAGGAATGAACAAAAACATGATGGTGGTTCTGGCACGTTTATTAGGATACAGTCACAAGTTACAACGTATATACAAAATGGTCTCCTGATTCAACTACATGTTGCATCCGTAAAACTGTATAGTTACCAGCTCCTCGCAGCGTATTAGATGTAGTCTGAGCGACATGTAGTCAAATGCTATCCTTCACATCGGGAGGAATTCGATCCCTCACAGACACGATCTTTGAGATAGCGCCACAACCGAAATTAGAGGAATTTAGGTCAGGGGATCTGGAAGGCCACACATCTTGAAATTGCCTAGAGATGACACCGTCACTACCAAAGGTTTCTCGAAGTAAATCTTTCGTCTGCCAGCGACAGGTGTCGTCCCATCTTGCATGAAATTAATGGTGTGGAAACAGTTGCGTTCTTGCAAAGCTTGAATCATATGTTGCACAAGCAGGTCCTTACAACGCGCAGATGTCACTATACACGTAAAAGGCGTGCGAGATGTCATCTCCACTAAGAGAAACGGAGCCGAGAATGAAGGAGCTTGTGAAACCGCGCCACACGATACATAAGCTGAGTGCAGTGGATGTTCCTGCACAACACGTGGCGGAGTAGAACACCATATTCGACATTTCTATGCTATCGCGGCACCGTGAAGAATGAAATGTGCCTCGTCCGTCCAAAGAATATTCCCCACCCACATGTCATCCATTTGCATGAATGGCAAAAAAAAAAAAGTCGCGACGCTGTTACCTGTCATGGGACCCCATTTGGCGCATATTCTGAATCTTGTAGAGGTACCAGTGTAAAATGCACCGCAAATCTTTTGAACTGTTGACCACGGGAGAGAAAATTCCTGTGACACAGCTCGAAGACTAGCTGCAGAACTTAAGGCTTGTGCTGCACGTCAATTACAGCAACATCATCAACAACTGTCATGGGAATGGACCGCATGCCCTCCCTGCTGTACACCTAATTCTCCTTCAGATTTCTTGATTATATACTGTAGTCCATCTACTATTATGAGACCCCTTCGCATGGTGATCTTCCGCAATGCAGCGCTGCTATTGCTGCCGTTCTAGTGAAACAACTTTACTAACAGTGCACCGTCTTTCTTCTGAATAGCCACTGCGTTTCGTACGAAAAGCTTCCAGCTCCTTAACCTTTTGCAATACTCCTTTCACGAATTCCGCCCCCTTAACTGAATGGTGAGCGCGTCTGACTGCCGCGACGTGGGCCCGGTTCGATTCCTGGCCGGATCGGAGATTTTGTTCTCTCGGGAAATGGGTGTGGTGTTATGCTCATCAACATTTCGTTATCATCTACACGCAAGTCGTCCAATGGGGCGTCAACCGGAAAGGGTTGCAAGTCAGCTAACGAACTTCTATCTATCGCTTGAGCCTTGTCCCGCAGTTACGCAGGGTCAGCCATCGTTAATCGGATTTGGCATGTTAATGTTTAAGGGGTGGCCGGATGCCCTTCCTGTCGCCACCCCGTACCCCCCGGGACGGAATTAGTGTACCCCAACCGTCTGCGACGAGTGAAATCCATGGAATAGTGCGAATGTGTTCAGATGTCTGCGAGCCGTGTAACTGAGGCGGAACATGGGGACCAGCCCGGTATTCACCTGGGGGGATGTGGAAAACCGCCTAACAACCACACCCAGGCTGGCCGGCGCATCGGCCCTCGTCGTTAATCCGCCGGGCGGATTCGATCCGGGGCCGGCGCGCCAACCCGAGTCCAGGAAGCAGCGCGTTAGCGCTCTCGGCTACCCTGGCGGGTAAATCGGTTAACGAACTTCCCCGGATGGGAACTCCCGGCCACCAATGCCGTACGATCATTTCATTTCACCTCTCAAAAGAAACCAACACGCGTCGCCAAGCGACAAACAACATACTGACGTCAAAGCAGAAAATATTTCATATCCTGAGTATTTACAGTGCCATATTTTCATCTGGGTGGTAAAAAGTGGAGCTATTATCTTTTCAGCATACTCAGCGACCACACTGATTTTTTAACACACCTACGATGTTTCAGCGTCCTGTGACGTATATAGGCTGCACTGCAGCACTCGAAACACCGTCAGTTTAATTACGACTACGCGGTATATAAAACAATGGCTTTCCTGGTATGGAGGACCGAAATCAGCGACCTCGACAGACAGAGAGAGAGTACTGCTGACGCACCCAGCACGGACGCCATAACGACGGCAGCCTCGAACGAAGGCCGCCCCGAGCTGCACGTGCACCAAGAGGCGGCAGCTGGTGCTCTACCCCCTGTCCTTGATCCTTGCTCTGACAGTCGCGGCGCACGCTTATCCCTCCACGTTTCTGTAGGCCGGCCGCGCTTCCGCGTCCCAGAGAGGACGCGCAGGCTCCTGGAGGAGCCGCAGCCGGTGGTGAGTAACCACACCACAGCACGCTCTGGCCTTGGCCGCCGAGGCTTCCCCAGCGCACGTCCGACTTACTCACCCGCTTGCTCGCTCCAGACGGCAGGTTGCGGCATCTGCACGCCAAGGTCGCACGTAGAGCAGTGGCCGCTTTGGAGGCTATCTCACTGGCTGTTCTTGTATACTGTATGGAAAACACGGTGGGCTGGCACCATTTATCTACTGTTCGCTTTCACACTCTACCTGTTTCCGCTACTTCTTCTTCAAGTACTCACCTGATCAGAAGCGTTCACATACCTTTCAGTGGAGATTGAAATGACGTGAGTCATCCCTTGCCTTTACGTCTTGAACTCACCTGCGCCTGTCGGTGTGGCCGAGAGGTTCTAGGAGCTTCAGTCCGGAACCGCGCTGCTCCTATGGTCGCAGGTTCGAATCCTGCCTCGGGCTGGATGTTTGTGATGTCCTTGCCGGCCGGAGTGGCCGAGCGGTTAAAGGCGCTACTACAGTCTGGAACCGCACGACCGCTACGGTCGCAGGTTCGAATCCTTCCTCGAGCATGGATGTGTGTGATGTTCTTAGGTTAGTTAGGTTTAAGTAGTTCTAAGTTGTAGGGGACTTATGACCACAGCAGTTGAGTCCCATAGTGCTCAGAGCCATTTGAACCATTTTTTTGTGATGTCCTTAGGTTAGTTAGGTTTAAGGGGGTAGGACGTTAAACTGGCCGACTTCGAGAAGGAGAGGCACCACAGGACATTTTAATTTGCACTGTCTATACTTTTATAAATAAATTCATAAAACTTTGTCAGCATGACCAGGAAGGCTTCAGGCTTCACACTCATAGCAGTGGAAGTTTAAAAACACGAAAAAATGATATTTTTTAAATGTGAAATTTCATGATTTTTTTTCACTTACTGTTGGCTGCATTTGTTGCTATAGGTACACTTTTCTTCATAAGTAAGAGAGATTCTTCGATGAATTTTGCACAGCTTACAAACCATACTTACAGGTGTACGAAACTCTAGAATTTATTTACTCTATGGAAAAATGAATGGGCTGTTACGTTTTAAACTTCGTGATTGGAGAAAACTCGAATTTTATAGTTAATTATCTCAATTTTTATCACACTTTTTAACAGATTTTGGAAATTCTAGAGTTTCATTCACCTGTAAGTATGGTTTGTATGCTGTGCAAAATTCATCGAAGAATCTCTCTTACTTATGAAGAAAAGTGTACCTACAGCAACAAATGCAAGCCAATACCAAGTGAAAAAATGATGAAATTTCACATGTAAAATATTTGTTTTGTTATGTTTTTGAGCAGCGAGGGTTCTGAAAGTGATTCTTGAAGTTTTCCGCCGTACTGAATATTCGATGAGATTTCGAGATTGCAGCCGGATCACGTTGACTTCTTGCCACGATATTTCGGCTGGCAATCGTCCAGACATCTTCAGATGAGTGTCCGTCACTGGAGACTGTAAGTTCCCTGAGTCAACTTTATAGCAAAAAATTGGCGTGGAAACGTATGCTCATTAGGCTCCGTCACAGGAGTGTCCTCTATCGAATTCCGCGCCCTCTAAAGCTACTGTTATATCTGTGGAGCGCATTCCTTGCCAGTGTGGCAAAGCTTACATTGGTCAGACGACACGCACAATAAGTGAAAGGTGGGCTGAACACCGTAAAACCGTGTGATGCTTTCGGAGAAGTCCTTCCTTGGGATGTTGTTCGACTCGCTCGTAAGATTGGCTTGAATGTCGATTGCGTCGCCAAAGCGTTGGCCCTGCATATGAATGCCTGCACTTTGTAATTTTGTGGTAGACTCGCATCGATAACACAAGTCTCGTCATCAGTGACAATTTCTTTCCGGAAAAGAATTGTCCGCGTTTTGCATTTCAATCAAGTTGCGGTAGGCGTAGTTCTTCTTGTTCGGGAGTCAAGGTGTGCGGGATAAACTTTGCACACAGTTTTATCTTCTTCGAAACATTCTGGAGAATGTCTTGAACACTTGATTTAGAGATTGCTGCGCCATTGTGATTTATTACACAGCAAGGTTGACTTACTACGGCCGCACGTCCACTGCTTAACACTATCTGCTCACAAGTCACTGGTTGAATGCATATCAGCTGTTGTTCACAGGTGTTTGTTCACACTGCCGCTGACGTCGCTTATGCGCCAGAAATAAAATCAGTCTCGGAACTTTTTAGACGGACGGTGCACCACTACTTCCGCTGCCTGTTTAGTTTGTAATTATTTTTCTTGGCTCTCTTCATTATTATCACCTTAGTATTATTTATTATACGAAACCTGTGTCAAGCAGCCTCTTAATATATCGTGCGTGCTTATATTATCTTCCCTTGTTACACGATCTCGTAGTGCATCAGCAGACGCGTTCTGAAATCTTCACAGCCGAATGGTCACTGTCGACTTCCAGATTGGAGCGAGGGACACGCAGTAACTCTCCTCAGGGAGACAGCGGGGCGCAGCGGTTTTCAGCCAGCCTCGGACCTCCGCCTCCTGACCGCGTGCCGCGGCGCGACAAAAACTCTAGCGACGTCTTTATCTGGACGGTTCGCCGGTTTCATGGGGATTACGAGCGCTGCCCTGTGTCGATAAGTAGCGGCCGCAGATAAAGCGGCAGAACACAAGAGCTCTCACGTCCCCAGACCGTCCAGCCACGTTGTGAACACAGACCGCCGGCTGTGCTTTATGGGCGCCTGCTGCCTAACTCGCGTTCCCCTTCCCTCCACTTCACGCCAGGACTTACGAGCTACTGTCGCATGACGAATTAGTGATAGAATCTCCTGCATCGTTGGGCCTTTTACAGTAAAACCGCAGCCATTGCTAATGTCGATCTTCCTCCATGATAAAACAGTAAATCAGATCGGAACTCGTGCCCGGATTTTTGTTTATCCTACTCACGTCTACCAACTTAACCCGCCGAACCTGCCCCATACACTACTGGCCATTAAAATTCCTACACCAAGAAGAAATGCAGATGATAAACGGGTATTCATTGCACAAATACATTATACTAGAACTGACATGTGATTACATTTTCACGCAATTTGGGTGCATAGATCCTGAGAAATCAGTACCCAGAACAACCAACTCTGGCCGTAATAACAGCCTTGATACGCCTGAGCATTGAGTCAAACAGAGCTTGGATGGCGTGTACACGTACAGCTGCCCATGCAGCTTCAACACGATACCACACTTCATCAAAAGTAGTGTCTGGCGTATTGTGACGAGCCAGTTTCTCGGCAACCATTGACCAGACGTTTTCAATTGGCGAGAGATCTGGAAATGTGCTGGCCAGGGCAGCAGTCGAACATTTTCTGTATCCAGAAAGGCCCGTACAGGACCTGCAACATGCGGTCGTGCATTATCCTGCTGAAATGTAGGGTTTCGCAGGGATCGAATGAAGGGTAGAGCCACGGGTCGTAACACATCTGAAATGTAACGTCCACTGTTCGAAGTGCCGTCAATGCGAACAAGAGGTGACCGAGACGTGTAACCAATGGCACCCCATACCATGACGCCGGGTGATACGCCAGTATGGCAATGACGAATACACGCTTCCAATGTGCGTTGACCGCGATGTCGCCAAACACGGATGCGACCATCATGATGCTGTAAACAGAACCTGGATTCATCCGAAAAAATGACGTTTTGCCATTCGTGCACCCAGGTTCGTCGTTGAGTACACCATCGCAGGCGCTCCTGTGTGTGATGCAGCGTCAAGGGTAACCGCAGCCATGGTCTCCGAGCTGATAGTCCATGCTGCTGCAAACGTCGTCGAACTGTTCGCGCAGATGGTTGTCTTTCAAACGTCCCCATCTGTTGACTCAAGGGTCGAGACGTGGCTGCACGATCCGTTACAGCCATGCGGATAATATGGCCGCCATCTCGACTGCTAGTGATACGAGGCCGTTGGAATCCAGCATGGCGTTCCGTATTACCCTCCTGAACCCACCGATTCCATATTCTGCTAACAGTCATTGGATCTCAACCAACGCGAGTAGCAACATCGCGATACGATAAACCGCAATCGCGATAGCCTACAGTCCGACCTTTATCAAAGTCGGAAACGTGATGGTACGCATTTCTCCTCCTTACACGAGGCATCACAACAACGCTTCACCAGGCAACGCTGGTCAACTGCTGTTTGTGTGTGAGAAATTGGTTGGAAACTTTCCTCATGTCAGCGCGTTGTAGGTGTCGCTACCGGTGCCAACCTTGTGTGAATGCTCTGAAAAGCTAATCATTTGCATATCACAGCATCTTCTTGCATCTTCTGCCTGTGGGTTAAATTTCGCGTCTGTAGCACGTCATCTTCGTGGTGTAGCAATTTTAATGTCCAGTAGTGTATTTCAAGCCACTCTCTCAGGTCTTTACAGATTAAAACTGTGTGCTGAAACGGAATTAACCCTAGCGATGCAGGTATCCGAACACTCCTTACGGAAATATTCGTACGGCGCCGTTGGCATGACCACGTTTCAACACCTAAAGAAAAGAAGTGGTACACTGAGCTGCAAGTCGGTTACGAAATGCACTTTAAACTCTGTGATCTGAAGATCACTGTCAACTGTGTGGCACGTTTTTTTTTAATAAACCATATCTTAAATGGTTTCCACCAGTTTCACGCATACAGCATAGCTAAGTTCGTAAATACCTTTCGTTTTATCTTTTTTCCTTTTTTAATTTTGCTAGTACCAAGTCTCTTGTCTTATCGAAAGTCTTCTAATGTTGTGTCAATCTCTAATGTCTTCTATGTCTTTCATATCGACATCCATGTCGTATGACGCCAGAAGACAGCTCCTCCATATTGGAAAGGTCCTCAGCGCATCTGTCCGCATTCTTCTCTTCGTGTAACGTGGAATTCCTTTAACACTATTAATGTTGACGTCTTCGCTTTTAAATTCACCTAAAGTTGTTTCGTCTTCTATATATGCTGGACCTGTCTGTTCAGCAACCGTTTCCTTTTGGATTCCTTCACTGTTTTCTTTTTTTTTCGCTTCAGTTTCCCTCCGTTACCTATTGATTTCATTCCTGACTTACACTGTTGCATTCCTTTCGTTTCCTGAACACTTTTCTATTTCTTTCTTTCACCGACCACTACAAGTATTTGTTCTATTACGCAATGCTTTCGCAGTTACCTTCCTGGAACCTAAATGTGTCGAACTTCTTTCACTGCTCTTCTCAGTTATGTCCACTGCTGTTCGACTGAACCACTTACTGTGGTACTGACTATCTTCGCACCTACACACTCAGAGGTATTGAGACGCACTTCACCACTCCTCAGTGCTTTCGTATTCCCAGTGCCCCGCTTCTCCCTCTTTTTCAGAGTCGTCAATCTTCTGACGGGTTTGATACGGCCTACCACGAATACTTCTGTGACGTCCTCTTCATCTCTTCGTCCACACTTTTTAGCCTCTGCAACTGCCTCTAGTGCCATGTAAGTCATTATCTGGTGTCCTAATACATTTCCTACGACGCTGCCCATTCTTCTTGCCAGTATTTTCTTCAGCGATTATGAGGAAAACCTCCTCGTTCCTTACTTTGTCAATCCATCTAATTTTCAAAATTATTCTGCTGCACTGCATCTCCAACGCTTCTATTCTCTTCTCTTCCGGTTTTCCTGCAGTTCATGATTCACTACCATACAATACTGTGCTCCAAACGCACATTCTCAGAATTTCTTTCTCGAATTAAGACCTATGTTTGCTACTATTAGATTTCTTTTGGTCAAGAATACCCTGTTTGTCTGTTTTTTGTGTCCTCCTTGCTTCGTCCGTCACGGGTTAATGTGCTTCCAAAATAGCAGAAATACTTATCTTCGTGTACTTTGTGATCACTAACTTTGATGTTAAGTTTCATTCCACTTTTATTATTCATCTTACTCTTCATCATACTAAATTGTGATCTGCCTAAATATCTGCTACTGGTAACGCTTTACAGTCCAACACATGATTTCGTAATCTCAAAATTGTGTCCTCGGTGCACGACGACAAAACACTTTTAACCATAACAAGAAACACCTCAAAAGTTCGTCATCAACATTACGTTAAAAAAAAAAAAAACACCAAGAAATTGAACGTGGACAGCCGTTGGAACACTGGTTAGAAATCGGTAACTGCTCTATTCTGAATGAATAAGGTAATCAAAAGTAGCCGTTTCTGTTATTATCTTCAGCGTGAATTCCCGATATTTTCACCAAGTCACGGCGTGTGAAACTCAGTTTTCAGGAGTACAATAGTATCAGTACTGTTTACGGTGGTAAAGGTTGTGTGAATGCTCCAATGCTGCCGCCCAACGGCGGCTGAAACAGACAACGAAGCAGCAGTCAGTCGTCTCACGTGGGCCTGGTGGCGGACTTCGTTCACGATATAGGCTGTACGAGGTAGCTAGTTGCTGTCTACATGCACATCCACACCTGTGCACATACTCCGCAAATTACCGTGCGGTGCGAGGCTGAGGGTATTCTGTGCCACTACTAGTCATTTCTTTTCCCGTCCCACTCCCAAATAGAACGAGGGGAAAACGACTGTCAGCCTCCGTACGAGCCCTAATTTCTCGTAACTTATCTTCGTGGTCCTTAAGCGAAATGTAAATTGGTGGCAGTAGAATAGTTCTGCTGTCGGCTTCAGACGCTGGTTCTCTAAATTTTATGAACAGTGTTCCTCGAAAAGAATGTTGCCTTCCCACCAGGGATTCTCATTAGAGATCACGAAGCATTTCCGTAATACTTGCATGTTGATCGAATCTACCAGTAACAAATCTAGCAGCGTACCTCTGAATTGCTTAGATGTCTTCCTTTAATCCGACCTAGTGCGGATCCCAAACATTCGAGCAGTACTCAAGAATTGATCGCGCTAGTGTTATATTGCGATGTCTTTACAGATGAAAAACACTTTCCTATGTTTCTACCAATAAACCGAAGCCGACCATTCGCCTTCACATAGTCTTTCTGTTTCTTTCTCTTTGAAACGCAACTCCCGGATGTTTAAATGGTGAGACTGTGTCAAACAGTCAAGCATGACGCTATTAAAACTGTATGAGAATATTACTGGATTGTTTCTACTGGTCATCCGCATTAACTCTATTTATTTATTTATTTCACAATTAGAGCTAGCTACAATTCACCGCGTCACCTAAAAATTTTGTCCAAGTCGTCTTGTATTCCCCGACGGTCACTCACGTTCGACACCTTCCCATACACCACACCGTTGTCAGCAAGCAACCGCAGATTGCTGCCCAGCCTGTCAGCCAGATCATTTATGTATACAGTAAATTATAGCGGTCCTATTACACATCCCTGAGGCACTTCTGACGATACCCTTGTCTCTGATGAATACTCGCCGTCGAAGACAACGTACCGGGTTCTACAACTTAGTGCCTTCGAGGCACTTGCATATCTAAGAATCTATTCCATACGCTCGTACCTTCGTTAACAGTCTGCTGAAGGGCACTGTGTCAGATACTGTTCGAAAATCTAGAAATATGGAATGTGCCTGTTGCCCTCCATCCATGGTTCGCAGTAAATCATGCGAGAAAAGGCAAGGCAAGTTTGGCAGGAGCGATGCTTACGAAAACCTTGCTGATTCTTGGACATAGGCTATTGCCTCACTAGGAAATTTATTATATTGTAAGTCAGAATATGTTCTAGACTTCTGCAGCAAACCGACATTATGGATATTGGTCTGTAACCCTTCTTGTATGGACGTGTTATCTACCCTTGTTTTTGAAAATGGTTCAAATGGCTGTAAGCACAATGGAACTTAACATCTGAGGCCATCAGTGCCCTAGACTTAGAAATACTTAAACCTAACTAACCTAAGGACATCACACACATATCCATGCCTGAGGCAGGATTCGAACTTGCGATCGTAGAAGCAGCGCGGTTCCGGATAGAAGCGCCTAGATCGGCACGGCCACAGCGGCCGCCCCCTTTTTTTTCCAGTCGCTTGCAACCTTGTGCTGGGCGTGAGATTCGTGATGTATTCAACCTAAGTAGGGGCCAATACCGTAGAATACTCTTTCTAAAACTGAACAGGGATTCCATCCTGACCTGGTGATTTCTTTGTTTTCAACTCTTTCAGTTGTTTCTGGACGCCGGGGATACTTATCACTATATCGTCCATACAGTCTACCTTCCAGTACAGAGTTTCAATAACCTAGCTCGGCCTGCGCCTAACCAGTGCCAGGTAGCCAGGGAGAAACCGACCGGTTAAAACCGATACCGGCATTTAAATTCTGAATTAGCTGCTTTTTCGGCATTTGTTTGGTCTTGGTTATAACAGATGTTTTTTATTTTTTACTAATAACCGGACTAAAAACATATCAATCAGCCATAGCGACAGTGCTAAAATTTTTCGTTTTTAAATAAAACTTTTTTAAAGAACGAGTAGTTTTTATTCGTAAAAATTGCATTGCTTTGAAAAATTGTGTTAGTATAGAACTTCGGAAAAGCGTTCAGTGCTATTTTAATAACAGCGCCAACAGAAACGAGGAACAAACACGTGGCACAAAAACTAGTACACTGCTGCCGAGACAATAATGTTCGTATTACGATGTGGTGTTGCCTGTTAGATAGTTTCCGTGTAAACGCAGTGTACATGGTTTGCCCCATCTGGTCTGCGTGGCAATTCCTCACTGTCGTCGTCGAACATCAGCTGCACTACAGAATGGCACCGTACCTAGCTAGTCTGGATGTATTTTATGAAGTGCGGTAGCAATGAAGTACAGGACCAGACACAATCAACCTGTGACGTAATATAAGGAGAAAACTTAAAACTTAAAAGTTCATTCATAGTTTACAATAAAAACAGGAAGCAGCTGATCTGCTACCTGTGTCTTCATAGCATGCCTTTATACACTTGTGAACCTTGAAAACGAGAAAATTAAGACGAAAAACTTCTTCTACTTCAGTTTCCACCCTTTAGCACTAACCATCCGTAATGTCCAAATACTGGTATGGCGGGACTAAGTTTCCCTGTATTTGCGCATTTAATGTAATTAATTGTTGAAAACAAATACCTGTAAATCACCAGATCCGGACGGAATCCCAGTTCGATTTTACAAAGAGTAGCCTACGGCACTGGCCACTTACCTAGCTTGCATTTATCACGAATCTCTCACCCAGCACAACGTCCCAAGCGACTGGAAAGAAAGCACGGGTGACTCCAGTTTATAATGAAGGTAAACGAACCCACCCGCTAAATTACAGACAAATGTCCCTAACTTCTATTCACTGCTGAATCCTTGATTATTTTCTCAGTTCGAATACAATAAAGTTTCTCGAGACCAAGCAGCTTATGTCCACGATTCAGCATGGTTTCAGAAATCATCGCTCGTGCGAAACTCAGCTTGCCCTTTTCTCACATGATATACAGAGAGCAGGATGAAGGGCAACAGGCAGATTCCATATTTCTAGATTTGACACGGTGCCCCATTGCAGGCTGTTAACGAAGGTACGAGCATATGGAATAAGTTAACAGGTATGTAAGTGGCTCGAAGACTTCTTAAATAACAGAACCCAGTATGTTGTCCTCGACGGCGAATATTCATGAGGGACAAGGGTATTGTCAGGAGTGACCAGGGGGCTGTGATAAGACCGCTCTTGTCGTCTGTATACATAAATGATTTTCCTGACAGGGCGGGCAGCAATCTACGCTTGTTTATTGATGATGCCGTAGTGTACAGTGAGGTGTCGAAGGAGGAGTGACTGTAGGAAGGTACCAGGTAACTCCGACAAAATTCCCACTTGATGAGATGGACAGCAGCTAGCTAAAATGTGGAAAAATATAACTTCATGTGGATCCGTAGGAAGATCAAACGCGTAATGTTCGGATACAGTATTACCAGTGCCCTGCTTGACACAGTGAAGTCGTTTTAATGTCTGGGCATAACGCTGTACAGCGATATGAGGTGCAACGAGGATTGAGAAGTGTGGTAGAGAAGGCGAAAGGTCGACTTCTGTTGATTGAAAGATTTTTAGGAAAGAATACATATAGGGCGCTGGTGCGCTACCGCCAACATACATCGCGCGTATGGACCACGAAGATAACTTACGAGAAATTAGGGCTCATACGGAGGCGTACAGGCAGTTTTTCCCTCGCTCTATTTGCGAGTGGGGCGGGAGGGGAAATGACAAACAGTGGTAGAGGGTACCCTCCGCCACACACCGTACGATGGCTTGCGCAGTAAGTAGCTAAATATTTTTATTCTATGTACCTAGAAGCAGAGCGAGACAAAATTTTTCAGTTTTTGTCAATTTCTACGTGTGTCAGAGGAAATACACTCCTGGAAATGGAAAAAAGAACACATTGACACCGGTGTGTCAGACCCACCATACTTGCTCCGGACACTGCGAGAGGGCTGTACAAGCAATGATCACACGCACGGCACAGCGGACACACCAGGAACCCCGGTGTTGGCCGTCGAATGGCGCTGGCTGCGCAGCATTTGTGCACCGCCGCCGTCAGTGTCAGCCAGTTTGCCGTGGCATACGGAGCTCCATCGCAGTCTTTAACACTGGTAGCATGCCGCGACAGCGTGGACGTGAACCGTATGTGCAGTTGACGGACTTTGAGCGAGGGCGTATAGTGGGCATGCGGGAGGCCGGGTGGACGTACCGCCGAATTGCTCAACACGTGGGGCGTGAGGTCTCCACAGTACATCGATGTTGTCGCCAGTGGTCGGCGGAAGGTGCACGTGCCCGTCGACCTGGGACCGGACCGCAGCGACGCACGGATGCACGCCAAGACCGTAGGATCCTACGCAGTGCCGTAGGGGACCGCACCGCCACTTCCCAGCAAATTAGGGACACTGTTGCTCCTGGGGTATCGGCGAGGACCATTCGCAACCGTCTCCATGAAGCTGGGCTACGGTCCCACACACCGTTAGGCCGTCTTCCGCTCACGCCCCAACATCGTGCAGCCCGCCTCCAATGGTGTCGCGACAGGCGTGAATGGAGGGACGAATGGAGACGTGTCGTCTTCGGCGATGAGAGTCGCTTCTGCCTTGGTGCCAATGATGGTCGTATGCGTGTTTGGCGCCGTGCAGGTGAGCGCCACAATCAGGACTGCATACGACCGAGGCACACAGGGCCAACACCCGGCATCATGGTGTGGGGAGCGATCTCCTACACTGGCCGTACACCACTGGTGATCGTCGAGGGGACACTGAATAGTGCACGGTACATCCAAACCGTCATCGAACCCATCGTTCTACCATTCCTAGACCGGCAAGGGAACTTGCTGTTCCAACAGGACAATGCACGTCCCCATGTATCCCGTGCCACCCAACGTGCTCTAGAAGGGGTAAGTCAACTACCCTGGCCAGCAAGATCTCCGGATCTGTCCCCCATTGAGCATGTTTGGGACTGGATGAAGCGTCGTCTCACGCGGTCTGCACGTCCAGCACGAACGCTGGTCCAACTGAGGCGCCAGGTGGAAATGGCATGGCAAGCCGTTCCACAGGACTACATCCAGCATCTCTACGATCGTCTCCATGGGAGAATAGCAGCCTGCATTGCTGCGAAAGGTGGATATACACTGTACTAGTGCCGACATTGTGCATGCTCTGTTGCCTGTGTCTGTGTGCCTGTGGTTCTGTCAGTGTGATCATGTGATGTATCTGACCCCAGGAATGTGTCAATAAAGTTTCCCCTTCCTGGGACAATGAATTCACGGTGTTCTTATTTCAATTTCCAGGAGTGTAACAGGTATAAAAAACGTGAAATCAGTTATTTTAGAAACCGATGATTCTGAGCGGTTTTAACAGTCTGGTTAATGTGACGTTTAAAAGAAAGATATAACCGAAAACCGTTTGTTTCTGCGATAACCGCCATCCGTAGTGGCAGCACCTGCTACCCTTCCCCCTGCACTAGACGCTGTGACACGCCGCTCGCCATCTGCTGGTGGCGCCCCGTGGGCACGTGCTGTGCTGTGCTGTGCTGTGCTGCGGCTGTAACGGGAGCCGGGCTCTTTTTCCTGCGCCCTGCCCTGCCGTGCCGTGCCGCCCTGTACCGTTGCCGCTAATGCCGCGAGTGCCCGCGTCTGAGAGAGCGCCGCGGCTGCTGCCGTTGCTGCACCACTGTGCCGGCAGCGCGGCACGCCTCAGTGAAACCAACACCCACCGTTCTGTGTGCGCGCGTTCTACATAAGAGGACGGGGGAGTCAGACCCGCATCTGATTCTCGCTGCCTTCAGATCAGCCGTAAAGTGCCGCAATATGAACTCACCAGATAAAATTAATCAGCCCCCTCACATAGAGCACACAGGTCGCTGTGGAGCGCTGTAGATGTTACAGAACTGATACAGGCGGTCACTTGATCCCACTGCTGGCGTAATTCACAGCAGTCAAGTGCTGTACACGTGCCAGTAGGTTTCATGGATCAGCGCAATAGTATGGGTCGACGAGGAGACATGGCAGAACTGTAGAAAGGAGCTGTCGTGTTTTGACGTCTTTCCGTAGACTGGGACCACTCTTCGGTGAAGTTCCGTCCCTAGCACCCCTGCCGCTGTAAGGAAGCGCATTCTTCTTTCGAAGCCTCCATTTCTCTGTTTTCAGCACCATGAGCGCAGTGGACGATCGACGCCTGTGTATCCATGTCAACAGTTTTCATTTTATGACTTCCGGCTCGTTTCTTTTTGAATGTCCCTTATATTTATCTGCACCAACTGGAATCAGATAACATCATCATCATCATCTTTATCATCTACATCATCAACAACAACAACATTTTGAACATGAAAGCAGAGGTAAGCTGTGTGCCGGACCGAGACTCGAATGCGGGACCTTTGCTTTTCGCGGGCAAGTGCTCTACCATCTGAGCTACCCAAGCACGACTCACGGCCCCTCCTCACAGCTTCACTTCCGCCAGTACCTCGTCTCCTACCTTCCAAACTTCACAGAAGCTCTCCTGCAAACCTGTGCCCGCGAAAGGCAAAGGTCCCGAGTTCGAGTCTCGGTCCGGCACACAGTTTTACTCAGCCAGGTAGTTTCATATCAGCGCACACTCCGCTGCAGAGTCAAAATGTCATTCTGGAAACATCTTGAACAGTTTACAGCCCCGAGACTGGGTCTGTCTGGAACATAAGCCTCGCCATCTAGGCCTGATGAGCCACTATCCTCTTGTGTTCACTCTGGTTCAGTCCTCTCCTCTTTCTGCATCACATTCCTCTACACCTTTCAGCCATCTATCCCTTGGTCCTCCTCTTTGTCGTCCCCATTTCATGTATCTTCTGGGAATCCTCTTGTTTCCCATTCTCTTTAAGTATCCATACCATCTTAGCCTTGATGTTTCTGTCCTGCTCTGCAAGATTTCCTTTTTTACTATTTCCTTTATCCTTTCATTCCTGATCCTACCTCTCCACGTTACTCCTGTCCTACTCAGGAGGAACTTCTGTTCACATACATGTAATCCGCTTACACCTCTTTTCTTCACTGACCATGTTTCAGATACATAGATCAGTAGTGCAATTTAGTAACTGCTGTATATCACTTCTTTGCTTTTTTGTGGGACGTTTTTGTTCCAAACCAGACTCCTGACAATTCACAGGAATGCGTCTGCCTGTCTGTCATGCTCACTGATCTCTTTCTCATTTCCCCCATTTTCTCTCAAAAGACCAACCTCTCGTCAAAGTTGTGTGAGGCGGGCAATGCCGAAAAGGAGGGATTGACCTGCGGGGATGAAGTACAGTGGGGTGTTCGAGTGCTCCAGGACCTATACGATAGCTGTGAAAGCCCTGTAGCAATTCCGAGGAGTCGGCTAACAGGGCTCCGGTGAAGTTGTGATAGGCCAAGCTAGCCAAAAGAGGATTAACAACCAGTGTTCATCAATGGAACTACTCTCGGAACAGGTCTCCTCTAGCTTAAAAATCAACCGCGCGACCGCTACGGTCGCAGGTTCGAATCCTGCCTCGGGCATGGATGTGTGTGATGTCCTTAGGTTAGTTAGGTTTAAGTAGTTCTAAGTTCTAGGGGACTGATGACCTTAGAAGTTAAGTCTCATAGTGCTCAGAGGCCCCCCCCCCCCCCCCCCCAGCTTAAAAATCTTTGCCACTTAAGATATGAGAGGAAGTGCTGAAAAGTAACGCCTCTGATTTTTTTATTCTGTTCTAAATATCACTTTAGGTATTACATGTCAGGCATGTTAATCGGCGACTTGACTCTGCCGCTAGAGGGCTCCGAAATTGTAGCGTGTAAGACTGCGGCATCCAACGTAACTATGTCGGTGCGTGAGAAACCCTCAGAAAACTGAAAGCATGCCTTCAAAGAGCTCGTCCACACATGGAGTACCCTCTTCTTCAGCATGACAATGCCAGACCACTGACTAGCGCTGCGATATCTGCAACAAGCCGACGCCCTGGTTTCACTGTCTCATCCTCCACACAGTCCCGACTTCGCCCCCGTCAGATTTTCTTCTGTTCCCAAAACTTAAAGAACGCCTTCGACGATTTCCCTTCCACAGTGGTGAAGCAATGCAACCAGGGGTGAGGTTGTGACTCCGTCAACAAAGTCATTCGCTCTACAGTGACAGTATAAACAAACTGGTCTCTCTTTGGGAGAAAAGTGCCTGTCGCCAGGGTGACTATGTTGAGAACTAAACATGTAGACATGGAGAATGAAGATGTAGAATGTGAACAAAGTTGGTCTTGGATCCGCTAGAGGTGAGTGCTGAGGAATGGGTAGATGCTTAGACAGGAAAGCAGAAATGACTAGAAACAAACGTAATCTGAATGGCACTGTCTTAACCCTCTGCCCTCAAGGTGGATTGGGAAGACGTTAACAAGAAGGTCGGGTAGAATCCCACCCGGTTTGCACGTCCCACAGAGCAGGCAACCCCTCCAATACTGAGAGTGTGACGGGCTTGAAGAACTAGCTGGGGATGAGGCCCGAACTGCACCACGCATGCGCACTAAGGCAAACAGGGCGGGCTGGTGGTTTTCCGCCCCCCTTGTGGGCAGAGGGTTAACTGTGCTCAGCAAGTCAGAGAGACCGTTAAACAGAGCCTAATCGTCACATACACTGACGTGGCATGGACTCGACTAATGTCTGAAGTAGTGCTTGAGGGAACTGACACCATGAATCCTGCAGGACTGTCCGTAAATCCGTAAGAGTACGAGGAAGTGGAGATCTCTTCTGACTGCACGTTGCAAGGCATCCCAGATGTCCTCAGTAATGCTTATGTCTAGGAAGTTTGTTGGCCAGCGGAAGTGTTTAAAGTCAGGAGAGTGTTCCTGGAGCCACTCTGTAGCAATTCTGGACGTATGGGATGTTCTATTGTCCTGCTGGAATTTACCAAATCTATCGGAATGCACAGTGGACATGAATGAATGCAGGTGATCAAACAGGATGCTTACGTAAGTGTCACCTGTCGGAGTCGTATCTAGACGTACCAGGGATCGCATATTGCTCCAGCAGCACACGCCCCACACCATTACAGAGCTTCCACCAGCTTGAACAGTCTGCTGCTGACATGAAGGGTCCATGGATTCATGAGGTTGTCTCCATAACTGTACACGTTCATCCGCTCGATACAGTTTGAAAAGAGACTCGTCCGACCAGGCAACATGTTTCCAGTCATCAACAATCCCAGGTCTTGTTTACGGACTCAGGCAAGGGGTAAAGCTTCGTGTCGCGCAATCATCAAGGGTACTTCGGATGCGAAAGCCCATATCGCTCATGTTGCGTTGAATGGTTCGCGCGCTGACACTTGTTGATGCCCCATCATTGAATTCTGCAGCAATTTGCGGAAGGATTGCACTTCTGTCCCGCTGAACGATTCTCTTCAGTCGTCGTTGGTCTCGCGTTTGCAGGATCTTTTTCCGGTGGCAGCGATGTCGGACATTTGATGTTTTACCGGATTCCTGATATTCACGGTACACTCTTGAAATGGTCGTACGGGAAAATCCCCACTTCATCGCTACCTCGGAATGCAATGTCCCATCACTTGTGCGCTGACTATAATACCACGTTCAAACTCACTTAAATCTTGACAACCTGCCATTGTAGCAGCAGTAACCGATCTAACAAATGCTCCAGACACGTGTTGCCGACCGCAGCGCCGTATTCTGCCTGTTTTCATATCTGTGTATTTGAATACGTATACCAGTTACTTTGGCGCTTCAGTGTATAATGGCAATACAGGGGAACTGCCGTAAACGCTGCTGAGGCTTTGGCCGATTCCGTTAGTAGACAGGGCTGACCTCGGTGCCGGCGTCTTCTTCTGTAGGCGCGGTCGTGGCGCTCTTGGCGCGTACAGCAGAAAGTGCATACTCGGACCGGCCGCGGATTCTGGAACCGCCACTTGGTTAACTACCAACTTCAGGATGGGTTCTGCCATGTGTGGTGTCGATAATGTACGTTTCACTTAAAAATTTTTGAGTTTTCACATAAAAAATTTGGAGGCATTACTTTTCAGCACATTCTCGTAAATACATGATCCCCTACCCTAAATCAAATGGTTCAAATGGCTCTGAGCACTATGGGACTTAACTTCTGAGGTCATCAGTCCCCTAGAACTTACAACTACTTAAACCTAACTAACCTAAGGACATCACACACATCCATGCCCTGGGCAGGATTCGAACCTGCGACCGTTGCGGTCGCGCTGTTCCAGACTGTAGCGCCTAGAACCGCTCGGCCACTTCGGCCGGCCCCTACCCTAAAGATAGTTCTGCAGTAGTAATTTACACATTTATATGACCATGGCACTATACGCTCAATTTACGCAAGATCGTCTTAGGACAATGACACGTCTTCTTCTCGAGTTCCTCTATCATATATGTGTGTGTTCGTGCGCCGCATTTACCAATCTTATGACGGATTGTGGTTGCGTTAGATCGTAGTACATTGATAAATGTGCGTTTTAATTTTGTCCCCTAGAAGTGTCCTTTTCAGGGATACCCTGTTGCTTATTTTAAAGCAGTATATAATCTATATTATGGTCCTACATCCTACAGCTATTAACAGTGACACTCGAGAATTAAGGTGCGACTAAATGAGCCGAAAAAGGAGAGCACCACAAAAAACTTAGAAGCCTGTGTCGTCTACAGACCGAAGGACAGGACCAGAGATTGGTAAGCCAGTGAGGCCGCCCGCAGCCTGCTGCCCTGGGCACGGCCTCCCCCCCTTCCCCCACCCACTATTTCCCCTCCCCTCCCCGCGGCTTGCCACCGCGACCTCTGACCTGGACCACGGGCACACGCTGCCCAGCAAGTCCGCAGCTAGGACGCGGCGTGACGGCGCGGATGACACACTCCTCATCCATCTTCCTTCTGTCTAGCTTCTTCCACAGGCGAAGCACTTCGTGCTGCCACTTTCCTGCCATTAATAATTGATGATGAAGAGAATGATCATCATAATTATTACCGACACTGTTATCCACTTCCAATAGCGTCTAGCGAAAATACGTTTGAAATCTAAGACTCATGACGTCTCTGTGGGCGCCAACGAGTCACACACATACTTTCGGATGGTTTTCGTTCCTTCAGGTATCGGGTAATTATTTTTCCTATCTTGGGGATTAATCGTCTGATTTCCAAGTCTTCTCCAATGCAAAATGACAGTAGTAGATCGCAAACACTCCTTCTTTCCCATTTAAAATCTATTTAAATGTTCAACATCAACATTAGCGCCCGTAATACAAACACAATGGTAGTACATTTGTCTAAGGAAGGAACATTTGTTTTATACCACCTGAAATCTGCAAACGTCTTGGATTCAAGGGGTGCTGGGAATGAAAGAATAAGCCTTATGAAACAACAACAAAATTTCGCTGCAAATTGCTGCTAAATACTGGCAGCCTGTTCGAAAATGTACACACATCAGAATTTGTTGCTAGGCAACATTTAATATCGTGTTGTTTCACACGGGGCACTGTAAAATGATTGGAGCCTCCTTGCAAACTGCCCACAAGGCGGTGAAGATGCTGCAGCTGAAACCTGCCCACTCTTCGACCGTGGCCATCCTGAGATCATCCAGTGAATGAGAAAGGTTCCTACGACGACGAACTCAACTTATCCCATGCATGCGTAGTCGAGTTCACGTCAGTAGTTACCGTAAGCATTACACTCTGTTGATACCTTTACTGGTGGTGCGGTTTACTTGTGTATCTTCGTTCCTCTTAAAGACGAACTCATCTAAATGTTGACTGTATAGCTCGGTGGCGCCTGTCTAAACATTAACCACCTGCCTTCTTGATGAACTCCTCGTACTGTGTGCCTGAGACCTGCATCTGATGATCTTGCCATTCTTTTACGATGATCATCAGGTGTAGTAAATATCCTCCAATCATTGGTGAAGATAGAACAACGTCACTGATCAAACAGCTTCATCGCCCACCATCTTCGTGCATCGTAGTTCTGGGGTTGTTGTACTTTTACTACTAATGGACGTCTAGAGATCAGATTGACTCTGTAGAGTTTTCTGCGTACTGTGTGAATCGTCATGCACTTCCCAGTTGCCTCCAAAACGTCAGCTCGCAGTTGTGTTGCTTCCTTCTGAAATTACCAACAAGCCACGATTAGTAGGTAGCGCTCATCATCTGGTGTTGAAGGCCGGCGACCAGCTCGAGGCAGATCTTCAGTATTCTGTCTCACGATGGAGGTTTAATTTTTACTAAGGTGTGCCCCAGACAGGCATCTACGCAGCACGCGTACGGTACAGCATTGAAATGACCTGTAGAGACGTGTTAATAGACTGAAAATCGTACACACGTCGCATTGCTCCGCTCACCTCAACTGTACGGAGCATACAGGTTTACTTTTACTTTCATTATGCAAAAGTTATAATCCTGTGATCAAACGAGTACTGAGAAAGAAGTAAGGAGGCAATGAATCGATTTGGGGAGAAAAGACGTTTATGACACAACTTGACTAAAAGATGGGATCCGTTGATCGCACACAATCTGAGGCATCAAGAAACTGTCAGTTTGGCGTTAGAGGGACGTGTGGGGGTAAAAATTGTAGAGGGAGACTAGTGGGTGAACGAAGTAAACAAGTTCAAATTGAAACTTCCTGGCAGATTAAAACTGTGTGCCCGACCGAGACTCGAACTCGGGACCTTTGCCTTTCGCGGGCAAGTGCTCTACCAACTGAGCTACCGAAGCACGACTCACGCCCGGTCCTCACAGCTTTACTTCTGCCAGTACCTCGTCTCCTACCTTCCAAACTTTACAGAAGCTCTCCTGCGAACCTTGCAGAACTAGCACTCCTGAAAGAAAGTTGGTAGAGCACTTGCCCGCGAAAGGCAAAGGTCCCGAGTTCGAGTCTCGGTCGGGCACACAGTTTTAATCTGCCAGGAAGTTTCATATCAGCGCACACTCCGATGCAGAGTGAAAATCTCATTCTGGAAGTTCAAATTGATTTACGTTGCAGTTATTATTAAGAGGTTAAGTACTTGCACAAGATAGACTAAGATGGTTAGCTGCATCAAACCATCTTGATACTAAATACAAACACGAACTATGCTGGTCATGAGGGTGGTGACAGTAGGGCAAAACTTTATTTGGTCAGTTTCTTTGTGGTGCTCACCATCGATTACACGTGCGATAAGGATAAGGAGAAACTGTACTAGTTTTCAGATAATTATATGGGCTGATGAACGAAGATATGCTATGATAACGTCCTTCTTTGCCTATCATAGTCAGTTCATTGACGTGACCTGTGAAAACGATTAAATATATCGACTTCCAATCGCTCTACTTTTGTCGATGACTGTACACACAAATGTGTAAGTATGAAACAGGAATACAAAAGATATTAAGTTTCTACTTTAAGTGTGTGCACCACTACTGATGACAGAGCTACAGTCAGTTCAACAAGAAACTGTACCCCATAAGTTTAAATGTAACGTCCGCAGCGACATCTCTGGTAGTGGTCTCGAATCTGTAGTCAATGCGCTTTTGCACAGTGTATAAATAAACGGTGTGAGACCAGAATGAGGTTTTCATTCTGCAGCGGAGTGTGCGCTTATATGAAACTTCCTGACAGATTAAAACTGTGTGCCAGACCGAGACTCGAATTCGGGACCTTTGCCTTTCGTGGGCAAGTGCTCTACCAACTGAGCTACCCAAGCCCGACTCACGCCCCGTCCTCACAGCTTTACTTCCGCCAGTATCTCGTCTCCTACCTTCCAAACTTTACAGAAGCTCTCCTGCGAACTTGTAAAGTTTGGAAGGTAGGAGACGAGATACTGGCAGAAGTAAAGCTGTGAGGACGGGGCGTGAGTCGTGCTTGGGTAGCTCAGTTGGTAGAGCACTTGCCCGCGATAGGCAAAGGTCCCGAGTTCGAGTCTCGGTCCGGCAAACAGTTTTAATCTGCCAGGAAGTTTCAAAAAGTGTGAGAGTTGAATCTTTTGTTTTTTCGGGTGCAGTTTAAAATGAGCACAAAATATGTGAAGCGTCACGAGGCAGTGTTCCTTGTAAATCATCCAAAGGTATCAAAGCGTTCATATGGAGCTGCTGCTAAAGTTCTTGGGAAGTCAAAGACAGTCGTTGCGAAGTGGGTCGAAGGATATTTAGAGGTTTGTAAACGTGGATGATTTGCCGGAGAGAGGGTCAAGGTGTTTACATCTACATCTACATATATACTCCGGTACCCACCAAGCGATGTGTGTCGGAGGGCACAATTCGCGCCGAGTCATATTCCCCCCCTCCCTCCCCCCCACACCCTCTGTTCCACTCGCGGACCGCGCGAGGGAAAAAACGACTGTCTGAACGCCGCACTACGAGCTCTAATTTGCCTTATCTTTGAATGATGATCATTATGCGATTTGAAAGCTGATGGTAATAATATATCCTCTACATCCTCGGCGAAGATCGGATTTCGGAATTTAGTGAGCAGCCCCTTCCGTTTAGCGCGTCGTCTATCTGCAAGTGTGTCCCACTTCACGCTTTCTATGAGATTTATAACGCTCTCGCGATGGCTAAATGTACCTGTCACGAATCTTGCCGTTCTTCATTGGACCTTCTCAATCTCTTGAATCATACCCAACTGGTAAGGATCCCATACAGACGAACAGTACTCTAAGACTGGACGAACTAACGTATTGTCGAAGGACTGCATCGCTTCAGGATTCTACCAATAAACCGTGAGCTAGAGTTCACCTTGCCCGTAACTTGTGTAATCTTATGAGTCCATTTGAGATCATTTCGAATAGTCACACCCACATACTTGACGGATGTTACTGCTTCCAAAGACTGGGCATTTATTTCGTACATTAATGGGGATTTTTGCCTTGTTATACGCAGTAATTTACACTTCCTAATATTAAGAGATAACTGCCAGTCATTTCACGACGCATTTATTTTCTGCAAATCCTCATTGATTTGTTCTCAACTTTCGTGTGATACTACTTTCCTGTAGACTACAGCATCATCGGCAAACAGTCTAACGCCACTGTCAATGCCATCAACCAGATCGTTTATGTAAATCGTAAAAATCAGCGAACCTGTTACGCTGCCTTGGGGCACACCTGAAGTTACGCTAGTATCTGTTGAAGTCACCCCATTCAGGACGACATACTGTTCCCTGTCTGTTAGAAAACTTTCTATCCAACCGCATATGTCATCGGATAGACCGTAAGCGCGCACTTTTTGGAGCAAGCAGCAGTGCGGAACTGAGTCGAACGCCTTTCGAAAAGTCGAGAAATATGGCATCAACCTGGGAGACGGTTATATATCATGCACAAAGAGGGCCAACTATTATCGATAATGGTGGCGATTAGATTAACTATCAGGTAATTATGCAATTAGTAGTAACATGTATTTTCATGTAAACAGATATTTTAATAGTGTCTTTTATTTCATACAAATGGTTCAAATGGCTCTGAGCACTATGGGACTTAACATCTATGGTCATCAGTCCCCTAGAACTCAGAACTACTTAAACCTAACTAATCTAAGGACACCACACACATCCATGCCCGAGGCAGGATTCGAACCTGCGGCCGTAGCAGTCGCGCAGTTCCGGACTGAGTGCCTAGAACCGCGAGACCACCGCGGCCGGCTTATTTCATACAGATAACGGCATAAACTTTCTTGTGGAACTGACTGTAGGAGTTTCTGCTATGGATCTAATGGACATAAAATCGGATGGTTTAAAATGTAAGTGGTTAAGGTTTATTCTGCCTAGTTTTAATTCCACAGTCACGGTTTACAGACAGCCATTAACAGTAATAATTTTTTTTACAGTTTATTTGAATAAGTTTTTCCTTGATACATCTTTTTGCCCCCCCATGAACCATGGACCTTGCCGTTGGTGGGGAGGCTTGCGTGCCTCAGCGATACAGATAGCCGTACCGTAGGTGCAACCACAACGGAGAGGTATCTGTTGAGAGGCCAGACAAACGTGTGGTTCCTGAAGAGGGGCAGCAGCCTTTTCAGTAGTTGCAAGGGCAACAGTCTGGATGATTGACTGATCTGGCCTTGTAACAATAACCAAAACGGCCTTGCCGTGCCGGTACTGCGAACGGCTGAAAGCAAGGGGAAACTACAGCCGTAATTTTTCCCGAGGGCATGCAGCTTTACTGTATGATTACATGATGATGGCGTCCTCTTGGGTAAAATATTCCGGAGGTAAAATAGTCCCCCATTCGGATCTCCGGGCGGGGACTACTCAAGAGGATGTCGTTATCAAGAGAAAGAAAACTGGCGTTCTACGGATCGGAGCGTGGAATGTCAGATCCCTTAATCGGGCAGGTAGGTTAGAAAATTTAAAAAGGGAAATGGATAGGTTGAAGTTAGATATAGTGGGAATCAGTGAAGTTCGGTGGCAGGAGGAACAAGACTTCTGGTCAGGTGACTACAGGGTTATAAACACAAAATCAAATAGGGGTAATGCAGGAGTAGGTTTAATAATGAATAGGAAAATAGGAATGCGGGTAAGCTACTACAAACAGCATAGTGAACGCATTATTGTGGCCAAGATAGATACGAAGCCCACACCTACTACAGTAGTACAAGTATATATGCCAACTAGCTCTGCAGATGACGAAGAAATTGAAGAAATGTATGATGAAATAAAAGAAATTATACAGATTGTGAAGGAAGACGAAAATTTAATAGTCATGGGTGACTGGAATTCGAGTGTAGGAAAAGGGAGAGAAGGAAACATAGTAGGTGAATATGGATTGGGGGACAGAAATGAAAGAGGAAGCCGCCTGGTAGAATTTTGCACAGAGCACAACATAATCATAACTAACACTTGGTTTAAGAATCATGAAAGAAGGTTGTATACATGGAAGAACCCTGGAGATACTAAAAGGTATCAGATAGATTATATAATGGTAAGACAGAGATTTAGGAACCAGGTTTTAAATTGTAAGACATTTCCAGGGGCAGATGTGGACTCTGACCACAATCTATTGGTTATGACCTGTAGATTAAAACTGAAGAAACTGCAAAAAGGTGGGAATTTAAGGAGATGGGACCTGGATAAACTAAAAGAACCAGAGGTTGTACAGAGATTCAGGGAGAGCATAAGGGAGCAATTGACAGGAATGGGGGAAATAAATACAGTAGAAGAAGAATGGGTAGCTTTGAGGGATGAAGTAGTGAAGGCAGCAGAGGATCAAGTAGGTAAAAAGACGAGGGCTAGTAGAAATCCTTGGGTAACAGAAGAAATATTGAATTTAATTGATGAAAGGAGAAAATATAAAAATGCAGTAAATGAAGCAGGCAAAAAGGAATACAAACGTCTCAAAAATGAGATCGACAGGGTGAGCTACACCCGATGGCAAGTAACGTTCTCCAGGCATTCGCGAAACCCAAATCCTCCCATCGGATTGCTACAGGAGGCAGCGGGATTGATCACTCCAAATTACTCATTCCATCTCATCCACTGTCCAGCAGTGTCCGGCGGCCGAAGTGGCCGAGCGGTTCCAGGCGATGCAATCTGGAACCGCGTGACCGCTACGGTCGCAGGTTGGAATCCTGCCTCGGGCATGGATGTGTGCAATGTCCTTTGGTTAGTTAGGTTTAAGTAGTTGTAAGTTCTAGGGGACTGATGACCTCAGAAGTTAAGTCCCATAGTGCTCAGAACCATTTTTGAACCAGCAGTGTCCCTTAGCACTGAGTACTGAAATATGTGGCTTACGAGAAACTGCTCCACCATTGTCCCCTGTTCTTTTTGACTCCCTATGCACAGTCATTGTGCCAGCTTGACTGCCAGTAACACTTCGGAACTCACGAGTGATTCCCTTCGCCGATTTTTTACAACCACCCTCCGCAATGCACGATTGTCCCTGACGGTCATAACATGAGGTCCGCCTGGTCTTCGTTTAACTGTGGCTGTTCCTTCGCATTTCCACGAGTGAACTCAGGCAGCCTTAGAAGGGTTGAAATGTCCCAGACGGATTTGTTATTCAGGCGATATCCAGTGACTAGTCCACGTTCGAAGTCACTGTGCTCTCGTTCACACTCACTCCTCTGTTACTGCTCCTCTGTTGACAACCGGTAACTGCTGCACCTTGCTGGAATGAAAGACACTTTCCATGCAGCCCCCTTCGCCTCCGAAGCACTGCCGTAGCCCTTGGTAAACCCACAGAACCTCCAATATCCAGGTGTAAGCTCCTTCGGCGTCCTGATCTCTAGAAGGATGACTCTTCCATCCCTCCGTAGCAGTCACTGCACCCTCGACCTGTTGCATTTTGGCCGCGAACCGCGCACATGCGACTACCAGCGACATACATGCAATGGTCCGTCTTGCTGCACCACTACAATATTCTCCGGCTCTTTTTATACTGGAAAATACGCTTTTTGTGACATCTAATGGTAAATTCCTGATTACATACGGCTGTCCGGATATCTTTCATCACACAGTGTATCTCTCGCAAGACGACAGTCCGTAAGACTTCCAGGTTCCGCCGGTAATTTGAGCAGAATGCGCTCTTCCGAGACACTCATCAAAGTTGACTCGATTTTTGTGTGTATATTCGTTTCTTCTCATACATTGGCTATCCACAGTTTCGACCAGGTGAAGAAGCATTTCTGCTACGGTGGCAATGTTTTTCAATTGTACAAGTTCCATAACTTGTTAGATTTGGACTTCATGTAATCAGACGGAAGATATTATTCTGTTGGTAAAGTAATAATTGTATGTTTTGCCCTCCCCAGTTCCGTTAAAGTGGATATCGTTTTGTACTTCAGTAAAGGAAATTCATTATTCTCTTAAGAAGTACCATAATTAATGGATAAAATAAAATCATTGAATAATCTCAAGACACTCACAATTAAAGTCTTTGAAACTGAAACCTTGGTTTGAGTGTAATGGCTAGAATTCAGAATAATGCTATACGATGTAAGTAAAATATATTAACATTTGCTTTAATTACTCAAACTATACACGGTAAATGTTCTTTCTCCTCTAATGAATATGGCCGGTTTATGTAAGGAAGTTTGTAAGCTGTTGTTGATATCCATTCCAAAAATTAACTGTTAATCAGACAGACAACATCTGAAGCGAAAGGAAAATGAATTCTTATCTCCTTGATTCAACTCAATTAGGTTTTGTACCCAACGTTAGGATACGGAAAAACACAATGGACTGCAGTATCTTCTTCAACCATTAGACACATTTGGAAATCAAACCTCAGTTGTAGCAAAAAGCTTGAAGGTTCAACAGACGCGACCATTTAACGAAAGCAGCATGGCAGTAGAAAGCAATAAACGCAGAAGTCGTCGGTTCGAGCCCCACGTGGGAAGAAACTTCCGTAACCACTGTTTCACTGACAAGGTGAGGACAGGACACGTACCGCCCTGTGCACAGATCGATACTGCTAATGGCGTCTCAGCCATCGCGTGAAGAGCTGAGACTTTGCGGCCCCCCTGTACGTATACATCCAAACTCTGAAAACCACTGAGAAGTGCATGGTAGAGGGTAATTCTGATAGTTATACATATTATCGTTTCTTCCCGTTGTATCCGTGTATGGAGCGCGGAAAGAATGACTGCTGAAATGCTCGTGCCCAATGTAGTTAGTGTGACCTCGTCTTCACGGTGCCTACGGACGCGATACGTAACGGTTGTTGGTATATTTGTAGATTACTCACTCAGCACTGGTTTTTGAAACTTCATCACTATTAAAGAGAAGGAGGTACAGATTTACGTCTCTCTCTCTCTCTCTCTCTCTCTCTCTCTCTCTCTCTCTCTCTCCCTCTTTCATTTTCGTATTTGCCCATTGAACACAAAAATACAGTACAATGCACGGGTACTCGTCGCATCCAACCAAACGGTAGCACAGATAAACATTTGATACAGACCCCGGAAGAAAGCAGATGGACCTTGAATTTCAGTGTATCCCACCAACACCTGTTAAAAGTGGTCACGACTTTCGATTTAAGTTTTATACTGGTAATCATCATTCTGTGAGTTAGTTAATAGATTTTAGAATGTGTACAGTCGAATCAAAGCATTTACACTGATGATCCAAGGCATTATGAGCACCTACTTAAAAACGTGTTGGTCCACTTCTGAAACGGATTTCAGCAGTGATCCTGCTTGCCATGGATTCCCCAAGTACTTGATAGGTCTTCAGAAATTTGTGACACCAGATGCCTATGCACAGTTCACACACTTTCCGTAACTGACGGGCAGCTGGTCTGTGGGCGCAGAACTGGAGCGCTATAGCGTCCCAGTTGGGTTTCATCGGATTCAGATAACCCGAATTTCATGTCCGAGAAATCAACGAGAGTTCACTATCACGCCCCTCAAACTATTGCATCACGATTCTGTCCTTGTGACACGAACAGTTATCCTGCTGAAGATGCCATCGCTGTTGAGGAAGACATCAAACATAAGGGGTTATAAGTGGTCCCTAATAATATTCACGTACTCCGCAGCTTTCATGTCGCCTTCGATTACTACTGCAGATCCCATGGGATCCCAAGTGAATGTCGCCTATAGCAAAATATTGCTCCCGCCTGCCTGCATCAGTGGTGCGCTATGCTTCGAACAGGCGTTCGCCTGGACGACAGCGTATCTGGACGTGACCATCGATCTGGTTTGAGAATAAACGGGACTCATCCGACCAGGTGACACGATTCTACTGATCCCCGGTCCAATCTCGATAACCCCGTGCCCACTGTAATCATAAGTGACGATGTAGTTGTGTCAACCTAGGAGCGCGTTGGGGTCCTCTGCTGCGGAACACCATTTTCAACTTTGTGGGCTGAACGGTGGGCTCCAAAACACTGTGCCTGCTCCAGCACTGTACTCTGTCGTCAGACCAGCCCCAGATCGACGCCTACCCTGCTTCAGAGAGCGGGCAAACCTCCGATCCCTGTGGTGAGGTATGGACGTCCAACTTTTAGTGGCCTACTCGTGGTTTCAGCATTCTTCAAGCAGTTTCCATAGACGCTCACGTCAGTAGCACGCGAGCAGCCGACCAGCTTCGCCGTTTCCGAGATGCTCACTCCCAGGCCCTGGGCCACAACGACCTGCATTTTGCCAGAGTCACTTAAGTCGGCGGATTTCCGCATTTCCGCCACTTACTGTCGCTAGAGCGGTTTCCCACTCATCCCTGCTCCGCTTACACACCTCTCTTACCGTGTCTCGTATCCTCAGCGCCACCTGGCAGCGTACAACTTCGCGGTGGACAGTGGTCGTAAAGTTGTAGATAATCAGTGTATTAAGCACGCTACTGTAACAGAAACGTGCATGTCGGTGCCTGAACCTAGTGTTGTAGCTGAAATTCGGGGCAGAATGAGAGTAACACCTAGATGAACAGCAGTATTTGATGATATCCGCGACGTCTGGCTCCAGCAACAGCAATGGACAAGTATGCCCGCTTACAACTCTAGTTGTTTAACTTGTACACTGAATAGGCGGTACAGTCCGTGAAAGAAAAAGTCAGAGAGCAGGAAACTATAATGTCTAGCAAAGAGGATGTTTATCTGAAACATACTGGCGACTACTTGGTAAACAATTCCCAGTTTATGAGATCAAAGACAGCAAATAGTAAGGAATAGGAGGAATGACAATGGTAATGCATCGAATTCAAAACTAAGCGTTTCATAAAAAAAGTAGGATCTACGTCACTTGAAAAACAAAGTGTATGCCTCGATCAAAGTGAAATGAGAGAAACTTTCGACACTGCGCTACTGGATTTCAAGAATGTGTGTGTGTGTGTGTGTGTGTCACATGGGTAACGAGGAAGCCGGAGAAGTGTAGAACGGGATTATTTCGAACGTGATGTTAGAGGAGTGCGTTCAGCACACAGAGGTTGAAACAAAATCATTCTTCACAGAATAACAGGAACATTAGGTACGTGGGGAAACACTAGCAAAAGTAGAAGCATTTATCTTTTTCCTTAAATATGCAGTAAGCTTCTAATAATCATTCCTATAGTTCATCATACATTTTTTTAAACATACCTAAAACAATATCCTATACTGAGTCTGCTAAAACAATATATTCTGAGATGCCTGAATCTCGAAACCCGCCCATTGCAATTACAGTTCAAGATAAAAGCTGCTCTCCCTCAGTGTGAATTTCCTTCCCTGCATAAATATTAGCAATATTTTTAATGAACGAGCTTCTCTATAAAGAGACTAAGTAAAAACTTAATTTCCAGGTTACAGTTCGATTTTTCTATTGCCTAACGTGACCGCAGATAATAGATTTATTGAATTGCCATTGGAACCAACCAGAGTAACATCAAGAAGGCAACTGTCAGCTAGAAATAAAACGTTATTTCATAAATCATCACGATAGTAGGTCACGCAAACATACCACTAATGTAACCGGCGATTGGTAATAAATTCCACTGATACGCCCGTCCTCTGCTTTCCGCGTCGAGAATGGTAGTCGGAACGTCGCATGCATTAGCCGTCGCATCACACGATATCGTATTTGACATTTATGACAAGGTCGCCGGCCATGAATGACATTTACGTTGGTCCAGTCAGATGATTTACGACCTCCGTAATCCTGAAGAGGCTTTAGTGTCGGCCCGCACGGCACGTCGTTTCTTACACCAATACGTTTCGCTCCATTTGGCGTGTAATTTAAGAGGTTTCTACATTTTTACGGTACGTTCTTAAATTCTAATAAACGGTTTATATGCCAATCTGCTATACAGATTAGGCTACAGGAATGTGAATGATTTTCTGTATACTTATCGTTAGAAATCACAATGCGGCAATACAGCGACGGAAAACCATCGCAACACCAAAAAATAATTAATATTGAGTCATGTAATTTCTGGAACACATTTGTGTAGGTAAAATCTTTAAGTGATTAACATTGCAAGATCATAGGGTAATGTAAGTGCGAGATAAGCTGTCGCAAATACGAGGGTTGGAACTTTAATAATGGCAAATATTTATTTACAGCTCGTACAAAATAGATACATGTTTCTAAGTTTTAGTGACTTTCAAAGTAGTCACCAGCATTGTGTGTCAGTTTCTTTATTGCACAGGGCAGCTAACCCTCTGAACGAACACGCTGAGTTACCGTGCCGGCGACCCATCTGAGCCACCGAGGGCACAGATTATAGTGCGACTGCAGGGACTATCTCCCGCACGCTTCCCGCGGGTCCCACATTCTCACTTTGTATGTCCACACACTACATTCGTAGTGTCCCACCCCAACACACTCATTACTCGTGGAAGACATTCTTACTAAGTCCCGTATGTATGCAACCGCACAGAGGAAGGAGGTCATGGTCGGTATTGCCAGAACTATACAGGGTGGTCCATTGATCGTGACCGGGCTAAATATCTCACCAAATAAGCGTCAAACAAAAAAACTACAAAGAACGTAACTTGTCTAGCTTGAAGGGGGAAACCAGCTGGCGCTATGGTTGGCCCGCTTGATGGCGCTGTCATGGGTCAAACGGATATCAACTGCGTTTTTTTTAATACGAACCCCCAATTTTTATTACATATTCGTGTAGTACGTAAAGAAATATGGTTTTTTTAGTGGGACCACTTTTTTCGCTTTGTGATAGGTCGCGCTGTAACAGTCACAAACATATGGCTCACAATTTTAGACGAACAGTTGGTAACAGGTAGGTTTTTTAAATTAAAATACAGAACGTAGGTACGTTTGAACGTTTTATTTCGGTTGTTCCAATGTGATACATGTACCTTTGTGAACTTATCATTTCTGAGAACGCCTGCTGTTACAGCGTGATTACCTGTAAATACCACATTAATGCAATAAATGCTCAAACTGATGTCCGTCAACCTCAATGCATTTGGCAATACGTGTAACGACATTCCTCTCAACAGCGAGTAGTTCGCCTTCCGTAATGATTGCATATGCACTGACAATGCGCTGACGCATGTCGTCAGCCGTTGTCTGTGGGTCACGATAGCAAATATCCTTCAACTTCCCCCACAGAAAGAAATCTGGGGACGTCAGATCCGGTGAACGACCAATCCACCTGTCATGAATTATGCTATTCAATACCGCTTCAGACGGAAGCGAGCTATGTGCCGGACATCCATCATGCTGGAAATACATCGCCATTCTGTCATGCAGTGAAACATCTTGTAGTAAGATCGGTAGAACATTACGTAGGAAATCAGGATACATTGCACCATTTAGATTGCCATCGATAAAATGGGGGCCAATTATCCTTCCTCCCATAATGCCGCACCATACATTGACCCGCCAAGGTCGCTGTCGCAGCCATCGTGGATTTTACGTAGCGCAATAGTGCATATTATGCCGGTTTATGTTACCGCTGTTGGCGAATGACGCTTCGTTGCTAAATAGAACGCGTCCAAAAAATCTGTCATCGTCCAGTAATTTCTCTTGTGCCTAGTCGCAGAACTGTACACGACGTTCAAAGTCGTCGCCATGCAATTCCTGGTGCATAGAAATATGGTACGGGTGCAATCGATATTGATATAGCTTTATCAACACCGACGTTTTTGTTATTCCCTATTCTCGCGAAATTTGTCTGCTGCTGATGTGCGGACTAGCCGCGACAGCAGCAAAAACACCTACTTGGGTATCATTATTTGTTGCAGGTCGTGGTTGACGTTTCACATGTGGCTGAACACTTCCTGTTCCCTTAAATAACGTAACTATCCAGCGAACGGTCGGGACATGTGGATGATGTCGTCCAGGATACCGAGCAGCATACATAGCACACGCCCGTTGGGCATTTTGATCACAAAAGCCATACATCAACACGATATCGACCTTTTCCGCAATTGGAAAACGGTCCATTTTAACACGGCTAATGTATCACGAAGCAAATACCGTCCGCACTGGCGGAATGTTACGTATACCACGTACTTACACGTTTGTTACCATTACAGAGCCATCTATCACAAAACGAAAAAAGTGGTCCAATTAAAACGTTCATATTTCTTTACGTACTACACGAATATGTAATAAAAACTGTGGGTTGCTATTTAAAAAAAAACCGCAGTTGATATCCGTTTGACCTATGGCAGCGCCATCTAGCGGGCCAACCATAGCGCCATCTGGTTTCCCCCTTCAAGCTAGACGAGTTCCGTTCCTTGCAGTTTTTTCGTTTGATGCTTATTTCGTCAGATATCTGGCCCGGTCACTATCAATGGACCACCCTGCATACTTATATGAACATGGTGTCTGTCCTTTCAGACATGTCCGAAAGAACAGACACCATATTCATATAAGTGCAAAGAACAAGCACGTGAAAATGGATGATGTGTTACATTTATAGGCACTTTATCTATATCTTGCCGTTTGTTCATCGTGTTTTCGTAAGTAGAGTTTTATATTTACATATACATGTCATAACTTTATGTGCAAGTATTTCGTGCTGCAATTAGTCATTTTCCTTTCCGTGCCTTTCTCATACAGGATGACGGAAGATTTATTTTATTCATTCGCAAGTATTCCAGTCTCTGCTCTTACCTTCTATGACTTCTCCCATCACTCGGTGTAACAGAAAGAGAAGCGCATGTGGCTCGTGAGCTATCTTGCCGAGCTGGCGCATTGGTTAGCACACAGGACCCGCAAGAGGGAGGATCGGTTCAACTCTCCCCATCAGCTTATGCTCCGTTTCCAGCGACCCTAATCTTCCACCCTTTTGACGAGGAGGACACGTGCCATAAACCAATTTAACCAAAAACATCGCCCAGTGGAAGAGGAGTAAAAATTCGAGGACACGTGTCTCGGCTTATCCGTAGATACTCGACCGTTTCTGAGAATACGACGGTCAAAGTTTCGAGGTAATCGATGTGCTTTTTAGCGAGTGAATAATTCAGCTGTTCCAGCGGCCTCTCACTTTGGCGTCCGACTTTTATTCATTTATCTACCCATGTTCGTAGAAGGTTACTACAAGAATATTTCTTACCAAGTTAGGGGATACAAGCGAGTTATATTACTTCTGTGTTTCACAACAAACTTCATACATTTATTACATATCTGTGTATAGTATCCCCAAATCTATGTAAGTTCTTGTAATCTTATATTTCTTTCTTATATCAATTGTTATATTAATTCTTATATTTTATTCTTTTATTTTTGATATGGGAAGATTTGGTGCATTCTCGTGGATAATGCGTATAATAAAAACATTCGAAACATAGAAATTCCGAACATCACGAGAAAGGAAAGCTTGTCGTAGTGACATGTCTTCGTATGAATATCACTCGGGAAAGAATCGCCTTTAACACCGCTGAAGATTTCATCCGTTGGTAATAATTTGGATGACTTTACAGAAAACAGTTTGCAATTGATTATGAATCAAGATACACTAAAGGAATTTCACCGAAAATAATTCCAAGTAATTTTCGCTTCCATTTATTTATTTTTTAATTCATTTGCCAGACATACAATTAGTAGACGAATAACTACATTGGACATTGGAAAACATTCATGTTATGATCTTCTGCGGACACGGGAAGATAACAAACACAAAAATAAAAATAACTATCGAGGCTCGAACACTGGGCGCAAAAGTGTGAAACATCGATGCTTGCGACTATTCCACTAGTTGCGACTATGCCACCAGTTCGTCTGAACTCTTTACTCGCTAAAAGGCAGTTACAGTACCTTGAAATCCTTGACCATTGTTTTCTCAGAAACGGTCGAGTATCTACGCATGAGCCGAGACACGTCTTCTCTTATTTTGACCCTTCTTCTATTGAGCAGAGTTTCTGGGATATCACGCATGGTACTTACCACGTTCTCCTCGTGAGCTTTTTTTTCAAAAACTTTCTTCGTTTTCTGCAAATGGTTCAAATGGCTCTAAGCGCTATGGGACTTAGCATCTGAGGTCATCAGTCTCCTAGACTTAGAACTACCTAAACCTAACTAACCTAAGGACATCACACACATCCTTGCCGGATGTAGGATTTGATCCTGCGACCATAGCAGCAGCAGCACAGTTCCGGACTGAAGCGCCTAGAACCGCTCGGCCACTGCGGCCGGCCTTCGTTTCCTTTTAGATGGTTTTGTTACAAGAAGCCTTATATTGCTACTATGAGTAAACCACATAACATTTTGAGACATAAAACAACGCTTTTTTAAAACCTACAGAGGTTAGATGTAAGAGACTTTGTCATTTAGTACCTCAATGTCACACGTTGGATTCCCCCCCGTCTATGCAGCATAATTTCCGTCTCCTGCGCAGGCGTGTGTGTAGATCCGGCGGGCAGTGAAATGGCCGGCCATTCTGGTGGAACAGCCCGTCCGTCAGTCCCCAGAGCGTCCGCACAGCGCTCCGCCAGCCGTAAAGCCGAGCTGCAACGCTATTCCTGAGACCTTCCGGCCGCTGTTAATCCTTCACCGGGTGTCCTGTGGGAGCGATACGTGTGCGCAATAGCGGACCTTGTAGTCCGGGTCACACTCATTGAGTCGTATTTTGTTTAACCCCGCACGTGTACCGGGGCGGTGCCACGCCCGCAGGGAAATCCGAAGTGCTCTCTCACAGCTCACGATTAAGTACGACGCCCATTGTTCCTGTCGTTTGTTGATGACCAGGGAGAGCAAACAACGGTCGTATCGTAAGGCATCAGCACAACACAGCAACGGCGACAACGCCCTCACAGTAACCAGTGTTAACAAGAGCGATAATCTGACACTATCCGGGACTCGGTACAGTGGGCATTAAAGCGCCCAGTGCCCTTATATCTTCTCGTCTATAGTGTACACGGCTATTCCTCAAACATTTCATTAATTTTACCATCGTTGTCACATTCGATACCGAAATGGGAGGTAGTGTATAAGCTATGGAATTCACGGTCTTGGTCACGCTGTAATTTATTTGGTCAGCTAACTGATTTCTGTTTTACTTGCGTCATCGGATCTAATAAGGGGAAAATAAAAGTAAAGGTATTTCTGAATCTGTGCGACATGAACACGGAAAACGAATGAGGTAATTACCTTATAGGGACAGCGGAATATCTTGCTTGTAATTGTTAGCTGAACGTACTAATAATATACGTGGTATCTAAATAATGGGTAAGAGCTACAAATAGTGGACAGTGGTGATACAAGCCATTACATATCTGTAATACGGAAATATTTACTAAGAGCAACTAAATGTACCAAAGTGTAGTCAAATGTGGCTGGGTAGCGCAGTAGTCCTCGTCGTGGAAGCACATACATACATACTCCGCTAGCCAACACGCGGTGCATGGTGGAGGGTACCTTGCCTCACTACTAGTCATTCCCTCTTCTGTTCGAAAATGAAGCGACTGAAGATGACTAATTATCTATGTATAAATATTTGTGAAATCATTTAAAAAGTCAGGAAGTCAGCTAGAGGATCATTATTATGATTATTATTATTATTTATATTTATTTAATTTATTATTATCCTTGACAGTACGATTTGACTCGTTTTCACTAATGGTTGACCTCGAGCGACAACGATGCACACTGTACAAAATGGTGATTGATGATCAGATATATTGGTGATGTGTTATAGGGTTCCATAAGCACTTTCTCTGTAGCTTAATTACTCCCATACTGCAATGCAAACAGAAGTAAAGTTTCACTAACGTTGTTGTTTTCGTTTGCAGGTAAGTACAGAGAGCGAGTCTGGATTGCTACGGGGCGGCTACGGTTGCGCCCGCCTCATTCTTCGGTACCAGCTGTAAACAGGTAACTAATAAACAAGCGGCATTGAGCCCCCACGTCCAGCAGACACACACACACACACACACACACACACACACACACACACACACACACACACCCCACCACACCACACCACTTTCATACACCGGAGTACTGTCTTACGTCAGACTAAATCCAAGTACTGGCTGCTAGTGCAAAATTTAACACCTTCTTTTTCAATTTGGCTTTCGGAACGTGTCCACGCAGCCATCTCAAAGCAGTAAATGGTATATTGCAGTATCTCGTGACAATTCAGAGCAGGCATTAGTTTGAGTCTTAACCTGATACGAAATAACACATAAAAAAGCACATGCTTTACAAAGGACTAATCCCGACATAAAATAAGCCTTACAACCACAGCATACTGAAACGACTGAACAAGGACAAAAGGTAACACAGGACACATTCTACTGGATTTAATAGCATTGTGATGTGTTTATCTTCCGCGAGAGAAAACAGAGCCTGCCACATCCTCGAAAGACCTGGTTTCACGTGGAAACAAACGTTTCCAAAAAGAAAAAAAAGCATCAGTCTACAATCGGTAAGCGTGCATAGCACATGTACAAATCTCATTCTACACGTGCGTGCTGAAGCTGCGTCACATCTCTTACACATGCCTACTATCCCACAACAAGTTAAATAAAAATGTTACAGTTTTAATTCTACTTATTCTTTGGGTAATATCAATCAGAATGCAGAAGGAACCACACCCCGAATTTACGTGTACAGCGAATGTCAGTATCAACTCGAAAGCAGCTTCTTCAGAGTATCAGTTCATGTAGAAGTATTTATTTCCCTATTCCTTGTCTTGTTCAGTTATAGAGACCTCCATACATGTTTCCTGCAGATACTTACATCTATGAGAATAACTATAAAGCCTCTGGTCGTTTAACAGTTGAACAATGTAAATAATGAATAAAAATAGTTACATTTTTATTTTCTCTAACAGAACACGACCCTGTATAAATAACAGCTCAACTGTTAAAGTACACCGTCGACATGCTGCCCGTCTCATGTTGGAAAGCAGTCTGTATCAGAGAAGTTAATATAAGCGCTACGCTTGCACAATTACTGCATGAGATTGATTAGGTATGTTTGAGCACAATCTCGTAGAGAAGCCAACTTCTGTTCTTCACAGTGTTTGTTCAGTCGCACGAGGTCCGTTGTATTCATTATATGGAAATTTAAAATTTATTTTGTTTTAACTTTATGGCCCAATGACCTTCCTGTCATCATAGTAGTCGATCTACCATCTTTACATCAATAATGCAAAATTTGTTCTGTATGTTAACGTATTTTAACTGTTTGTACTCTGACATGAAAAATCGCAACACAAAAAATAATTCATATAGAGTCATGAAATTTCGGAAATGCATTTGTCTAGGTAACATATTTGACTGATTAACATTGCAAGGTCACATTTTAATGTAAGCGCGAGATAAGCCATTGCAAATGTGAAATGAGGTTATGTTAATAACCGGTGTAGCAACAAGGATGTAGAATGTAAGAATAAAAACGTGCATTCATTGTGTTGTACAGGTGCCGGATGTCAGTTTGTGGGATGGAGTTCCATGACTGTTGCACTTGGAAGGTCAGTGCTGTTCTTGGATGACGGTGGAGTTGTCGTCCGATGGTGTCCCATATGTGCTCGATTGGAGACAGATCTAGTGATCGAGCAGGCCAAGGCAACATGTCGACAATCTGTAGAGCATGTTGTGTTAAAACAGCTGTATGTCTGCGAGCGTTGTCCTGTTGGACAGCACCTTCTGAAATTCTGCTCATAAATGTCAGCACAATAGGTCGAATCACCAGAGTGACGCACAGATTTCCAGTCAGGATGTGTGGGACCAAGAGAGTGTTCCTATTGTCAAAGGAAATCGCACCCCAAACCACACCTCCAGGTGTATGTATAGTATGTCTAGCACGTAGACAGGCTGGTTGCAGGCCCTGAACTGGCCTCCTTGCCTCCTTTTAACCAACACACGCCCATCGCTGGGACCGAGGCAGAAACGGTTCAAATGGTTCAAATGGCTCTGAACACTACGGGACTTAACTTCTGAGGTCATCAGTCGCCTAGAACTCAGAACTACTTAAACCTAACTAACCTAAGGACATCACACACATCCATGCCCGAGGCATGATTCAAAACTGCGACCGTAGCGGTCGCGCGGTTCCAGACTATGGCGCCCAGAACCGCTCAGCCACCCCGGCCGGCGCAGAAACGGCTTTCATCAGAAAACGCAACAGAACTCCACCCTGCCCTCCAATGAGCTGTCGTTTGACACCACTGAAATTGCAAGTGGTTGTGGTTTGGGTCAGTACAATGGCTCGGAGCTGTGCTTGAAGCAACCGGTTTGTAGCAGTTCGTTATTTCATCGTGGTGCCAACTTCTGCTCAAATTGCTGCTACAGATGCTGTGCGATGCGCCAGTATCATACGCCGAACACGATGGTCTTCCCTCTCGGTAGTACCACGTGGGCCAGCAGTGATGGCCGAGCGGTTCTAGGAGCTTCAATCTGAAACCGCGCGACCGCTGCGGTCGCAGGTTCGAATCCTGCCTCGGGCATGGATGTGTGCGATGTCCTTAGGTTAGTTAGGTTTAAGCAGTTCTAAGTTCTAAACGACTGATGACCTCAGATGCTAAGTCCCATAGTGCTCAGAGCCATTTTGAACCAGTACCAGGTGGCCTTCTGGAGCCCGGTCTTTTGACGACTGTACATTCTCGTGACCACCGCTGCCAGTAGTCATGTACTGTGGCTAACTCATGCCAAGTCTTTTTGCCAAGTCTACCGCAGAAGGAACATCCAGGAACACCCCATTCCACTACCTCGTTCAAACTCTGTGAGGTGTTGATAATGGAGTCTTTGTCGTCTTAAAGGCGTTATTGACTAAAATGAATTCAACAAGCCCAGTGTCAAAGATAACTAACCTCATGACCTTACAGCGCGTGTTTAAAGCAAACCTGATTTTCATCCTCATGGTGGCGCTACTATCACTAATCTTCTAGGACAGGCGCGAAATTTGAATAGGTATGATTTTTCAGATGAAGAAACTCGCCTACCAACTTTATCTCCCACAGCTCCTTCTTCGTGCTGTGGTTTTTTTCCGTCAGTGTGTATTGTGTTCCATGAGGCTAGGATTGGAGACCAGTCCAGCATTCACGTAAACTTGGGCGGAAAACTGCCCAAACAAAAACTCAGGCTGTCATGTATACTAGAGCAATAATGCGGATTCAGTCTAGGTCTGGCTCACTTCCCTCTCTGGAAAGCTTGGGTGCTGGGCGTTCTGTAATATAATGCAGGAGAAACTAAACATATTTAGATAAAAAAATGAATGAAGGAAAGGAAGTGGTGACACTAGAGATAAAATAGTAAACTAGTTGTTCACCAAGGCCTTAGACGGTGACGGTTTTTATAGTTGGACACACTACCGATCTGCTTTCCGTGACCACAGTGTTTAAAGCTATACCTGTCAGTGGTCACCGAAGAGCGATGCGGGCCACATCGGAGAGTAATTACACGATATTGCTGAACGTAACTGGATCGCCGGCCGCTTTCACGTTAAGTGGCGGGGTAAATGCAGCGGAACACAGCGACACGGCTGACCCGATGTGTGGAGTGTGGATTGCAGCGTACTGGTAGTGCTCGTATCAGCAGATACAGGCAGGCGTGTGGCCGCGGCTGGCACAACGCTCCACTAGCAGCGCATTGCTGCTGCTGGAGCAGGAGTTAACTGTCACGCCTCCACAGATGGCTCAACAAGAGTAAGGTAATAAGGATGAACTGCAACACATGACATTAATTTACTGAGAAATTAACCCTGTTTAGACTTACAACAAGGAAAGAGATATAGCAACTACACAGTATTTCGTCGAATGACAGACATTTATCCGTAGCTAATTCTGTGCCTAAGCTAGTATGCACGTCTATGAGAACAATATGTTTTTCTTGTCTTACGAATAACTAAAGTTGTTGAACACATAGCATGCATTACACTTAATGTCCATAAGGTCACGCCTCCACAGATGGCTCAACAAGAGTAAGGTAATAAGGATGAACTGCAACACATGACATTAATTTACTGAGAAATTAACCCTGTTTAGACTTACAACAAGGAAAGAGATATAGCAACTACACAGTATTTCGTCGAATGACAGACATTTATCCGTAGCTAATTCTGTGCCTAAGCTAGTATGCACGTCTATGAGAACAATATGTTTTTCTTGTCTTACGAATAACTAAAGTTGTTGAACACATAGCATGCATTACACTTAATGTCCATAAGGTGCTGCTGTAGCAATTGGAATAGCGTACATGGGTGTTAAGAAAGACTGTCTCTACCTTTGCTGAACGTCTGCTGAAAGGATGGCATCATCCTCTGACACGATCCCGAAAAATTCAGTCTGGAAGCAAAGCGTGCAAGAGGAACCTGTTGAAAGCCTTTCAGGTGAATAGCCGTTTGGTGAACATGCATCATTTGATTTTAAACAACAAAACTCACTGTAGAAATTCACTTACTGTTCTCACTTACTTTTAGTGCAGTATATATATTTGCTTTTACAATTATTTAATTTTCATTTTTAACTCATTTCAATCTACCAGAGTGTGGTATTTCGCACTCGTGTAGGCAAGTGCAGGTATGATTTTCCCTATACACCTCAGAAACACAATACACAAACAGTTAAAGTACCGATACCCAACTGAATCAAAAACTAGGCAATGTACAGAGAGATGGCACACACAAGTTTGTTTCATCCAGTGGTAACCCAGTTATGCAGACAGGAGTGTTATTCATCCACAGGAATAATGACGATAGCCGACCGGTGTGGCCGGCGGTTCTAGGCGCTTCAGGCTGGAACCGCGCGACTGCTACCGTCGCAGCATCGATTCCTGCCTCGGGCATGGATGTGTGTGATGTCCTTAGGTTAGTTAGGTTTAAGTAGCTCTAAGTCTAGGGGACTCATGGCCTCAGATGTTAAGTCCCATAGTGTTCAGAGCCATTTGAACCAGTAATGACGATATCGTGCAGGGGAGATTAAGCATAGTTAGAGGACTCTCCCACAACGCGATAAACACCGATGAAAATGAATAAATAGAAGAATAGTAGATAACTGCATGGTTACAGATCCGATTTATCCTGTAAACTTATTTATTGGATCTTTATATTTATTCACCGTTCAATTTCAAAATTTTCTGTTACATCATACTTGCTTTGTCAGTGAAAAATTTTGCTCTACATGGTTTTGCAACATGAATTTTAGCTGTAACGTTTTTTCCAACACTGTTCATCAACATGGTCTCCTCTTTGACGACGGTAATCAGTTATTGTATGGTAATGGTCTGGTCTTTAATTTAGCTTTTGGAAATGTAATTTGACGTCTCCAAGAGACAGACTACATTCTTTGTTATTTAAGACGCTGCGACTACAGCAAATGCCAGCACACGTCTTACGTAAGTCAACGAGACTTATGAAGTTAAACTCACTCAAAATTTCAGTGGATTTTTTTAACTTTACAGACCTTTAAAAGGACACCTCTCAAATATTCAGCATCAAGAATACTTTTACTATAAACTACGAATGTCAAAATGTTCTCCGTGACAAGCAATTATGAGGGAAAGTCAAGAAAGTAAAGGAACTTTTGCAATTTCTCGCCGTAGGTCTTGGTAATAATGCTAGTATCCAGGACTGAAGTATTGTCGTCTGCAACAATTCTGTACAACGTGTTACTCTTCTTTCTGCATTAGTCGTTTTATTGTAACAGACGGTGAAACATGGCAGCTCCACTGTCGATGTGCACCAGGGTGGAAATGAGGACAGTCGTTCGCTTTTTGTTTGCGGAAGGTGTTAAACCTGCGGAAATTATTGGCCGAATGGAAGCGCAATATGGTGACAAGACATTTACCGCGAAGCAATATTTACGAATGGATAGAGAGTTTGAAAGGGGCAAGCCATCGACGTCAGCAACTGATGACAATTTGGAAGTCGTTGAGGGTATGGTGATAGAAAACAAACGAATCACAGTGGACGAAATCACCCATATCAGTCATGGCTTAGCGTATTCCATCTTACACGACAGGCTAAATTTTCGGAAACTTTGTGCAACGTGGGTACCGTAAGAACTGTCACCGTACCATAAGGTGCAAAGAATAAACATCTCTAGCAAACATGTGGCCCGTTACTATCGTGAGGGAGATGGATTTTTTACAGGAAATCGTTACTGTAGACGAAACGTGGATGCATCATCACGAACCGAAAAGTAAGGTTGCCAGCACAAGTTCAGAAATTTAAACGTCGACCATCAACTGGTAAGTTTATGCTAACACTATTTAGGGACACGTAAGTTGTGGTAGCCGTTCATTCCACCCAAAGGGATGAAACTGTGAACTGTGAGAACTATTGTGATGTGTTGCGAACTAAACTGAAATCAGCAATCAGATCCAAACGTCGCGGAAAAGTGCGAAATGGTATCGTATTGCAGCAAGAGAACGCTCGCCCACATTCTACCAAACTGATGGCAGAAACTATAAAGGAGTTGGGATTCGAATTGCTGGAACACCCAAAATACAGTCCAGACCTGGGTCCAAGAGATTTCAGTATGTTTAGACCCTTGAAGGAAGCGCTTAATGGAAGAAGATTTGCACCAATGCACAAGTCATTGATGCGGAGCAAAATTCGTTACAAATGCAACCAAAGGACATCTTTTTCAAAAATGTTCAAATGTCTGTGAAATCTTATGGGACTTAACTGCGAAGGTCATCAGTCCCTAAGCTTACACACTAGTTAACCTAAATTATCCTAAAGACAAACACACACACCCATGGCCGAGAGAGAACTCGAACCTCCCCCGGGACCAGCCGGACATCTTTTTTTCTGACGGAATCAAAAAAGCTTGTGAAACGTTGGACAATGTCGTTGACGTGCATGGAGGTTACATAGAAAAATAATATATGTTTCAGTTTTGCGTCAGTATATTAAGTATTCCTTTTCTCAAATTCCTTTACTTTTTGACTTTCCCTCGTAGAAAGTACTTCTGTTATTTTTGCAGTTTCTTCCAAAAGCAGTGGTATACTGTGATTGTGCTGGAACAGATGGGAAGTGGAAAGAAAGAAAGAAAGAAAGAGAGCCATATGCTATCGTCGGTTATAGTGCCCGAGAAGTAGGTTGAATCTCCTATCGGAAAAGGCGTTTCTCCTCCAGACGCTACAGACCCTCTGCACGCGCCATACGAGATGGTGTCGTTAGTGTATCTTTAGAGTGTAGCTGCCTGTAATGGGTGTGTGTATACTGTAGTGTCATTTTTTTCTTGTATGACGATGAGAGTAGAGAAACGTTCTATCGACACATAGCCTGCTCCTCTCGCATGGTGACAAGGGAATGGGCAACATAGCGTCTGCACCCGAAGGAGATATCACCGTCAACAGTGTTGCATGCCCTAAACACATAAGAAACTGCGGGGATGTTTGTAATTTCACCCAGTACAATGGCGCAAGGGTTGGTGATCGGGTACAGTAGGCCACAACTTCCCTTGCCCATCGATTATTGGTGGTGAAAATTTCGTCTTGCACCAGGACTCAAACAGGATACAGTAGAGTCTCTATAGTTCGAACGATCTACTTTCTTTTTTTTTTACTGACATGATAAATAATTAAAATATCATTGCAAAAGATAGATAGGGGGAGTACAGCTCAGTGACAAAGCAGACAACAATGCAACCAACACCGACGATTAGCTCGCTGCTCTGTTGCACGAACATCTGTTCTCAGTATGGCACGAAGTACCCCGACTACTGCCGGCTGCTGCCGATCAAAACTGGGGAGTTCATACGCTGCTGTAGTTCCCAGTACCTGTACTGTAGAGTGTTGTATGTCGTTTTGTTTGTTGACTGTGTGTTCCGTTGTACACCTTACAAAGATGAGTGCTGTAACAAAAAAGGGGAAATTTGTGCCTTTGCATCTAAAATTAGAAGCACTAAGACTTGACAAAGGAGAAACAATTAAAAAAACTTGCTCTCGAATATGGTGTCGGTGAAGTTACTGTTGGTGACTGATGAAGAAACCGACTTAAATTGGAACAGTTTTCTTTACAGAAATGCTCACACGAGTCTCTCAGTCGAAGAAGTGTAAAGAAGGCAGACTTCGAAAAAACAAGTGAGACATTTTTCATGTGGTTTACCCAACAGAGACAGAAGGGTGCTCCGATTTCTGGCCCAATCTTGCAAGAAAAAGCTTTGTTTTTCAGAAACCAGCTGCAGGAAGAAGATGACAATTTCGCCGCTAGTGTGGGCTGGCTCGACAAGTGGAAAAGAGGTATGGAGTGCGTCAACTAGACGTATGTGTAGAAAAACTCTCTGGTGACGCTCAGGCAGTTTCAAAATTTATCGTCGAGTTTAAAAAAATCATAACTGACGAAAATTTGTCTAATGAACAAATGTATAGCTGTGACGAAACTGGGTTAAGTTTTAAAATGTTACCAGCGAGAACACTTGCTTCTTGTGAAGAAAAAAGTGCTCCTGGGCACAAAAAAAGCAAAGAGCGGCTCACAGTTATGGCAGCTTCAAATCCAACTGGAAACCACAAACTAAAACTAGTTGTGATTGGGAAGTCTGCCAAGCCAATAGCATTCAAGAACGTACCCATCTCAGCTCTTCCGGTTGCCTATACACATCAGAATAATGCCTGGATGTATCAGGAAATCTTCAAGAACTGGTTTTTTAACTCATTTGTACCTGACTGCAAGAATTTTTTAAAAGAAAGGGGACTGCCATGCAAAGCAAATTTGCTCATGGATAATGCGTCCTCACATCCAAGTGCAGGAGAACTGCAGTGTGACGGTATCCGCGCCTTTTTTTTCCACGAACCTGTCTCATTCAGCCCATGGATCAGGGCGTTCTGGAATGTCTAAAAAAAAGCATCGACGGTGATTGCTACACTCAATCCTGCATTCCGAAGACAACGAAAGCATTGTAGGAGCTTTGAAGAAAGTAACTTTGAAGGACGTCGTGTACTGCATTAACGAATCTTGGAGCGAAATAAAGTCAGACACAATTTCTAAGTCATGGAGGAAAATTCTACAGGAAAGTATGCCAAACACAGCAACTGAAAATTTAGCAGATGAGGACGATCAACCATTGTGTAATTTAATCAGAAGATTGTCAGGGTGTGAAGAGGCAGAAGAGGTGGAAGTAGGCGAGTGGTTAGATTCGGGCGAACAGTTGGAAGTGACAGACTCTTCTATAATTGACTTGGTTAACATTCCATCGCAGTGTGAAAGTGACGAGGATGACGAGGGGCAGAGGCTGCACCGACGATGAGTCACACCGATGGCTACGCTGCTCTCGAGGCCGCCATATGCTACGTGGAACAATAGCCTCAGGCGACAAATGGTTCAAATGGCTCTGAGTACTATGCGACTTAACTTCTGAGGTCATTAGTCGCCTAGAACTTAGAACTACTTAAACCTAAGGACATCACACACATCCATGCCTGAGGTAGGATTCGAACCTGCGACCGTAGCGGTCGCTCGGTTCCGGACTGTAGCGCCTAGAAACGCACGGCCACTCCAGCCGGCCCTGAGGCGACACCAACTGACCTACTGCTCCTGAGACGGTGGCGTGACATTGCCGCGAGGAAACGTTGCAGCTTCGCCAAACAAAAGACACTTCACTATTACTTGTCTAAATAAATAATTAATTATTATTATTCTGCCAATGCAGATGCATGTGTACTTTTATTTGAATAAAGTTCACATTCTGACCTGCATTACTTACAATGTCATAATATTTCTTTTTCCCATTTAACTTTCGATAGTCCGAGTTTTCGATAGTTCGAGGTGGTTCCGGTCCCGTGCACCTCGAACTATCGAGACTCTACTGTAACAGATAATCGAGCCCCACTACACAGACGAGCATTGGCGATCTCGGCTAGGAAGACGATATGGGAAGTGAAGACTCTTGGTGTGTAGTAATCGTCCCCTGTTTGCGGGTGTTCCCGATAGGGTCGCCACCCAGACTGCCATCGCAGGCTGTCAAAACACAAAAACACAGCACAGCGCAGCCCAGCCAGCGCAAGGGAAGGAGCTGCGCTATCGGGGCCGTCTCCCGGCTGGCGCTACCTGCCGGCCGCGCTTTGATCCGCCGCGGCGCGTCGTTTTTCCTTGTAGGGAATGCGGGCCCGCTGAGTTTTCTCCCGAGACGGAGCTCGCGGGGTCCGGACTCGCTTCCAGAGGCCGTGCCGGTATGCGCCTCGGCATCCCGCGGGTTGACCACCACGCGTGTGTCCACATGCGGTGGTCATGCTAGGTCCCCCGGTAGAGGCTGTGACTCGCCGAAGGCGAATCTTTGTACCTTGGCAGCATCACGCACCAGTCCCCTCCATTACTTAAAATACTTGAAAATAAATTGTAAATATAAGTGTTTTGGTTACAACGACCAGTGTCAATTCCAGTAAAGTCCTCTTGGATATTACGCCCCATCACTTCGTAACACTAAAAAATAATATAACACAGAATCAATGTTTCCCATTCCTTGGTAGTGGTTCTCTTCAGGAAAAGGAATGTTACAAATTACATGGACAAATTCTCGGAAAGATTTTATACAAATTCGTAACACTCGCTTAAGATAGTATGTCAAGGTACGCTGTTAAGCTCTCCAGGATACCCTCGGCTCACATGCGTTTTTTCCTAAGATTTTATTTGTGTTACAGTTGTTTGATTATTGCTAGCATAATGCTGGGTGCTGGCTCTATGACAAAAAGATGGAACACACTTTAATGTATCAACATGGCTATAGCTTATATGTTGATATGGACGTAAATTTAGTTTTTTACCTGCTGCAACAGTATAGGCGGCTTTTATCGGTTAGTGTCCATCTGTCTGCCTCCATTTTGATGTCCAGCTTTTATATCACTACACACACTTCCACACAAACTATATTAATTAACATTCTGACAGTGAGACTTTTCCAGCATCTAGCATGCGCTTTACAACTGTTGCTTCTAACAAGGATCTTGACAGGAAGATATGGCATAGGCCTACTTTGCGTAGAGATGTAATTTGTTCTTCTTTACACGTATTAAAGTCGATATAAGGGCAAATATTAAAATATTAAAATATTAAAATATTTGCCTTTCTTTACATGTATTAAAGTCGATATAAGGGCAAATATTAAAATATTAAAATATTTGCCTTTATATCGACTTTAATACATGTAAAGAAGAATGAATTACATCTCTGTGCCATATCTTTCTGTGTGTTCCACCTTTTTAACATAGAGCCAGCACCCAGCATTATACTAGCAATAATGATGTAACTTCCTGAAACAATCTGAAGATGAACCTGAAAAGGTTCGAAACCCTGTTCATGGTTCAAATGGTTCAAATGGCTCTGAGCGCTATGGGACTTAACATCTGAGGTCATCAGTCCCCAAGAACTTAGAACTACTTAAACCTAACTAACCTAAGGACATCACACACATCCATGCCCGAGGCAGGATTCGAACCTGCGATCGTAGCGGTCGCACGGTTCCAGACTGAAGCGCCTAGAACCGCTCGGTCACAGCGGCCGGCCCGGTTCATGGAATAAAATATAATTATTCAGGAAAAAGTGACTGGCTGCAGTTTTGTATAACTTATTTACATTCAATATACAGTCACGGTTCTAAAATATCCGTAATGGATAAGCATAATCTGATATTCGTTTTGGCATGAAAGCAGACTGCCTGCAGACGTCATCTTGAGGAATTATTTGGCATGTCTGAACACACATGGTGTCCACGAACGTTCCTGGCTGGAGGCTAATATGAAGACCCACGTCTTCCCATCGCATTCAGACACGCTCTATGGGTAACAAATCAGGTCGCCGTGCAAACCAGATCAGCATTGTGCGGTCTTGTGTTATCCTTCTGAAATATGCTATTTGGTCGATGAAGTGTATGACGGCAGGGTCTGCCATTCTAAACACCTTCTGGCGAGCATTCGCCTTCCTTTCAGTAACTGCAAAGCCAGCCATGTTGTAATATCCACCAGTAGCTACCCACGCTATGGCTGAAGGAGTCGGAATGGTATGGATCTCTAGAATTGCTGTTTCCTGTGATCCTTCACCAGTTAATCTAAGAATACGTTGCCTTCGAGCTGGCTGGCACGGACAGAAGCAAGACTCATCACTGAATACCAGAAACTTGTCAGCCAAAGGTAGATTCTGGCTCTCACCTTATATTATGTGGTATGGTTCAGAGACAAACGACAAATGACAACCCGACATCACAACCCAGCTTCGATCATCTCTTCCCGACGGTTTGCAGTGCCACTCTACCTGTAACCTCTGCCCGGATTCCACCTGTCGTCATTCGTTAATTCATCAGAGCGAGTCGAACAATCCTCCGAGCTTTTCGAGTAGTCCATCTGGAAGAAGCATGCCTTCTCTTTTTGCCACAATCTTGTTAAGAGTCTATCTCGTCACCACCCGTTCTGCAGTCATAACACTGCAACCAACTTTCTGTGCGATCTGCCGGTACGGTGCTCCCATGTCCCTCATGTTAAAGATTGGATCTTTCTCCAAGTCCAAAGCTGCACATCAGTGTCCTTTGGGCACGCTGTGCCATGATCTCCACCTCAAAAGATCCAGTAACGTTAGACACACCCAATAGCTGTCAGTGGTACTCACACCATTCTTCATCGACAGGAATGACTGTTTCTCTACTGGAAATAAGCTTGCATGAGGATGAAATTTTAATCAGCGTATTACATTAATGTAATTGCAACGTGTACGTTGTTGTAGTGGTAGAGCCACAGCTACGAAACAAAACATACTGTTTGTAGCTTTCGTCACATCATCAGGGAAAATCTCAGAATGGTTCTCTAAAAAGACCGTGGCCGCTTTCCCTTCTTGTCCTTCCCGCAATCCGAGCTTGTTCTATCGTATCTAATGATGTCTTTGTCAATGGGACGTAAAAGCCTATCTTCCTTCCTAGCAGTTACACAGACCACACTGTGAATAGGAAATAAATCGCTTTTAAAGAAGGAATATCGAATAATAGTACATTTCACTCGAAATAGGCTACTGGTGAAATAAACTGACTGATGTCCTAATAAATAAGAGTGATAACCAGGAAATTCGGTACTTTTGTCGAGCAAGCGCGCCCCATTGAATACGCCTTACGGTGTGCATACCCAAAGGTATGACTGGAACGAAGATGGAAAGCGTCCGCCATCTGCCAGTTTCTGTGGTATCACGAGAGCGCTTAGCAGAGACAGCAGGCAGGCGGTAGCGGGTAATTCGCGGCTCGGTTTTTATAGGGCGTGGCTTCCGATTGCCGGCGTGACGAGGCCGCGGGCGGAAAGCCATCAGCTGTCGCGCTCTGCTGTAAAGGCTGTCGCTTACATCGTGACAACGCGTGAAGCGGACAGCCATTTACGCCGGACCTTTGTATGTCCGAACAGCTAGTTCACAATCGAGTGGTATTCTCATGACAATAGCATTCCTTCTTTTCTTGTATTTAAAAAAAAAAAAAGAAAGTTTAGTGATGTCAACTTGACGGCATCGTTCAGACGGAAGCCTTCGTATGAGCTGTAATTTTTCTTATTTCCCGTTGTGAGGCCTTTCTGGAGGAAGTAACAACGCCTCTCTTACAGCGCGCATCACCGGAGTTTGTTGAGCATCTACGAACGCCCTCGCGCTTGCGACACGAACCCGTGGCGAATAGCAACGCTCTTCGTTGGCTCTTCTCTCTCTGATCTGATAATCCAATGCTATAAGCGTCCCATACAAACGAACAGTACCCAAGAGTCGATCAGAAGAGTAGGGAAACCACACCTAAGACTGCGCAGTTAAGGGAAAACCTTAAATGTCTGGGTTATTATCAATAGGAAAGCAACATCTACATGTTCAGAAAACTACAGCAGCAGAGAGGTAATACCTTTATTGAACTTTTCAAAAATACAAAAAGCAGGAAATGCGCACTCTTTCGTTCATTTGCGCTTAAGAGTACGCAAAATAAGCCCAAAGAGTACGCATTTAGAAAATGTCATAAATGAACATAATATCACCCCCCCCCCCCACCCCCTCAATGAAGAGCACTGTTCGTGCCATCATCTCCCACACTTAAGGCACTGGATCCAATCCTCGGGAAAAGCCGAAATCTAAGTTCTCTACTCACAGCTCACAGTCTTCCCCTTAATGCAGACTCCTCCGTACAAAGAGGAGCGGCAACCTAATTTGAAGTCTTTCAGAGACAATACCTATCCTTCGGACTCCACAAAAGACACTCAAGAGGTACAAATTTGTAGTTGTGCCCTAAGGAGAACGCAGGCTGTCGTTGGGGACGATCTTTCGTACAAAACCAATGATTCCAAGCTAAGTCAACAGATTGCAGCACACGTCACATTTGCAAAATATGTGGATGCAGTATGGTAGACTGCAAGCCAGCCTTTCAAAATGCAATCAAGAATTAAAGGCTATTGCTCATGTATTCTGTGTATAATTTACGCAACAGAGTATCAGAAATACGTCAAGAAAGCTCAGAAGTGATTCTTACCTGTTTCACTTCGGACGCGGGGTTTCTTCACACAAGTTGTACGAGGTGTTTCGGATATCGCTCTGAATACAGCTACGTCAGTAGCGAGCTGATTAGTTTAGTCAACTGTCACGAACTCAAGCTGCGCTCTCTTTGGGGAGTGCGCACTCTTTGGTACATTTTTACGCTACGTCATGGACGAATTACGACTACTAAAATATTTCTAATGAGCCTTAGTGAGTCTTATTTTAGCATCTGCTTTAGCCACAACTACTTTGATGTGGTCAAACCGCTTTAGATCACACCATTCGGCTCCTCCTAGGTACCAAGGGCGTAATGCAACACGTATTTTTTCTCGGCCCATTTCGGGTGAAAAATGGGAAATTTATAGTTGGACATCGTGAAATATATCCGCTTCAGTCTCTATAATTTCATGAAATTCCGATAGGTGACGGTGCTACCCGTAGCCTTCAAAATGGCGCCTGAAATGGAGGTGCTTCGCAAGCAGAGATGTGTTGTTGAGTTTCTTTTGGTGAAAAACCTGAGCATTTCAGATATTCGTAGGCACTAGCGAAATATCTACGGAGACCTGACAGTGAACAAAAGCACTGTGAGTCGTTCGATGAGGCCTCTGTCATCATAGAACCAAGCTCGCGCAAACCTGTCCGATCGGCTGGCCGCACAAACTGTGACTCCTGCAATGTTGGAAAGTGCGGAGACTCTCATTCGAGGTGATCTATGAATCACAATGAAGCACCTCTCTGCACAGCTGGGCGTCTCTGGGTAGTGCCGACACCAGTTGCGCTACACATAGATGTGTGAGTGCCGTGTTTCTCGCAGCCTAACTATAAAGAATAAAGAAGGACCCTCTGTCGGAGTTGCTTGCGCTTTACGAGACTGCTCGTGGTAATTGTTTGTAGTAATCGTCACAGGCATGGGTTCATCACTTCGAACCACAAACAAAACGGCAATCTATGAAGTGGTGCCACACCACCTTTCCTCCGAAGAAAAGGTTCAAAGCCGCACCCTCAGCTGGATAAAGTCATGGCGACAATCTTCTTGGACTCTGAATGGGTTATTCTGTTTGACGTACTCCCTCACTCCGCAGCGATCAACTCGGAATCAGACTGTGCTACCCTCAGGAATCGACTTCAGCGTGTTCGTCGCCACAAAATTGCAAACGAACTTATCCTTCTCCATGACAACGCATGGCCTCGCACAAGTCTGTGTACCTGATAGGAGCTCACAGAACTTGATTGTCGTATTACTTAGAGAACGCACCTTGTATTTTTCGGTGTCTGATGGTTCCAGTGATTCATCATCAATAGCGTATTATAACAGCAGTGGATTTCTTCGTCTATTCCTGTGCAGTTATTCACGTTCAGGGTTAACCATCGGTCCCTGCATGAATCGTCTATCTTCCGTAGCTATATTTGCATCCCGGTACAGTCTTTTCGTGTTACAGTCGTCCTATAGACACTACTATCACTAAAAATAGTCTCATGAAGCATTCGATATTGTCCCTTAGATTATTTGTATGATAATACAGCAAATGATGCATCGGCACCATTTGACCACGTTGACTACACTAGCCTCCTTCACCGAGCGAGGTGGCGCAGTGGTTAGACACTGTACTCGCATTCGGGAGGACGACGGTTCAATCCCGCGTCCGGCCATCCTGATTTAGGTTTTCCGTGATTTCCCTAAATCGCTCCAGGCAAATGCCGGGGTGGTTCCTTTCAAAGGGCACGGCCGACTTCCTTCCCCGTCCTTCCCTAATCCGATGAGACCGATGACCTCGCTGTCTGGTCTCCTTCCCCAAAAACAACCAACCAACTAGCCTCCTTTTGTCAGTCTCGTGAGTTACTGTTCTTTTGAGTTTTGTCTGATGTATGAAAACCTCTGAGGAGTGACACTTCGCATGGGTTAGTCCTCCGCCCCCCTCCTACTCGCTTCCTGCGTCCTTCGCCCCATCTGAGCTTCTGTCCTTGGGAAGGCCCACTTGTGTGTGTGTGTGTGTGTGTGTGTGTGTGTGTCGGCGCCGGCGCCCGTTGGCGGTCCACAGGCACTTTTTTGGGCGCCGCGTTTGCAGCGCCGCACCGGCTGTTGACCTCCGCTGCACATGCCGTGTCGTGTAGTGGGGGGTGGTGCGGTGTGTGACTCAGGACCGCCACACGCGCTGCTCGCTCACTCCGGCCTGTGGGCTAACCTACCGTACACTTAACAATTAAAATACTTCATCTGAAGTACCTTGACAGCTAAGGCAATGATTGACAACATACGAAAGACGTCATTGAACGCTTTGCATGGTACTCATAAGCAGCGACATTTCACCAGTACATTTTTGTAGAGGGGATCTCGTTCATAGAATGTTTCATACTTCGAATAGTTTGGCTCCCCTATAGAAATAGTACAACAAACATGGCACCTTGAGAAACTCTTGATTCAAGTGACATAAAACATAGGGGTGTGTGAGAAAAGTAATGAAACTATTTTTTTGAAACTTCCTGGAAGATTAAAACTGTGTGCCGGACCGAGACTTGAACTCGGGACCTTTGCTTTTCGCGGGAAAGTGCTCTACCAACTGAGCTACCCAAGCACCACTCACGCTTCGTCCTCACAGCTTTACTTCTGCTAGTACCTCGTCTCCTACCTTCCAAACTTTACAGAAGCTCTCCTGCGAACCTTGCACAATTAGCACTCCTGAAAGAAAGGATATTGCGGAGACATGGCTTAGCCACAGCCTGGGAGATGTTTCCAGAATGAGATTTTCACTCTGCAGGGGAGAGCATTTGTCCGCGATAGGCGAAGGTCTTGAGTTCGAGTCTCGGTCCGGCACACAGTTTTAATCTGCCAGGAAGTTTCATATCAGCGCACACTCCGCTGCAAAGTGAAAATCTCCTTCTGCAACTAATTTTTTATCCACAAAAGTTATCATATTTTCAAACAACAATACTGTTTCTTTCAAAATAGTTCCCTTCGGCAGCTATACACCGGCGGAAACGTTTCCAGTCTTGATAGCAGCTCTGGAAGGCTTCTAAGGGCCCTTAGTATGTCGGTCACATTCTTTTGAATGCTCTACAGAGTCCTAAAATGACATCCTTTTAAGACATTCCTCAATTTCTGGAAAAGAAAAAAGTCACAGTGACTGAGATCAGATGAACAGAGTGGCTTTGGAACATTAAGAAAGCATTATGAGCGTAAAAATTCCACGATAGAACTGGCAGTGTAACACGGGGCGTTGTCATGCTGAAGCATCCATTTGTCTGCAATGTCCGATCTCACCATCTAATTTGCTGCATCCTTCTGTAGTACCACATTTCAAAAGCTTTCATTATCTTCATGCCTAAACTGTTTGTCGTCCTTGTTTCGCTTTTATACATGGCTACACTGCATACAAATACTTCCAGAAAAGTCTTCCTGACACTTAAACCTGTATTCGATATCAACAAATTTCTCTTCATCAGAAACGCTTTCCTTGCCATTGCCAGTTCATATTTTGTATCCTCTCAACTTCTACCATCATCAGCTATTTTCCTGCCCAAATAGCAAAACTATCTACTACTTTAAGTTCATCTTATATCCTCCTTCATGACATTGTCCATACCGTTGAACTGCTCTTCCAAGTTCTTTACTGTCTATGACAGAATTACAACGTCATCGGCAAACCTCAAAGTTTTTATTTCTTCTACCTGAACTTTAATTCCTACTCCAAATTTTTCTTTGATTTCCTTTACTGCTTGTTCAGTCTACAGATTGAATAACATCGGGGGCAGGCAACAGCCCTGTCTCACTACCTTCTCAACCACTATTTCCCATTCATGCTCCTCGACTCATATAACTGCCGTTTGGCTTCTGTACAATTTGTAAATATCCTTTCGCTCCCTCTATTTTACCCCTGCTTTGGAATAAGAGAGTATTCGAGTTAACATTACCAAAAGCTTTCTGTGGGTCTACAAAGGCAATAAACGTAGGTTTGCCTTTCCTTAACCTATCTTCTGTGAGAAGTCGTAAGGTCAGTATTGTCTCGCGTGCTCCTACATTTCTCCGGAATCCAAACTGATCTTCCCCGAGGTCGGCTTCTACCAGTTCTTACATTCTTCTGTACAGAATTCGTGATAATATTTTGCATCCTTGACTGATTAAACTGATAGTTCGGTAATTTTCACACCTGTCAGCACCTCCTTTCTTTGGAATTAAAATTATTATATTTTTCTCGAAGTCGAGGTTATTTCGCCTTGCTCATACATCTTCCTCATCAGATGGTAGAGGCTGTCAGTAGGTCTAATGGAATGTTGTCTACGCCCGGGGCCTTGTTTCGGCTTAGGTCTTTCAGTGCTCTGTCAAATTCTCCATGCTGTATCATATCTCCCATCTCATCTTCATCTACGTCCTCTTCCATTTCCATAATATTGACCTTACGTACATCTCCCTAGTATAGAGCCTCCTTCCACCTTTCTGCTTCCCTTCTTTGCTGAGGCCTGGTTTTCCATCTGTGCTCTTGATATTCATACAGGTCGTTCTCTTTTCGCCAAGGTTCTATTTAGTTTTCCTGTAGGTGGCTTTTATCTTTCCCCTGTTGAGAAATCATTGAGATATATTTGTTCGCTTCTCTCGCATGGCGGTTTTCAACTCTTGCACGGTTCAGGTGGGGAGGGGGGGGGGCTGCTTGTTGAGAAACACGGTTGCCAAGAGGATCCTAGGTATGCTCTTTAGGGTTCAGGTCCGGTGAGAAAGCAGGCCATTCCAATGTGTCCGACACCACAGCGATCGTGTGTGGGCTGGCATTGTCGTCCATCAACAGAAAGTCGGGACCTAACGCACCCCTAAAGAGGCAGATATGATCAAGTATAATCTTCCTGCAATACCACTGCGCTGTGACGGAATCTCGCGCAAAGCTACGCAGCGGTGTTCGGCCGCTGCGAATAATGCCTGCGCACACCATAACGCACAGGCCATACCGATGACGTTCACGAACGTACGTGTTCCCCTCTCTACCCACACGAACTGGTGGCCACAATCACTTCCCACAGTGAAGCGGGATTCGTTGGAGAACATTTCACTGGAACACTGTTGCTGACTTCAACCAACATACTCCCAGCACCAACGAACACTTTCTCGATGGCGGCGTGGTTGGAGTAGGATGGATTTAACAGGCTTCCGAGCATGCAAACCAGCCAGATTTGACTGCTGTGAAATGGTTCTGGAAGAGACACGAGTTCCGGTAGAGATTGCAACGTCTGCAGAGATCTGCCTAGGAGTGAGATGTCTGTTCCTTTTCGCAACTAGGGCTACGTATCGACCTTCTTGCCGCGTGGCGGTCCATCTACGACCACCAGCATGCTTCCAGGTAGCATTGCTACTTTCAGGTGCCTTTTTTAATCTCGAGATGACACGTTTGGACACTCCTATTACTGTGGCCAACGTAGTGACACTTTGACAGGCTTACAGCTGTCTAATGCTCGACCATGATCGTAAGCACTCGAATGATGTCTTGCAGACAAGTTTTCGTATCACATATCGCACTAATCGGTTCCACAACCTGCGTCAAGCACCATACTGTATGAACATTCAGATGCATACAGAGAGTTCGTGCACAGGCTTCGCTGCAGTTAACACGTCACGTCCTCTACATTTCTTTTTACTGTCATTGGTCGACTGTTCCGTAGAAATTGCTAAGTAGTGTATCTTCATGGCTAGAAGATGGCTAGAAATTCCCACTTCATTCTGAATACGAGGCGTGTTTTTTAAGTAAGTACCGTTTTGAAATTAAAAAAAGACGTGCTAAGATATCTCAATAATTTTATTTTTACATGAAAGCCTGTACCTTAATCTACTTTTCTGCACACTTTCCGTCAATATTGAGGCACTTGTCATAGCGTTGTACCAGTCTTTGAATACCCTCCTCATAGAAGTCTGCCGCCCGTATTGTTAACCATTGCATCAGAACTGTTTTGACTTCGTCATCGTCTTGAAGACCCTGACCGCCCAGGCGTTTCTTTAAGTGCAGCAACAGATGGCAGTCACTGGGCGAAAGATCTGGGCTGTACGGAGGATGATCTAGAGTATCCCATCGAAAAGATGTGATGAGATCTTTGGTCTGATTCGCCACATGCGGACGGGCATTGTCTTGCAGTAAAACGATGCCCTTGCTCAACTCCCATGGACTGTTGCTTTGATTCTGGTGTGACGTAGGCCATCCATGTTTCATTGCCCGTAACAATTTAGCTTAAGAAATCATCACCATCGTTGTGGTACTGCTCAAGGAAAGTCAATGCACTGGTTTTGTGCACATCCGTCAACATTTTCGATACCCAACGTGCGCACAATTTTCGGCAATTCAAGTGCTCGCTCACAATGCCATACAAAACACTACGAGAAACATTAGGAAAAGCCGACCGGAGTGGCCGTGCGGTTCTAGGCGCTACAGTCTGGAACCGAGCGACCGCTACGGTCGCAAGTTCGAATCCTGCCTCGGGCATGGATGTGTGTGATGTCCTTAGGTTAGTTAGGTTTAATTAGTTCTAAGTTCTAGGAGACTGATGACCTCAGAAGTTAAGTCGCATAGTGCTCAGAGCCATTTGAACCAAACATTAGGAAAGTCATCCCGCAAGGAGGAAATCATAAGCGTCTGTTTTCTCTCACCATATTGTCCACTTCCTGCACGAAACTTTCATTAACGACCGAAGGACGCCCACTCCGTTGTTCATCATGCACATTTGTGCGGCCATCTTTAAATGCTCCCACCCACTTTCTTACCATTCCATCACTCATAAGGTTTCCTCCGTAAACTGCACAGATCTCACGATGAATATCGATCGCTTTTAGGCCTTTAGCACTAAGAAATCTTATAACAGCCCGTACTTCACAGTCGGCGGGACTCACGATTATCGGAGGCAACTTAAACACTCAGTACACAACGTAAACAAGGAAGAATCAGACTGTAATGGCGTCAGTGCGTAGATTAAGGTACAGGCTTTCATGTAAAAATAAAATTATTGAGATATCTTAGCACGTCTTTTTTTTATTTCAAAAAGGTACTTACTTAAAAAACACGCCTCGTACGTATGTGAAAACTGCCTCGTGAAACTAGGCCATATTGTCGATTTTTACTGCTTCTTTCTTACACCGGACTAAACGGTTCATCTTTTTACGAAATTGTACAAATCCAGAAAAATTTCGAGCGAGTGAGGTGATCCACATGAGTTCCAAAAGAAATCCGTTGGAATTCGATTACTCGATGAATAGTACAATCCTCAAGGCTGTCAATTCAACTAAGTACCTGGATGTTAAAATTACGAACAACTTCAGTTGGAAAGATCACATAGATAATATTGTGGGGAAGGCGAGCCAAAGGTTGCGTTTCATTGGCAGGACACTTAGAAGATGCAACAAGTCCACTAAAGAGACAGTTTACACTACTCTCGTTCGTCGTCTGTTAGAATGTTGCTGCGCGGTGTGTGATCCTTACGAGGTGGGATTGACGGAGGACATCGAAAGGGTGCAAAAAAGGGCAGCTCGTTTTGTATTATCGCGTAATAGGGGAGAGAGTGTGGCAGATATGATACGCGAGTTGGGATGGAAGTCATTAAAGCAAAGACGTTTTTCTTCGCTGCGAGATCTATTTACGAAATTTCAGTCACTAACTTTCTCTTCCGAATGCGAAAATATTTGGTTGAGCACAACCTACATAGGTAGGAATGACCATCAAAATAAAATAAGAGAAATCAGAGCTCGAACAGAAAGGTTTAGGTGTTCGTTTTTCCCGCGCGCTGTTCGGGAGTGGAATGGTAGAGAGATAGTATCATTGTGGTTCGATGAACCCTCTGCCAAGCACTTCAATATGAATTGCAGAGTAATCATGTAGATGTAGAGTTCTTTGCATTCCGTTATTTTCATTCCAATTTTTTAAAATGGGAAATAAAAATTAAAGACGAAAAGAGGACAGGAGCAGAAGTTGGGACGTGACCATTGGGATGTTCGCTGTTGGTGCAGTAAGGCACTCGGTGGCAGGAAGAGGAGCGCCAGCAGATCCGGACAGTGGCAGCCGGCCCGGCCCTGCGCCGCCCACGCCCGCACCTGCCGTGCCTGGCGCTCGTAAAGCGTCCCGTCGTCCCCTGGGCGCTGGCAGCGTGCCGCGACGCGTGGCCGACACGTGGGCTGCATCTCTGCCGCGCCGTCTGCTGCCAGCAGCGCGAAATCTGACTACAAGCAGCTGCACTCTGCCTCACACGACTGCGATGCCGATAGATGGCTATGCATATACATATTCCGGACTTGCATATGAAGGTGTCTCATAATTAATAGCGAAAACTGGCACTGGTGAAACAACGGTCGGCAGGGATCACGGCGTGTACGTGCAGTGGAAACCGCGCCGCTGACGTCAGAGTGAACCCAACTAGCGCTCAGTAGCCCGCAATTGCCATAACGTATTGTGATTATGAGCCAAAAATTACGGCAGTGTGAATTTTTTTTAGTAACTGGCGACTGAGAACAGAGTTACGCTGTTATCATCACTGTATTGAGGGATTCGTTTAGAGTAATTTTTTAAGCGCAAAACAATGGTTACACGATCGTCAGTGGTACTAACCACAGCAGAGAAGTACACAAATTAGGAATTATTTTTCATATTACGCAGTGAAGGAGACAAAAGAAAAATTGGAGTAGGTATAAAAATCCATGGAGAAGAAATAAAATCTTTGAGGTTCGCCGATGACATTGTAATTCCGTCAGAGACAGCAAAGGACTTGGAAGAGCAGTTGAGCCGAATGGATAGTGTCTTCAAAGGAGGATATAAGATGAACATCAGCAAAAGCAAAACGAGGATAATGGAATGTAGTCGAATTAAGTCGGGTGATGCGGAGGGAATTAGATTAAGAAATGAGACACTTAAAGTAGTAAAGGAGTTTTGCTATTTGGGGAGCAAAATAACTGATGATGGTCGAAGTGGAGAGGATATAAAATGTAGACTGGTAATGGCAAGGAAAGCGTTTCTGAAGAAGAGAAATTTGTTAACATCTAGTATAGATTTAAGTGTCAGGAAGTCGTTTCTGATAGTATTTGTTTGGAGTGTAGCGGTGTGTGGAAGTGACGACAAACAGTTTGGACAAGAAGAGAATAGAAGCTTTCGAAAAGTGGTGCTACAGAAGAATGCTGAAGATTAGATGGGTAGATCACGTAACTAATGAGGAGGTATTGAATAGAATTGGGAAGAAGAGGAGTTTGTGGCACAACTTGACAAGAAGAAGGGACCGGTTGGTAGGACATGTTCTGAGGCATCAAGGGATCACAAATTTAACATTGGAGGGCAGTGTGGAGGGTAAAAATCGTAGAGGGAGACCAAGAGATGAATACACTAAACAGATTCAGAAGGATGTGGGTTGGGCCGCGGTGGCCGAGCGGTTCTAGGCGCTCCTGTCCGGAGCCGCGCTGCTGCTACGGTCGCAGGTTCGAATCCTGCCTCGGGCATGGGTGTGTGTCATGTCCTTAGGTTAGTTAGGTTTAAGTAGTTCTAAGTTCTAGGGGACTAATGACCACAGCAGTTGAGTCCCGTAGTGCTCAGAGCCATTTGAACCATTTTTTTGATGTGGGTTGCAGTAAGTACTGGGAGATGAAGAAGCTTGCACAGGATAGAGTAGCATGGAGAGCTGCATCAAACCAGTCTCAGGACTGAAGACCACAACAACAACAACATATTCCCAAAAAATAACACTCACACGAAATGAAAATGAACTAATGCTTGTAAACTTGGAGATTCGTTTTCAGTTGAAAATGTTCGTGTTTGCTCAATACATTTTACTGTTTCGAATTATGAAAGGGATTTGAAAAGCGGGCTGTTGAATGGTTGGCTGGCTAATTTGGGAGAGGGGACAAAGGCGCGACGTTAACATGTATTCCACTCCCAGAGGTATCAGAACGGTTTTCGAACTTTCAACTCGTTCGTTTCCGGCACAAGGACCCTTACCTCAAATACATACATTTCTCCTTCTCAATTATCCCTGACAGTTTGTAACGTCATCACGGAATCGCCCTGTACATAGCTACATTTACAGGCCCGTAATTTTGACACACTGTAGAATCGTTGAATGACGTTTCTGCACAAGGGTTCCTATGTAAAACTTGATCTACTGAGTCCCCTCTACAATCTCTAGAAATGTGTCACATGCCAGAATGAGATTTTCGCTCTGTAGCGGAGTGTGCGCTAATATGAAACTTCCTGACAGATTAAAACTGTGTGCCAAGCCGAGGCTCGAGCTCGGGACCTTTGCCTTTCGCGGGCAAGTGCTCTACCAACTGAGCTACCCAATATCCTTTCTTTCAGGAGTGCTAGTTCTGCAAAATTCACAGGAGAGCTTCTGTAAAGTTTGGAAGGTAGGAGACAAGGTACTGCAGAAGTAAAGCTGTGAGAATGGGACGTGAGTCGTGCTTGGGTAGCTCAGTTCGTAGAGCACTTTCCCGCGAAAGGCAAAGGTCCCGAGTTCGAGTCTCGGCCTGGCACACAGATTTAATATGTCAGGAAGTTTCATGTGCAACATGAATTGCGAAACACCCTGCATATATGGTGTATGTATTTTAGCTGCATGTTCCTGGAACCAGCTAAGTAAGTTACACTGTATCGGAAAAACTTACGAAAGTATGCATCGATATTCATTTAAAAATGATTTTCAGCGATTAAGAGAGATCAGTGAAACTAATCACTGACCATTTGTAGCAAGTTAAAACTGCTTGCCAGATCGGTAACAGGCTTCTTTGTTTCGGGATCAGCACTGTTTTGAGTCATCTGACCACTCCTCACTGATTGCCATAAAGCGTCAACTTGCTGCCGGCTCTCACAGTTTCGACAGGTCAAAAATGAGCAACAAAGTAAAAGGGTAAAATAAATTCTTTCTCGAAGGTAACTGATGTGGTTACACCCAGAGAAGTTTGCAAAGTCAAAAGAAAGCGTTGTGCTGCGCGGGCGGTAGCAGCGGCCGGGTACTGGTGGTAAGCAGAGCTCAGCCGGTAATTTCCAAGAATGACTGCCTACCGAAGTCGCTGGGTCCAAACGAAACTTATCGAACGTGCGATGGTAAATCGATCATGCGACTCTGCGGGCCTTGTGAGTATGTTTACGTTCGTGACTACAGCAACGACAAAAGAAGAGCGTTACAAAAATACCTTTAATTGCAAAGGAGACGACTTACCTTACTCGACGTCGGTGTTGTCGTCATGTGAAAGTCCATTATGGTGATCAGGATGGATAATTTGGAAGAGTCGAACCATGTCTTCTTCTTGATACTCGTTCGTTCAAATGGCTCTGAGCACTATGAGACTTAACTTCTGAGGTCATCAGTCCCCTCGAACTTAGAACTACTTAAACCTAACTAACCTAAGGACATCACACACACCAATGCTCGAGGCAGGATTCGAACCTGCGACCGTAGTGGTCGCACGGTTCCAGACTGTAGCGCCTAGAACCACTCGGCCACCTCGGCCGGCGATACTCGTTCGTTTACCGCACTGTCCGCAATGAAATTGTAACGGTATTTCAGCATGGAAACTGTTCTAACGGAGTTTTACACACTTCGCAACACCACAGTCTACACAGTCCCTTCTTTCCTTGTCTGGTAGTACTACATATTTTCTACACAAAGTCGAACAATTTTCTACGCTGCATAACCATGGAATTAGATTCTTCCACGTGAGAGAATCCGCCGAAGAAACGTCAAGAACACCAGACATCCCACTCAGTAACGACATAAATCGTCTGTGTTTCCCTAGCAACTCACAAATAATTCGCGGAGGTATGTAATGTAGAGCAAGTAAGGGAACAAGGAAAAACTGATAAAAATTACGATCACAAATAATTGATCACAACACCCTCCACCGGGGTCGCACGATCGATTTACCATCGCACGTTCGGTATGTATCGTTTGGACCCAGCGACTTCGATAGGCAATCATTCTTGGAAATTGCCGCTCAGCCCGTCGCCGCAGCCACCGCTGTCGCTGTGAGTTGCCAGGCAACCAGCCAGCCAGCAGAGGTCCTTGGCAGCCGCGTGGGCGGCTCTTCCTTCCGGCGAGCCGCGGCTTCCTGCGGTGTCCTCTGCCTCCCGCCTGCCGCCTGTAGCGTCCTGGCGTCGCTCCAGCCGCCGTTCCAGCCCATTTCTCCAGAGCGGCCGGCCGCCATTCTCACACACTATCTCCCGCTACGCCTGGACTCGCCGCTGTCACACGCAGCTTTGAACGTTGGCCGCTGTTGTCCGTATAAACGTGTGCTCACTCTCTGTCTCCGTAACGAAGTATACTAGGCATTTATGAGAGACACTCAAATGAAAACCGAGCACGTTCCAAAACGAGACCGTGAAATAATTCCATTCAAATACTATCACCAGATGGATAATTTCCAAGAATGATTGCCAATCGAAGTCGCAAACGATGCAAATCGAACGCACGATTGTAAAGCGATCATGCGACTCTGGTGGCGGGCGTTATGAGTATATTTACGGTGGTCACTACAGCAACGACAAAAGAAGAGCGTTACAAAAAGGGACGGAGCGTGAGTCGTGCTTGGGTAGCTCAGTTGGTAGAGCACTTGCCCGCGAAAGGCAAAGGTCTTGAGTTCGAGTTTCGGGCCGGCAAACAGTTTTAATCTGTCAGGAAATTTCAAAAATAATTGTCAATACAAAGGAGACGACTTACCTCACTCGTCGTCGGTGTTGTCGTCATGTGAAAGTCCATGTGATGTGTACGCTACGGGAACAATTCCCTTTTTGCCATAGCCTAGGTAAACTCTGCCAATTTCAGGCAAGAATATAAGTAGCCTGCCACTTGCATAATTTTTCCCTGCAAACGCAACTTGTGGAAATAGAGGTACTGAAACAAGTATAGTTCGTCTCTTTGTCCTGGACGCCCTTCTCTTATAATGGAAGACTTCACAAATTTCCATAGCCGCTCGATGTTCTGCGTGTGCTCACTGGGGTTATCCGAAGACACGAACTTCACAGAGTGGTTCACGAACTCGTGGTCGAATCCCTCTGCTTTGAGTGTTTTGCAGGACTGAAACCCGTCTCTAATGACTTTACTACCAGGCAGTAGGAAGTGCTTTATCAGACGCACTAAAGTGACCTTGTCTGTTCAAAGTGGTTCAAATGGCTCTGAGCACTATGGGACTTAACATCGGAGGTCATCAGTCCCCTAGAACTTAGAACTACTTAAACCTAACCAATCTAAGGACATCACACACATCCATGCTAGAGGCAGGATTCGAACCTGCGACCGTAGCAGTCGCGCGGTCCCGGACTGAAGCGCCTAGAACCGATCGGCCACACCGGCCGGCGACCTTGTCTGTGGACAATGCTGTGATAATGAAACACTTCCGGGACTCGTTCTATTCCATCGAATACCCAAATATGATCGATTTTGCTCTTTGAAGGTCGTCCTCTGTGCTTCTTCCTTCTTGCTATGTGAGATCCGTCCACTTCAACAACTTCACTCGGACAACCAGTAGGTACACTGTCGTTCGTCACTATCACATAACACACTTATCTGCAAAACTCGAAATAGTAGCACACGGTAGTAGCAGACAAGTCATTTTCCGATGCTTTTAATTGCAAGGTGCAGTCTCGAATCCAGCAAGATATAAAAATTACGCTGGTCTGAATGGATAATTTGGAAGAGTCGAACCATGTATTCTGCCTGATACTCGTTCGTTTTCCGCACTGTCCGCAATGAAATTGTGACGGTATTTCTGGATCAAAACTCTTCTTACAAAGTTTTACACACTTCGCACCACCACAGTCTACGCGGTCCCTCCTTTCCACGTCCTGTAGTTCTCCATATTTGCGACAAAAACGGAAACAATTTTCTACGCTGGATAAGCATGGAATTAGATTTTTCCATGTGAGAGAATCCGCCGAAGAAACATCAAGATAAAAATGACGATCACAAATAATTGATCATAACGCCCGCCGCTAGTCGCATGATCGATTTACAATTGCACGTTCGATATGTATCGTTTGGACCCGCGACTTCGATAGGCAACCATTCTTGGAAATTATCACCACATGTGTTAAAACACTTATCCCACTGGGAGAAGAGACGATCAGTTCCTGCTTCAGGATGATTCCGTCCGGCAGGATTCGTGGGCTTTTTGACTTTATGACGCGTCGTGATTTCTGCAGAGTGTGGTTCCACGCTCCAGGAACTCGACGAGCAGAGGGCCCCTTCAGTCGAAACAGAAGAGCACAAGAAGGTCACCAGAGCTTGTATGAACAGCTTTGGATTTCTTTGGCGAGGAGGAAGATGCGGTATGTTTGCGCTGTTGGTTTTGCCCTTTCCCCTCCGGCTGTCAGACGGAATCATCCTGTTGCACCACAACGCCCTCCTCCGCACTGCAAGTCGGACGAAGATCACTGTTCAGCAATTTGGTTGAGAAATGCTGCAACATCCTCCGTTCAGCATGGATCTTTCACTGTGCTATTTCCACATCTTTGACGACCTTGAAGAAAGCCATGCGTGCACGTTGGCTTCAGTCGAACGAGAAAGTGCAAGAGTGGGTGTAGTTGTACACCTGTCAGCGGTAGACAGCTTTGAACGAAACAGGAATTGATCGTCTCGTCTCTCATTGGGATAGATGTCTTAAACGTCTGGTGAGTACTTTTGAATGGAATCATTTCATGGTCCCTTTGTGGCAGGTGTTCTCTTTCATTTGAGTGCCTTTTATACGTATATCAGTTATGCAGGCGACAGTAATAAATTTTTAGTTATCACCTAGGAAAAATTAATAAAGTTACGTAATAATGTTTTGCTTCTTCGTAGGTTGTAACATTCGCACTTGTCAACTACAACTTTCCATTTCTCGAAAACCGCATCTACCGTCACTATTGCCAATAAATCTTGAGTCCATTCTGATCAATATTAAAGCTTAAGCATCAGCTACTTAAATGACGAAAACAGTGAACGTTGGATACGTTCATTTTATCTCTAGCCTTACCATTTAGTTCGATGAAATCCGTATCCAAGTGATTGGAGACGACGCGTGCGGACCGGGCAAACGTGATGCGCGAGAAAATCGCAATACAAGCCGACATGCCGATATTTGTTATGTACCTACATGCTTATTTGTTTCACGTGATCTTTCTCTTGTGGACATTGACACTAGTTTAATTCTTGTTCCTTTTCCGTATATGTTTTTGTACTAAAATATTTCAAACACTGCCGGCCGGTGTGGCCGAGCTGTTCTACGCGCTTCAGTCTGGAACCGCGCGACCGATACGGTCGCAGTTTCGAATCCTGCCCCGGGCATGGATGTCTGTGATGTCCTTAGGTTAGTTAGGTTTAAGTAGTTCTAAGTTCTAGGGGACTGATGACCTCAGATGTTAAGTCCCATAATGCTCAGAACCATTTGAACCACTTTATTTCAAACACTCCTACAAAATATAAATATAATTTTTTACACATAAAAAGTACTTTAATACAAACTATAACCTTCGTGAGCGCTTTCAGGTGTGACTTCTTCGGAAAGAAGACGCCTCAACGGAGACATTTTCAGAAAAATGAAGTTACGAGAAGAAATGCTCCCCTTGAAAGAATTTCCAAAAATATCTACAGCTCTAAAACTTAGTTCTACATGGCAAGGTAGTTTAAAAAGCCTTGTGGCAGACGTAACGACACTTTACACTCCGTGTATTCCCATGTCGTTTACCTTCGACCTTTGTATTTCATGCAAATTTTGCACAAACTTTTACGGCTTTTTTTCAAGGGTCGATCTGTTTTGGGAAATCGGCCCAACATTGCGCTTGGAGTCGAATAGGTGTTTCATCAACTGATGGTTACCACGCTTTTCGTATTCCGGCAGTTGGACATATTTCAACACTATCTGTGCTATATTTATTCAGTAATCAGCGTATGTTTTCTATCTATATCCTGTTTTGTTGTTTGGATAATGTACGTATTGTATAGAGTCATATCCGACACATAAAAAAAGAAGTTTGGCCTGACTTTCGTTCCCACGAGTGTGACCCGTGATGTTTACGTTTGGTCCGCATTTCTTTCCAGGAGTCTGACTCGTGAAAGTATGGCAAAGGGTTCAGTGGGCGACGAACTTCAATAAAATAATTTTTTGACGAACTACGTAAAAGGAGGTGACTGAATGGTCGTCAGCTGAAATATCGTGGTGAGAAGGCGAATCCATCCTGCTGCAATCCAGAAAATTTATGAAATACATAAAAGATGTTACTAAGTAGAAGGCCAGGAGAAAATTTCCTCAATAACACCCTATTTGAGCCGCAATTAGTTTGACGTCGACGTTACGTTCACAAACTCGAGAGCTGTCGTGAATGTCTGCGAGCTAGGCGGGGCCAACGAGATAGATGTACGTGCGCTGCAACGGCCTTCTACTCCCCCCCCCCCTCCCCCGCCCCCAATCTACTATCTCTCTCTCTCTCTCTCTCTCTCTCTCTCTCTCTCTCTCTCTCTCTCTCTCTCTCTACACACACAGTGTCTCTCTCCCTATCTGTTTGTCGAAGACTCACTTATATTGTTGCTGTCGTGGTAAGCCTTTGCAGTGCATTTGTTCATCAAAACCGAAGGGAAAGCAGAGGACCGCTGTGCTGTAAGCCCACTCGTTAAAAGCCACTTTCCTGATCGTATCTATTTTTCGTCCATGCGTACGACAGCGTTATGTGAAAGATTGTGTCTGAAAACTGATTATGTACAAGGCTTTGGACGCTTTAAGACATCATACTGATGATGTTTCCATCTATTTTAAGAACTGTGTTACATATTTTCCACCACGTAAAGGAGTTCTTAACAGAGTGAAAGAAATACAGATGATACAACTGACAGACAGCTACGCTAATCACTTTTTGTCCTCCTTCACAAAGAATTGTGTTATTTGAAATAACAACATGTATATGTCCCGGCTGCTTTCATTCTCTTTCGAAAGAGTAAAAAGTTATTGCAAGAACTGTGTTATTTGACTATAATCTAGTTACTGGACTTACACCACTTGGCCTCCGCCTCAATTAACAAACCCTTCCTTCAACAGGTAAATCTGAAACTTATTGAATTCGCTGTTTCTTCAGTGTTCTTAACTAGTGGACCTACAATGAAAAATAAAATTACCTTATTTTCAAGTGCGGTAACAATTCCACATGGTCCGACAGAGACCCTGCTTGAAGTCCTTTGACCTCGAAGTTTTCGAAAACGGAAGCGTAGTGATATAAAGTCTATTGTGATATAAAGTCCATTGCAGGAGAAACCATCGAGTGGCTGCCGACCAGTGAGTGAAAATACACAGGCTATGGTATTCCGATTCCGTGTGGTGAACACTGTTGGTATCCAAGCTGCTCAGCCGTGAGGCATACACAGCCAGTCAGCAAGGATAAATAGGGACTTCTTGGTGTTTTTGTTGTTGTTGTGATCGTCAGTCCGATGACTGGTTTGAATCAGTTCTCAACCCTAGTTTATCCTGTGCAGCCCTCTTTATTTCAGTATTAGTACAGCAACCTACATCTATTTGGATCTGCTCACTATATTCAAGTCATGGTCCCCGTCTACAAGTTTTACCATCTGCAGTTGCCACCAGACTTTTCCCTTTGGTCAAATGTTGCCATAAATTTCGTTTTCAGCTGTTAATTAGTTATCCGATCTGCAGATCTCAGCTGCAGGGGTCTGGAAAGCTTCTATTCTCTTCACGTCTTAAGTCTTTATCGTTCACGTTTTACTTCCGTACAGGGGTACGCTCCAGAAGAGATTTCATGACATTTAAATTTATGTCTATAACACCGTTTCGGAGTATGTATTTCGTTCAACTTTTGTTCCAAGTGCTTTGTTTTATGTGAAAATTATAAAGCCATCAGCAAAAATAAAGTTTCAACTTCCTCTCTCTGAACCCTAATTCCTATTCCAAATTTCTCCTTGGTTTTCTTCATTGCTCGTTCAATATGCAAGCTAAATAACATGGGGAATAGACGAAACACTGTTTCACTCCCTTCTCAGCTACTGCTTGTTTCCCTGTTCTTCGACTCTTGTAACTGCTGTGTGGTTTCTGTAGATGTTGTATACAAGATTTCGCTGCCTGTATTTCTTTTAAGAAAAGTCGTAGGGTCAGTATTGTCTCAGGTGTAACTTCCTGGCAGATTAAAACCGTGTGCCGGACCGAGACTCGAACTCGGGACCTTTGCCTTTCGCAGGAAAGTGCTCTACCAACTGAGCTACCCAATATCGTTTCTTTCAGGAGTGCTAGTTCTGCAGGGTTCGCAGGAGAGCTTCTGTAAAGTTTGGAAGGTAGGAGACGAGATACTGGCAGAAATGAAGCTGTGAGAACAGGGCGTGAGTCGTGCTTGGGTAGCTCAATTGGTAGAGCACTTGCCCGCGAAAGGCAAAGGTCCCGAGTTCGAGTCTCGGTCCGGCACACAGTTTTAATCTGCTAGGAAGTTTCATATCAGCGCACACTCCGCTGCAGAGTGAAAATCTCATTCTGGAAATTGTCTCAGGTGTTCGTGCATTTCTAATCAATCTGGTATTTACCGAGCTCTCTCCGTTCTTCTGTAAACAATTGTAGTCAATCAGACAACCAGTGACGCTCTGTCTGTGGTGGCCGCCGAGCGCTGTGGTGTAGCGGCGCGCTGCACGGTGCAGCCCTCGGCCGGCGTGGGCGCTGCGCTGTCTCTGTGGCTGTCTCTGCACGGCCGCTGCCCCGGGACAGGCCGCCCTTGTGGCCGCCGCCCCCGCCGCCGCCTCCACTAATAGTCCTGGGAGGAGAGACGACACCAGCTGAGGGCGATCGCCCGCACGTGCACCGCAGCACACCCGCGCCCCACGGGACCACGTGCGCGGCCGGGACTGCCGTGCCACTGTCGGACGTGGCGCCCCAGCGCCACCCATTGCCGCCTCACAGGCGACGAGGCGCCGGTGGACCGTGCCATCTGCTTCTTTTGCGTATCGATGGGACGCTCTTCAATCTCACATGTCCTGTGCTTCTTCTCAGTCTCCTATTAACTTCGTCCTGTTTTAAGATCATCTTCTTCGTCTGCCTCCGTTCACTGCAATCTTTCCTTCAATGACTCCTCGTTGCAGGCCATTTCTTCGCTGCGCGTGTCCCAGCCAAGATGCTTTCCTCCTTCTCTTCACCCTACGGCAAGAAAGAAAGACTGAATTGATTGTTGGTGTTAATAACGATCATCCTCCTCTACCTCCTCTCCATTACTGCAGATGACGTGTCACTGAGCACATTTGTTCTGTGCATGCAGTACACGTGAGGCGTCTACTTGTTTCCACCGCACTGTGTGGAATACGAAGGTTCTGTTATAGTTAACTAACCTGCTGTCTTCAAGATGATGTCCACAGCGCATAATACAGCACGCAGATCGTAGGTTCTGTGACTTTTAGTGAGGTTCTGTTCTGAAATAATTTATCACTTCTTTGGGATGCCACTCGCGTATTTTAATGTAGCCACACGAGAAGAATACATGATCTTAATACAACACCTTCTGATACAGTAAAGTACATGATCAAACACAAAGTTTACGAAAAAGTATCTTTACACTATTTGTGGCACGTGTCTGTGCCTCTTGACTGAAAAAAAAAAAAAAAATCTTATGGGACTTAAATGCCAAGGTCATCAGTCCCTAAGCTTACACACTATTTAACCTAAATTATCCTAAGCACAGACACACACACCCATGCCCGAGGGAGGACTCGTACCTCCGCCGGGACTAGCCGCACAGTCGATGACTGCAGCGCCTTAAAAATGGCTCAAATGGCTCTGAGCACTATGCGACTTAACTTCTGAGGTCATCAGTCGCCTAGAACTTAGAACTAATTAAACCTTACTAACCTAAGGATATCACACACATCCATGCCCGAGGCAGGACTCGAACCTGCGACCGTAGCGGTCGCTCGGTTCCAGATTGCAGCGCCTAGAACCGTACGGCCACTCCGGTCGGCGCAGCGCCTTAGACCGCTCAGCTAATCCCGCGTGGCCTCTTGACTACTGTAGTGAACCTTTTAATACTGAGTACTGGCAAACACATCCTTCCACAGACAACATGACTGTACATCTCGACTTCCTAACCCAGAGTGACGAACAGGAACATAAATAAAAATTGAAAAATTGGAAACATATCCTACGATAGACAACATGTCTCTTCCAGAATGAGATTTTCACTCTGCAGCGGAGTGTGCGCTGATATGAAACTTCCTGGCAGATTAAAACTCCTTCGCAGGAGAACTTCTGTAAAGTTTGGAAGGTAGGAGACGAGATACTGGCAGAAGTAAAGCTGTGGGTACCGGGCGTGAGTCGTGCTTCGGTAGCTCAGTTGGTAGAGCACTTGCCCGCGAAAGGCAAAGGTCCCGTGTTCGAGTCTCGGTCGGGCACACAGTTTTAATCTGCCAGGAAGTTTAACATGTCTCTTCTTCTCGACTGCCTAATCCAGAGTGACGAACAGTCCGAAACACTTCGCGCTCCATACCAGAAAAGGCGTGACCCGAACGCTTCCGGAGTGCTTCGTCTGCAATTTCGTCAGTCTTTTGTTTTTGGTTTAAATTGTTTTTAATAATTCTAAAATGACTGATTGATAGTCAGCTGTTGAGAGATATTTATATTAAAAAGTGAAGTCATTCCAATGTGTAGTTTAACTAATAATAATAACTATACTTTAACGTTTTGGCGCCCTTGCTCCGAACACAGCAGTCAATCACAGAGCAGTACCATTATGCAGGCGGTCTTTCTCACGGGAATGGTACGGAATCTATCATCTGCCAAAGGCACCTCACACCACATTTCGTCATCTATATACTTCTTGCATCTCCACTGCTCTGGGAACAGCTTCTTGGAGCCTAATATGATGGCTGACTAAGCCAGAAATATTACAATCTCCACCACATTTATTTTCTCTCTCTTTTTACAAGTGCCCTGTGTCCCTAAAGTATCGCTATCATTTCAAAAAATCACAACTTGGAAACAGTTACTGGTTTGTTGTCAAAAATTTTAGCAAATCTCAAAGCTTTTTCTCTCTTATACTAGAATTTCAGTTAGTGTCCTGCTCGTTGCTTGTAGGAAATCAAGGCAACATTAGAGTTCTTCCCGTATACAGGTTAGCGTTGCAGCATCAGCAGTTATGATAGCTTCATTGATTCGGGCACAAAGGGTAGAAATGTCGTTGGAGATTGTTGTGTACACGCGATCCTAAACGTAATCTCACAAAAAGAAGTTTAAGGGTAAGACATTGGGAGAACGGGGGCAGAGGGGAGAGAGAGATGGGGGATGCGGTTGTACGACCACAATCCATCCACCTCTACTTCTTACGAAATGTCATTCAGCGCATCCCACACGTTCAGACGCCAATGTTGGGGAGCGCTATCATGCTGGAAGAGGATGGAGGGCTGGCGGCTCTTCGATCTATGATAACGGGATCTGTTCGAGCTTGTCCAGGTAAACACTTCCCGTTGTCGTTTTCTCAGAGAAACAAAACTGGGCCTATCAGTCTATTGTCCCTTAGGCAACACCATAACATAACACCATTAACATATCCATGATAGCCCGGGCTATCATCGATATGTTAAAGTGTATGAGTGAATTTTCGGAGCCTCTTATCCTATTCTTGTGATGATGTACATGTCCAGAAATATTGAACCATTCTTCATTCGAAAACCGAGACTAGTTCGGATAGTTAATCATTGTCAGCATCTAAGGAGGCCAGCCTAGAACATCTGAATACATGTCGCAAACGAGAATCGTTTGGCTGCATACATGCCGCAAACGAGAATCGTTCAGATGCAATGCTTCGACTATTTGCACTTAGCACGCAAGAGGCGTAACTGCTTATGTAGCGCCGGCCGGAGTGGCCGAGCGGTTCTAGGCGCTACAGTCTGGAACCGCGCGACCGCTACGGCCGCAGGTTCGAATCCTGCCTCGGGCACGGATGTGTGTGATGTCCTTAGGTTAGTTAGGTTTAAGTAGTTCTAAGTTCTAGGGGACTGATGACCTCAGAAGTTAAGTCCCGTAGTGCTCAGAGCCATTTGAACCATTTGCTTATGTAGCACTTTACGGACAGTTGACCTTGCTTCCTGCAGTTCGTGTGATTCACGACAAATTGACGTCTGATGGTTTCGCTGAAATGCAACTTGCATCCTGTCAACACGTGCTTGAGACACAGGAAGACGCCCACTTCGAAGATCTGTGGTACTGACTATCTAAACTTTATGAACCACTTAATTCTGCTTGTTTCTGCCGGTGGTGCCTTCCCATATTGACTTTGGTAATTCTGCAGTATCACTATCACAGGTTTGGATTCTGCACACCCGATGACACATCGCGGACTCTCCTAAACTGTCGTTATTTTGATGCACGCCAAGCCAAACCTGCAACAAACGAAAAAGGAAAAACAAAAACTCTGAGAGCCACTAAACGGTTTACAGAAAACCATGATTCCGCATCTCTAGTACCTTCCGAGCTATGATTCTTTGAAATGATAGCGGTACTTTATGGACCCCCCTCCTGTACTTATTCATTCGTCAGTCTATTGTCTCTTTTCACTTTTAGCATTTTTCTTCACAAAGACATTTCAAGACTATCCAAGCACTTTTTTGTGAGGGTCCATAGCCTCAACGTGTTTTGAGAATGAAAACATGGTCCAGAGAGGCTGTATTTTTTATTATCTACGCGACTGGTCAATTTCAGCCTTTGGTCATTTCAGGCACGTATCGTAGGCTCCCACCTTCATTTTACATTGTAACGTATCGCTGGTACATGTTGAGAGGAATACATGTTACTTCTTTGTGTATGTGGCACAAAAACAGTAAACAACTGTACATGGTTACGTCCATTAGCCGACACAAACAGGAAGATGTAAGTCTGCCAGGCTAATAGAGGTAACAAAACGTAACCAGACGTAAATCAAACGTTATTAACATTCTACATCTTTATTCTTCATGTCTGCAACAGTGGATCCGTGGCGTCATATTGCCGTAGCACTCTTGAATGGTCTGGCATTGTCATGCTGAAGGAGACAGTGCTTCGTGTGTGGAAGAACTCTTCCAATTCGAAACTCGATCACAGCACGCTATTTTTCTCACACCGTCGTAGTAACGTTACACACCGCCATGTAACACGCTACAATTCGGAGACCTCTAACGGCAGACGGCTGCAAGTATGTAGACATGAAGCATAAAGATGTAGAATGCTAATAACGTTTGTTTTACTTAAAAAGCTTTGACTCGTCACACAAAAAATTTGGAGGCATTGCTTTTCATCGCGCTTTCGTACTAACAGTGTGTATGTGTCGCACCATAGCATTTCGTTTTATTGACATAGAGTATCGTTAGTACATTTTTCGCTCATTTTTTCTTACATCTGGAAGTGTCGACTGATGTCGTGTTACTGGGGCACTCGAATCCATACTGATACTATAAAAAAAACTTTAAATATAGCAGTGGAGCATGTACACTATTTAGGTAGCAGGAAGTATGTACTTTTGTAAAGGCCTCGTGCAGTAGAGGCCGAATTGCCACTGTTGTTACGGTATGCCGAGTTTGTGGGTACGTGAAACAGCTTCTGGTAGAGTACACCGCTAAGACAATTTCTCCCTGCCTCTATTACACAGCTGTGCCCTAGGATCAGGTAACAGGATAGGTGAACGAAGGTTCTACAACAGGGTTCTACAAAACTCCAACAGATTAGTAATAAAGTCACACAAATAACTTAAAAAGGGTTACTTACCTTTGTGAGTTAGCCGGGGGTGGCCGAGCGGTTGTAGGCGCTACAGTCTGGAACCGCGCGACCGCTACGGCGGCAGGTTCGAATCCTGCCTCGGGCATGGATGTGTTTGATGTCCTTAGGTTAGTTAGGTTTAAGTAGTTCTACGTTACAGGGGCCTGATGACCTCAGAAGTTAAGTCCCAATGTGCTCAGAGCCATTTTTTTTTACCTTTGTGACTTGTTGAATAATGAAGTCTGCAATACTGCATGTAATATAACACAAAAAAGCCCTCAGTGCCTAAGTGCAAATAATCGCAGGTAAACTTCACAGCACATAGCAAATGCAATTTTCAACAACTGTCTGTTCACTTCTAAGAGTTCACTAAACGACGTTCCCTGTCTAAGTCAGCCTTGGGCGACGATCTACAGCGAAGTAGACGAGAGCTGCTCTTCTGTCTCCCGAGTAAGGTTCTGTCCGTTGTTGCCCGGTCATTGGCGGATTGTAGTCGGCCGGTCATTGGCAAAGTCGGTATTTTCATCCTCAGCGCCGCCAGTGGCGCTGGTGGAACTCGCGCAAGTGGCGAGTCTCTACGGCACTGGCACCAGCTCGCATCTTCGCGCCTGTGGTGCTTTTGCTCTGGCTGTGTCTTGTTCGGACGACACAGCATGCACCTTACAAACATGGAACAGATTACCAGTCGTACGCGATACAGCGCAATTCTTTCAAAATTAGACCATGGGGCACGATACGCTCTCAACTTCAACGGATAAGTTATTTAAAAAGGCTGTTTTAGAAAGTTTCCCCCTTCGTGATAATTTTTTGCCGTAGGCCATGCTTGCCACGCTGTGGACCTGTTTTGAATGGTCGAGCAACGCCAGCCTCCCGTCATTCATCTTACAACCGCCACCACTGGTCGGAGAGCCGACCCGGAGCGGAGTGGAGGCCCCGTCTGACAAGTACCGCCCCGGCAGTGTCAGAAGGATTAGCGGTAGCCGCAAGCTGCAGCGGCGACTGCAGATGTGGGACAGCCAGCACTTCCGGCGGCTATTCTGGGAGCGTGCGCACTCGGGGAGGCCGCCGCGGCGCCGGGATGGACGGGCCCCGGTCGCCGGGCGATAACGCGTCACACGTTGCAGGGGTCGCGGTCACTGGCCAGTGCAATGTCAAGGCCCACGCCGCGGCTCGGCTCCCACCAGCAGTGGAGCAGGGCCAGCAGACGCGGCCTGCTTTAAATTCCGCCTGTCCACTAGAAGCTCACTGGACGAAATACCCGTACCTTCATGGAGCACACTGGGCGCTTTGGAGCGCTGTAGGTGACTCGCAGATCTGGTATCAGGGGGTCGTGTCACACACTACCGCTGTTGAAGTCGTGGCAGTCAAGTGGTGAGTGTGTCGCAGTAGGTTGTAAGGAAGACGGGGCGACGTGACAAAGGTACAACAACTGTCAATGAATGCAAGCCAGTCTCTACTAGTTTACGAGCGAACGTTGCGAAGGAACTGTATGTAATGGACATCTAGAGTCGGGTAACTTGTGAAAGGCCACTGATCACAGTGGCACAAGAGCTCGAAGTTGCAACGGTACTTAACGGCTACTGCCGAGTGTAGCTGCTTTTCCATACGGCATCGCATACGACGAACACTGTTGCGACTTTGCCTGATATTGCTCGTACCTTAACACTTGGGCTGTGCACGGCTGTATGTAAAAAGAATAGCTCGATAAAGTCATAGGCTCGAGCTGGCACATTTGCTTTCATTCCTCGCAGCTAATTCGCTGCAAATAACAACCTGTAGCTGTGATCCTACAGTCAAATAGTCTAAGAATTGTTTAGAATTGCAAATTAATAAAATACACAGAAATTTTAAATAAAAGATAAATGAATAATTTAATGAAAAGGTTCTATTCTAACGTCTGTAATTGATATAGACGACGGAGAATTATGATGAATAATGTTTATTCAAGAAAGGACATATCAATTAAACTAGTAGTTTCTTTCTTTCTTTCGCTTACGCCATAGTCCCGCAGCGATCGCAGGGTCGGCGTGGTTACAACGGATTTGGCAAGGTTAGTTTTAGGGATCGCCGGATGCCCTTCCTGCCGCCACCCTGTACCCTCAGGGATGGAATCAGTATGCCCCAGCTGTCTGCATCTAGTGTAAATCGTGAAGTAGTGCCGACGCGTTTCAAATGTCTGCGACGCGTGTAACTGAGGCGGAACGTGGGGACCAACCCGGTATTCACCTAGCGGTATGTGGAAAACCGCCTAAAAACCACATGCAGGCTGGCCGGCACACCGGCCCTCGTCGTTAATCCGCCGGGCGGATTCGATCCGGGTCCGGCGCGCCTACTCGAGTCCAGGAAGCAGCGCGTTAGCGCTCTCGACTATCCTGGCGGGTCTCAAATAAACTGGTAGTGGTCCTACGATATTCAGTCAAATTACGGACAGAAAATACGCTTATCGAGTGCAGTAATGTTACGTTGAGAGCGTTACAAGAACGACAGCAATATCCCCACACTAAATAGTCATCAAAGACTCGCGAAATCTAAGTCCATTTCGTGATCACAACACACGAACGATTCACCAGCTCAGAACAGCACCCGGCTGGCCGGAAACGGTCAACTAGGCCGGGATGGTCGCGGCCCGCCCTTTACCCCGGGCCCGCTAGCGTTCAGTCGAGCAACAACTTCATCCTGCCTCGTACCAATACTGGGTGAACGGCCGAATCGCCTAAATATGCGTAACGCTACGAAATCCTCAGTGGCCCAAAAAGCACAGACACTGGGCAGAAGCTTGTAGTGCGGTCTGCCGAGCCACAACATGACCTTTCAAATGGTGTACCAAGGACGTAATGAGGCGTTTAAACAGCGTTATATGGAGGGTGTAGTTCAGACCGGAGGTGGTTCAGTAACACAGGATGAGTCAGGAGGGAAGGTACGTGCTTTGAGGGTTGACTGATTCTGACCAAAAACTTCATATGTACAAAGGCGCCATTCGGAATGGGTTCCGAGGTAGATGATATTTAATAGCACTATTGTACGTTTTTATTGAATTAGTTTAAAACCGCATCCTCCAGCGAAAACCTGTCACAACACAAAATTAAACAGCATTAAATATCCTACAACAAAGTTCTTACTCTTTTTTTTTTTCTCTAGGACAAACAGTTTGCGCGAAAAGAGCACGATAATACTGAAAATCTCGCGCGACGCGCATGCACTGTACCTCAGGTAGTTTTTGTAGGACAATTTGAGGTTGTTTCCCGACTTCATACACGTGTCCCGTATGAAACTGTTCGTCTCAGCTTCCTTTACACTATTCTGGTGCATTGTGAACAATGACAATGTTTGAATAACATAGAAAATAAATAAATATGCATTAAGTGTAGTTTATGTAGGAAACCATTCCGAACAGGACATATGTCCATATGGAGATTTTTGTTCAGAATCGCTAATACTAACACCCCTCAAAGCATGTACCTTTCCTTCCTGACTCGTCCTTTACTTTGTGGGTGATTTTCCAGCCATGACAGGCCAGTCATTCCATTACCGTGAACAAGAACCATTATATTTATTTCAACATTCTCGGTGACCAAGAGTTTCCCTTTCTTCTACATATTCATGATAATTATGCTGTGGAGTCTGCCAAAATTCACAGTGCTCCGTTATACGTCCGTGTTTCCCAGCTGACGAATACTCAGGCACGGAAACGCACCTCACATGGAGCTATGACACACGACTTGAACCCCGTAGGTAACGTCTGGGCCACCTGGTGCAGTGAGTGAGTGAACCATATCCGCAGAGTCTGGTAGCTCTTCTGGGTCTGGTCATCAATGAGTGTCTTGAGCTAGCTATGAAACACGTGAAGAAGCTTGTGGACTTTATTCGTGCAGAGGCCACTATCAGGGATACAGGTGGTGTTACACGTTTACACGGCTCGCCTGGTCCTATTCGAGAGTAGTAGGCCCTGAGGTGGTACTGGCTTTCACCCGCTCCCTTCTCTCATAACTATCGTCATACAATACGAACATAACACGACACTACACACACGTCCATTACACTCACATACACTCAACAAATGTACATAAGACGCCATGTTTCACGTAACCACTAGGAAAGGGGCCATTGCGCGAGGCAGGAGCAAACCGTGTCCGACTAGGAGGCAGGAACCAACCCTTGGGGTCTCGCATTCAACTTTAGTTTCATTTTCCTTTCAGTTGTTGCTTTTTCATTAGTTTTTAACATATGAATCTGGTTTTAAAAGCCAGAAGACTAGTTCAGACGGACAAAGACAGAGGAAGAATTGCGCTTCTACCTTGCAGAGGAATATGTTCTGGCATTTGCTGATTATAATTTGAGGCAACCACGCATCGAAAGCTGACCTTTATTATCATCTAATTCAAATTAAAGGCTATAGTCATTGTGGCAGCTTCTTCGGAACCCCATATTTATATTTCGTTACCACAGAATTGCTGATTTTGAAAATGTGAAATTACACCTTTTGTAACGAATTTTTGACATTTAACTTTCAGTATTTTCGGCTTTAAGGGCTGTGTAATTTTATATACATGTGCCCATAAAAAGAAAGGTAACGTATACTCCACTCAAGCGAATCAGGTTCAAATAGCTCTGAGCACTATGGGACTTCACTGCTGAAATCATCAGTCCCCTAGAACTTAGAAGTACTTAAACCTAACTAACCTAAGGACATCACACACATCCGTGCCCGAGGCAGGATTCGAACCTGCGGACGTAGCAGTCGCGCGACTCCAGACTGTAGCGCCTAGAACCGCTCGGGAACTTCGGCCGGCGCGAATCAGGTACACTAACTACACTTGTCGAGGGAGTCATCCAATTTACTGTCTCACAAAAAAAAAAAAAAACGTTTTAAGATACACTACTCTTTCACATATTACATATTCTATCTTGAATCCATCATCCCATAATTAAATTAAAAATAGTTCCTATCCTCTGATTAAACCGATTCAAACCACGTTTTTCGGGATGTTCCGACTAATCGCGAAACTGGAATCCCCCCCTCCCCCTCCTGAACTGTTCTCAATTAAGCTTCCCTGTATCCCAATAGAAACTCTCCTGATATTTGGATGTAAAGAACAAGAGTCTGCTACGGGTCGTCATTGTTAGAGTCCTTAATAAAGAGTGCAAGAAAGTGAGACTAGACTCGCATTCGGCAGGACGACAGTTCAGACCCGCGCTCAGGCATCCAAAATTAGGTTTTCCGTGATTTCCCTAAATCGCTCCCGGTAAATGTCAAGATGGTTCCTTTGAAAGTACACGACCGATTCCCTTCTGTATCCTTGCTTCCACTCTGTCTCTAATGACCTCAATGTGGACGGGACTTTAAACCCAGTCTTCTTTCCTTCCTTTTGCACAGAATTGGCAGTTCACGCCCCGTTTCGGCACAGTTTTCGTTGATGCTGCCACTGAGTTTTTACAGTTGGTGACGCACTTACTTTACTTTTAGTATTAACTCCAGTAGCTGATGATACTAGTAGCCCAACACATCATAAAATAATGTAATGTACAGGAAGCGTAAGCAGTCTAGGCAGTACCGTTTACAGGAGCTGCGTTTCACAGAATACTATCGTTGTACATAATACTAATGCGGAATGAAGGGAGTAAATGGATAGGGGAATGTAAATGAAAAGCTAGATACGCGTCAAATCGAGTTCGGAGTGTGTACAGAGTCGTGTGAGGCGCATGTGTCCGTCGAGAGATAACTCAGATGAACGCATCGGTTCGGGCGTCAGTTTGACAGCTGCCAGTGGCAATGACGGGGGACGCAGCAGCCGCGGATTGCGTCACGCCCAGAAGCGCGTCGTCGTTATCGGCAATCTGTCCACGCAGCGCCAGCGGCAGCGTCGGAGGACGTGCGGCGCCTGCGGGTAGGCAGGCAGCGCCACTGCCGCTCGGCGGCAAGGGACGGCCGACCGGTGGATGGCCAGCTGGCACAGCAGAATTGTGGCGAGGAAATACAGCGAGGCAAGTACGAGCACTGTCCGAGGGTGCGTTAGCCTCAAAATGTGAAGATGAGTTGACAAGTTGCAGCAGAGTACATGTACATCTTCATCTACATGGTTACTCTGTAATTCACACTTAAGTGCCTGGCAGAGGGTTCATCGAACCATTTTCATGCTACTTCTCTACCATTCCACTCTCGAATGGCGCGTGGGAAAAAGGAACACCTAAATCTTTCTGTTCGAGCTCTGATTTCTCTTATTTTATTATGATGATCATTTCTCCCTACGTAGGTGGGTGTCAACAAAATATTTACGCATTCGGAAGAGAAAGTTGCTGATTGAAATTTCGTAAATAGATCTTGCTGCAAAGAAAACCGCCTTTTTTTCGGTGACTGCCACCCCAACTCGCGTATCATATCAGTGACACTCTTACCCCTATTGCGCGATAACACGGAACGAGCTGCCCTTCTTTGTACTTTTTCGATATCCTCCGTCAATCCTACCTGGTAAGTATCCCATACCATGCAGTAATATTCCAGCAGAGGACGGACAAGTGTAATGTAGGCTGTCTCTTTAGTGGGTTTGTCGCATCTTATAAGTGTTCTATCAACAAAGCGCAGTCTTTGTTTCGCCTTCCCCACAATATTATCTATGTGGTCTTTCCAATTTAAGTTGCGCGTAATTGTAACTCCTAGGTATTTAGTCGAATCGACAGCCCTTAGATTTGTGCGATTTATCGTATATCCAAAATTTATCGGATTTCTTTTAGTACCCATGTGGATGACCTTGCACTTTTCTTTGTTTAGTGCTAATTGCCACTTTTCGCACCATACAGAAATTCTCTCTAGATCATTTTGTAATTGGAATTGATCATCTGATGATTTTACTAAACGGTAAATTACAGCATCATCTGCAAACAATCAAGGGGGCTGCTCAGATTATCACCTAGATCATTTATACATACCAGGAACAGCAGAGCGCCTATGACACTACCTTGCGGAACGCCAGATATCACTTCTGTTCTACTTGATGATTTACCGTTTATCACTGTGACCTCTCTGAGAGGAAATCACGAATCCAGTCACACAATTGAGACGATACTCCATATGCACGCAATTTGATTAACAGTCGTTTCTGAGGAACGGTATCAAAAGCCTTCTGGAAATCTAGGAATATGGAATCGATCTGAGATTTCTTGTCCGCAGCACTCATTACTTCATGGGAATAAAGAGCTAGTTGTGTTGCACAAGAGCGATATTTTCTGAATCCGTGTTGGTTGTGTATTAATAAACCATTTTATTCAAGGTGATTCATAATGTTCGAGTACAGTATATGCTCCAAAATCCTACTGCAAATTAAGTTGAGTGATGTGGGTCTGTAATTCAATCGGTTATTCCTATTTTCTTTGTTGAATATTAGTGTGACCTGTGCTACTTTCCAGTCTTTAGGAACAGACCTTTCGTCAAGTGAGCGGTTGTATATGATTGCTAAGAAAGGCGCTATGGTGTCTGCATACTCTGAGAGGAACCTGATTGGTATACCATCTGGGCCGGAAGATATGCCTTTCTTAAGTGATTTGAGTTGTTTTGCAACACCTAAGATATCTACTTTTATGTCACTCATGCTAACAGCTGTTCTCGTTTCATAATCTGGAATATTTACTTCGTCTTCTTTCGTGAAGGAATTACTGGAAACTGTATTTAGTAACTCCGCTTTAGTGGCACCATCATCGGTAACATTTCCATCGCTACTGCGCAGTGACAGTATTGACTGTTTTTTGCAACTGGTGTACTTTACATACGCCCAGAATGTCTTTGGGTTTGCTACCATATTTTGAGACAATGTTCCATTGTGGAAACTATTAAAAGCATTTCGCATTGACGTCCGCACTAAATTTCGAGCTTCCGTGAAACTTAGCCAGTCTTGGGGATTTCGCGTTCTTCTGAATTTGGCATGCTTTTCGTTGTTTCTGCAACAGTGTTCTGATGTGTTTTGTTTACCATGGTGGATCAGTCCCGTCTCTTATTAACTTATGTGGTATGAATCTATCTATTGCTGTCGATACTGTATCTTTGAATTTGAGCCATATCTAGTCTACACTTACATAATTAGCTTGGAAGGAATGGAGACTCTCTCTTAGAAAGGCATCAAGCGAATTCTTATCTACTGTTTTAAATAGATAAAGTACCTTCCCAGGAGAACAAAATATTGTATAAATAAATCAAAGGCAGTGTATTGCAGTCCAGTTACGCTGCTGAGGTGATTAGGTTACGAAAAGTGAATCCGTTGTGAACAAATTTAAGGTATTACACATAAATAGGGACAAATATGTTTGAGAAGGTCACGCGCGCAAGTGCAATTTCGAGGGGGGTGGGGGCGGGGGGGGGGGGGGGGGCCTTGGTGCTTGGTTCTCATTTGGTTCCCATTTGAATTAGGAATATGGAGCCCTGACCAGCAACCATTTGTATAGCCATTCGAATATCTGCCTTACTGTAGCTATGTTACAGTGCATTAAGCAAGGTTTGGATGACGAATCGGAGCTGATGCCCAAGCAAATTGTGCTAATCGATTAATTCTTTTTACGAAAAATGTTGATTCGGCTGAAATTAATGTTCAGCTAATGGCACCATTTCTGTACCTGAATATTGTACGGATTGATATCCATTTAAACTTTGCACGAAGGCAGATAAATGGATAAAGTCATCTCGAAATTTTTTTGTCCAAAAATCTTCATCCGCTGTCGAGATAGTTTAGAGTCGAGGTAAATGAAGTGCTTAAAAACCGTTCTTACGAAAATTGAATGCGCGGGAAGGGTTTAATGTTATTCAAATAAATAAATATATTCTTCCGATAGAACTGAAAACGTACTTTCAAAAAACTAGCTTCATTGAGATTTTACGTACAAAAATACTTTTTTTAACAGGTGTCACATATGTTTCATACATGTGAAAATACGTTCAAATTTTGTAAGAAGGTAGATAAATACATTCGCCGGCCGCGGTGGTCTAGCGGTTCAGGCGCTCAGTCCGGAACCGCGCGACTACTACGGTCGCAGGTTCGAATCCTGCCTCGGGCATGGATGTGTGTGATGTCCTTAGGTTAGTTAGGTTTAGGTAGTTCTAAGTTCTAGGGGACTGATGACCACAGATGTTAAGTCCCATAGTGCTCAGAGCCTTTTGAACCATAAATACATTCGTCGACCTCTTGTTTCGTGCTTTCGTAAATGCTTTATCCGTTGCCACGATATAAGTGACGTGGTTCGAAAAACAACAAAAAAAGAAAAAAAATCTATACCTGATCAATCGTCGCCCGAGTCAACAAAAATCTACCTCGGTTGGCGAGCTATGGCGGTCTACTGTCAAAATTATATACACTAAAAGTTGCGAACTTGAATAAAAAATCTGCGGTTATCAGTCACATCCAGAAGCGTTAGACAAATCCTGTCTCAAGACGAGAATCTGGCATTCAAGGAACGCCTGCTTAAGCCATCTTTAAACAGTGCGCACAAGGAGGCGCGACTGAAGTTTGCAGAAGAACACCACAGAATGGAACAAAATAGTTTTCCGTGATGAGAAGAAGATTACTTTGGCTGGGCCAGATGGTTTTCAGTATTACTGGTACGATCTCCGTACAGACGTTCGGATGAGTAGAAACTTTGGCGGTAATAGCGTTACGATTTGGGCAGCATTTCGTGCTAAAGTCACGTCCACCATAGCACGGCTGCACCCCAAAATGGAGTCTGGTGATTATACAGGGCTACTGGAAATTCAACTAGTTCGTATGTATGAGAAATTTGACAATGATAATTTACTGTTCAACACGATAATGCCGGAATTCACAGATCTGCCAAGATAAAGTCGTGGTTTCAAGATAAACGGATTCCACTTATGTGCTGGCCATCGAGAAGTCCGGATTTAAGTCCCGTATCGAATCTATGGGGGATCCTAGTACGTCCTGTTTATCGCAATGGACGACAGCTTGAAACTGTGGCCGAGAAGAAAACTACAATTCGAATGGAGTGGATCTCTGTCTCGGAACAAGACATCACTGCCCTTATACAATCAACGCCTAAGAGAATTTTCGCAGTTATTAAGAACAATGGATGTTCGACTAAATACTATGTCATAGTTGTTATCTGTTTACTGTAGACGTTAGGTTATTCTGGCAACAATTCGTAAGAGCCTTTATACCAATTCCTACCCTTAGGGTTTTCGTCTTTCTTTAAATGTCTTAAGTACCAGTGCTACTGGTAAAATGAAAATGTATTTCTGTTTTTCTTTGTTAGAAAGTGTACGGGAAAAATGCGTGCAACACCAGATACGTAAATAAACATGTTTTTTCTACAAATAACCGTGTGCCTTTACAATTATTTTCACCATTTCAGCGCAGCCACTTCATGAATCTCTAGAGACTGAAGCTAAAATATTTAACGACATCCCACAACAAAATCGACATTTCTCCAAATGAAATGGCCGAGAAAAAAATTTGCTAGTTACTGAAGCTTCCTCCTGTGTTTCAATACTGGGGGTGCTAATATCGGTATCTCTTATTTACGAGTTTGTGTCGAGGCGAAACATCGGTACGGTAGTGTCTTCATGTGTGAATACATTTTTAAATGCTGAATGCAATATTTTTGCTACAAGCTGTCTCCAGTTTCAGCACCAGACGAATCCACGAGATATTGAGACGAGTTTGTGCAGAAAATTTGGGTCAGTTATTCTTATCGAGACAGCTACATTAAACGTGAACGACACATCTTAGGTAATGCGTATCTAAGTACTTTATTTGGTGAAAATACTAGAGTAAATGTGTTGCAGCAGAGGGAGAAAGAAACAGCTGAAAGTAGTAGCAGTATAAGTACTGAAAAACACTGGAGAAAAGTGTTTCTACTCTTCGAGACAGCTTTGAACGGTATCGCATCAGTGTCGGGAACGGATGCGGGAACCATAAATCTACGGGGAAAAGTTAGTAGCAGCACGGTCTGACGTTGGGAGAAACTCCACGCGCAACTTGCAGCTACATTTAGGACATCCATCAGTGTCACACGCGATATGACATTAATAACACGAGAGCCCTATGTGACCTGTATATAGGAGTTATTTCAAGAGTTGCTTCCATACTCCTACCGTATATGGTATACTGGTCGTCGATTAACATGCAGTTAGCATAGCTTGCAAGCCCGTCGTGATGGCTGTCTAAACTTGATGTTTGTAAAACACATGAAAAATGAAGGTAAGCACCAGATTACAGACGCATAATGGGTCTGTATTTCTTATAGAAATGCTTTCGCTTCAAGCACTGGGAACACCTGCACGAAGAAATGTAGGTTGCCGTAACATTTTCAGCCATTAATTACAATAATCTTTCAATAGTTTATGCCGTTTATTTTGTAACTAGATTTTTGAGTTATCTATATGCTCTAAATTTCGCTCGCAGTCTTGCGAGTGGTAGGATTCCACCGCCGATACGGTTCCTGTACAACACTGGTCGGCTCAAGGCGTTGTTTCAATAACACTGAAAGATCTGCATATACAAAAACATTACTGACGATCATCTGGATTACAATCTGCAGCGGCATTTACAATCAGCGTTTGTTGAATATTTCGCATCAGCTGTAGGGACAAAGGAATCAAACATAAACATTGGAAGTCTATTCGATATAGTGTCAAAAAATAACAGTTTATCTCCATAAAAATTGAATTGGGAAGGATGGCAGCTTTACTGTCTGGAAACGCACACACGGGGGAAATATCAGTTGGATAAGCAGCTCATTTCCTGTTTTCCCTTCACCGAATGTCAGTAATGGTGCGGAAATAAAGCTGTACTACCTTGCAATGGCTGCAGTGTAGGTGGTAAGGTATAGCTTCAGACTTATGTGCCCGTGTCTTTTTGAGTCTTACGATCCAGACAAGAACTGTATTTGTATTCTGTACATAGTATTACTGAGGTAGAGAGTAGGAGAAAAGTACGTGATTAAGAGGACAAACTGCTGTGATATATTGCTAATGTCTGTCGCAAAGTACTAAGCAAGAAAAATCTTACTGTCATGTAACAGCAGGTTAATCTCAACAGAACACCGAGCGAGGTGGCGGACTGGTTAACACATTGGGATCGCATTCGGAAGGACGACGGTTCAAACCCGCTTCCTGATTTAGGTTTTCCGTGATTTTCCTAACTGGCTTCAGGCAAATGCCGCGATAGTTCCTTTGAAAGGCCACGGCCGACTTCCTTCCCATCCTTCCCTAATCCGATGGGACCGATGACCTCGCTGTTTGGTCCCCTACCCCAAATCAACCAACCAGCCTCATCAGAACTAGACTCTTTTGACCTACCATTTGGGTTATGGGTGTCAATTCTCGTAATATCTAACCAGTTATTTTCAGAAAGAGACATGACAAAATGGTGCTGGTTGTAGACCTGCTACAAATATTCAGAAACTACTATCCTATGAATCCTATGACAGTAATATAGTAGTCACAATCGGAATCTGTCAACTCTTACAATTACCTGGGTGTACCAGTTTGTAGTGATATGAAATGGATCGATCAAATAGGATCAGTTATAAGTAAGTAAGTCTGGTGTAGACTTCGTTTTATTGGTACAATAATGCAGATAGTCTACAGAGGAAACAAATTACAAAAAACTCGTTCGCTCTATCCTTGTAAATTACTCAAGTCTGTGAGACTAGTACCAAGAAAGTGGATATAGAACATACACAGAGAAGGGCAGCATGAATGGTCAGAGATCTCTCACCTTTGGGAGAGTTTCACGTTGATAGTGAAAAATCTGAACTGCCAGACGCTTGAAGGGAGATGAAACGTATCCCGTGAAAACCTACTTACAAAGTTTCAGCAACCAGTTTTAAGCGATGCAATTAGGATATAGTCTTAGGTATCGCTCCCGTAGGGATGGCGAAGTTAGAATAAAACGAACTGCAACGCGCACAGATATGTTCAGGGAATCATTCATCCCGCGATTGGCAGGTGAATGAAACTGTAAGAAGCCATAGTTACTGCAGTGAAAATACTCTTTGCATGCACTTAACAGTGGTTTTTAGAGCATGAGTGCTGAAGCATGTTTAGATCAGTCTGGTCCCATTCCGCGCAGCGTCAACAAAAAAATAGCTCTGAGCACTATGGGACTTAACTTCTGAGGTCATCAGTCCCCTAGAACTTAGAACTACTTAAACCTAACCAACCTAAGGACATCACACACACCCCTGCCCGAAACAGGATTCGAAGCTGCGACCATAGCAGCAGCGCAGTTCCGGACTGAAGCGCCTATAACCGCTCGGCCACAGCGTCCGGCACCGGAATTTGTGCCAGCGGAGCTCCAACCATTCAGAAGTGAAAACAGGAAGTTTACTGAACCTACTGGAAGAGTAATTATTTGCCAAACAAGAACAAGTAGATGAGTTCCGTTCCTGGGCTGCAAAACAACTGACAATGGCAGAAATACAGTAGATATAAACTGGAAACAGGAAAAAAGCACTTCTGAAAAAGAAAAAAATATCGACATTGAATAGCAATTTGAATTTTAGGAAGTCTTTTCTGAAGGGATTTTCGACTACAGCATAGCCTTGTACGGAACTGAAACGACGATAAATACTTCAGACAAGAAGAGAATAGAAGCTTTTCAGATGTGGTGCTACAGAAAAATAATGAAGGAGAAATGTGTAGATCGTTAACTAATGGAAAGATATTGAATCGAAATGTGGACAAAAGTAGTTAGCTGAACTACTTTACCAAAAGAAGAAATCGGTGATAGGACACATCTTGAGGTATGAATGAGTTGTCAATTTGGTGATGGAGGGAGCTGTGGTGGTAAATATTTTAGATGTTCAGAAGGGCTTGACAAACAGATGGTGGGTTCACATGGACGCATTTTGCAGTACCTATGAACAGATGAAGAGGCATGCAGTGGATAGTCTAGAGTGGAGGCCAGCAATCACGTTTCTGTTGTTGTCAGGTAGTTAAAGTTTTCGAATGCCAAAGGGGCCACACAAAGTGAATTTCGCTTCCTACAGCTTATTACGGCAATTAAAACTACAGTCCAAGCGTTTCGTTAATTCTTTGTAACGTATCAACCTGTGAAATATTTCAATTATCTTTTAGTTTGCACGAAGCGGACAGAGGGAATTTAGCCATCAGGTCCTCAGTCAGGAACGAGGAGCTGTTGTGTGCGGACACCTCCTTGCAGCCAACAGTGTCCAGCCTATGGGCAGTCCAGCCACCACAGTGTGGGTGGGAAGCAGCAGCAGCGAGTGGGTGGCGGGGAATGCTGACTCCGTGGGCGGCCGGAAATGCTGCACCGCGATACGAACCCAGGACTCCAGCTGCGACGGCCGCCCCTTCGTCCCGTACAAGCTACTCCCCAGTAAGAATAACGGCTGTAATTAATTTTATTGTGCAGTTGCCATTGTACAGCGAGAATTAGTTTGGGTTGGACGCTGTGCAGTAATCATTTTCGTCAATGATGGGGGGGGGGGGGGGCTGAAGAATGTTTGTTGATACCGCCATCAACAGCGGCCGTTAGAGATGTCTAAGGAGTTTTTACGAGGTGTAAGACGACCTTCTTTGAATATCCGATTGGTGAGATTTTTCAGAGTATCGGTTACACACTGTTTCCACCATACAAACCTTCTTAAGAAAGCCTCGACGTTCCCTGTTTGTGCTACATGCTACAGATGATGCTCACTAGAGCAATGTTCCAATATGAGCGTCCACATTCACTTTGCGTACACCTGGTCCTAAGCGATCGTCCCGACTGGTATCCTCACTCATTACGACTCGCATGTAGTTTTACTTGATTAACTCCAGATGTAGCTCATTAAATCTGTCTTCACTGTTGACTACAGCTTTACATTTTGTCAATTTCTCACTTACAAAAAGGCCGTTAGGACAGAAGTGTGGAACCGATTTATTGCATTCTGGTTAACAGTACAATATTTATCCATTTATTGGTAGTATAAGAAAGCTGCATCATACAATTACAAAATTTAATGTGATCCGAAAAATGAGTTACAGTCATTAAATTCATAAGTCACATAGTACCTCGGCAAAATATTGGTCCGTACATAAGAGCAAGGAACAGAAAAGAGAATACGTAGTTGAAATTAGCACTATGTTCAAAATTACAGCATAGGACAAGGACCCTGTGCCGTAAGAACCAAATATTTACTATACCTACAATTAGAACTGGTTAAGTACAGTAAGATGATACAATAAAAATATTTAGAAGGAATCTTTCCTGCCGGCCGCGGTGGTCTAGCGGTTCTAGGCGCTGAGTCCGGAACCGCGCGACTGCTACGGAAGCAGGTTCGAATCCTGACTCGGGCATGGATGTGTGTGATGTCCTTAGGTTAGTTAGGTTTAAGTAGTTCTAAGTTCTAGGGGACTGATGACCACAGATGTTAAGTCCCATAGTGCTCAGAGCCATTTGAACCATTTTGAATCTTCCCTTTTGTAATACCCCGAATCTGTGCCGTCTGAGAACGCCGTTAACAAACACACGTTAGTACTCGAACATATGTCCAACGGACATACAAGGCACAGGAAACAGCACATAAACTTACCTAACAGCTGAGTATTCGAAACAAAACACAACTGTGCCTTCGTCAGTTGGTAACAGGAGTTACTGATGTTGCAGTTGACCATTGTAACAGTACCGTTAATGATAACGTACCTAATCGAGAAGCCAGCTTTCCCCTGATATCCTCCGCTCGTTCAAGATCTGTAACGTATACAGCAAACATAAAAGTTAACACGCACTGGACGTCAGTTGTTGTTACATAATAGCGGTTATAGCCTCCACCAGATTACATTACTTGTTCAGAACTGAACGTTGCTTTGAACGATCAAGTATAAACATAGCGTGGCCACAAATAACTCTGTTTGTCCGACGTACGAGGAACGCAGCCACACTATCAGAAAATCTGTAAGCGACAGGTTGTAGTGCCTTAAGAGTGCTAAGAGTGCTCTACCAAAACTATGGTTCGATAGTTCTGGTGCACTACGTAAAAAACGTAGCAGATGGTAGGATTACCGCTAGTATTGACGGAGGGAAGCTCTTTTACGCTGTCGCGTATTACCATCCATAATAATGAACTCATGGCCGAATGCACACCTGAAAAGACGCACATGATGGAGTACAGTGTCAGAATAACGTTGAGCGGTGAGTGAATCGTGTTCAATGATTTGGAGGTCAGTACGCCTAGTACCTCCTCACAGCATAACACTGGACCACGAGAATGATTATGTTCAATTTTCCCGTGTGCATTACATGTCTCCCACTTATCGCCACATGTGAGTACGTCCAGCGTCACGGAAGTCGACAGAAACTTCCAATACCTCGGCGCAAAACATACCGCATATGATCGCACGGAGGAAGGAGGCGAAGCGATTAAGGCACTAGATAGTAAAATGTAAACTTTCACGGTCGTAACTGTCACAGTTAATAAAATATTCCGGACTATTATGCCGTGGTCAAAGGGATTTCACTTTAAAGCCGGCGCTTCGTCTCCATCGGCGGAGAACATTTTGAAGGGGGATCGTAGCTTCGTTAAATGTGCGATTCACACCCTGTCTCGCTACTGACTGCAGCAAAATACTACAGCTCGCGGAAGCGGAATTTTGCTGTAGTCAGTAGCGAAGCAGGGTATGAATCGCACATTCAACGAAGCTACGATCCCCCTTGAAAATGTCCACCGCAGATGGGGACGAAGCGTCTGGTTTCAAGACCACCGCATAATAGCCCGTAATATTTTATTAACTGTAAGGCACTAGAGTCATACTCGGCAGGACCGGAGTTCAGATACTCATTTTCCGCCCAGTCTGAGGCTTTCTGTGATTTAAACATTTTTTAAGGTTATTGACATCTATCAAGTACGCTGCCTGACAAGAAAAAAGTGAAGCACTTAGAAGACATGGTCGGATGTCAGTGTAACTTAATACGTGAACACGCTGTCGGAGAGATTAGAGTTCCAAATGGCTCTGAGCACTATGGGACTTAACTTCTGAGGTCATCAGTCCCCTAGAACATACAACTGCTTAAACCTAACTAACCTAAGGACATCACTCACATCCATGCCCGAGGCAGGATTCGAACCTGCGACCAAAGCGGTCGCGTGATTCCAGACTGTAGCACCAAGAACCGCACGGCCACCCAGGCCGGCTTAGAGTTGCAGTTATCTGTGATAGGTAAACTGATTCGCTCCGCATCATTTCTGTAAGAGAATCTTTCAAATGATCAATGTAACATGTTACTAAGGAAATGTAAATGTCGTGTGACTAGGGCCTCCCGTCGGGTAGACCGTTCGCCACGTGCAAGTCTTTCGATTTGATGCCACTTCGGCGACCTGCGCGTCGATGGGGATGAAATGATGATGATTGGGACAACAGAACACCCACTCTTTGAGCGGAGAAAATCTCCGACCCAGCCAGGAATCGAACCCGGGCCCTTAGGATTGATATTCTGTTGCGCTGACCACTCAGCTACCGGGGGCGGACGTTACCAAGTAACTAACTAGCATAGTACCCTTCGTGTTTAGTGTTGTTACCAGACCTGGTAGGATATATAAGGGGCATGAATAGGGTCAAATGTTGAGTTGGCAGTGAAGGACACAGAGATGCAGCGTACCCACGTGAGACAACGTTATCAGCACCTGGCACACTTTGAAAGGAGCCTCATTCTGGGTCTCCATTTAGCCGGCTGGTCGAACTGTGCAGTATCCAGATTTGTGGAGCATTCGAGCGTGACTGGTCCGATGTTGGACTGCGTGGAGCGTGGGGACAGGGACAGTCATCGTCGGGGTGGCGGTCGGGCGTGTCGTCGCCAAGCGTGCGGGCTGCCGTCGGGGCCGCAACACGGGCGGCTGAGTTGGATGTGGTATCGTGGCTGGGAGGCATGGTTTCATGGTTTGTTGACGAAGGGCGTCGCACTGTGCCCAGCGACGAGCCACTGTGTCCTGCGATGCAGGACCATCGGCGCTGGGTTTGGCGGCGGAGTCGGGAGCGGGCCTATTCTTCCAGAGATTGGCGGGTTTGGGGTACTACGGTAAAGACTGGAAATAGTGGCTGGTTTAGAACGAGGGAACTCTGATTCCTCTCCAGTTGTTCCTTCTATTAGTATAAAGAAATAAATTCTCAACCATCTGACTGCTAGTTTTAAAATAATTCTCTAACGTCTCCTAACAACCGTTCTGCAATACTCCTGTACGCAACAGACAACTTACCTCGTCTTGCCGCTGCAACTGCGTGATCAGCAACATTCTAAAATATTTCAGAAGCAGCACTGCGGTCCATGTAGATTGCAATCTCGACAATTACTGCCATATTTTTATACATAGAAGTTGAATGATCAGGAGTGGTTTGGACAACTATCCTTAAACGATGTAAAGAAAAATGAAAGAAACCTTTAAAGTCTATATTATATTTGCGATATATTATTTAAAACTGACAAACTTTAGACAGACTTGATTATTCCACAATGTCTATACTGAATAAACACGTTTCTGGCCACAACAAAGGTGCGAGTATTATTCTCAATCTATGCATACCCAAATCTGACAAAACCCTCCAGTGTAAAAGCAACCAACACCTACGTGCAGCGAAAAGGTAAATTACCCAAAATCCGGCGCTACTAACACGATCACGGCAGCCTGCGACCTTTGATATCGCGCGGCTTCTCTCCACCGCACGCTGCGTCCGACGGCTTCCGACTCCACCTCGACAACCGTTCGCTCGCTACTACACGCGATAATAATATCTCAGACTCAGAGTTTGTGTATGCGCACAGCAGAATGATAGACGTCCAACTTTCAATATGTTACCTCTCATGCGACAGTATCGTGGTGTGATTTTTCAACAGCATAACGTTCATCCACGCACGGAAATAGTGACTGTGTCATGCTGTGGTAAACCAGTGATCAGCGTGATTCGGGGAACTGTCCCCCCGACATAACATACGTGAGCGTACTCGGGCGTCAACTCCGCCCCAGTGGTAGTATCCAGGATACCAGCGACCAGTTGTGGGCCAGCTTCTCTTAGGAGAGAATATAACGGTGTTATGATACCCTTCCCTGCGGAATCGGTGTATGTATCCACACCAGAGGGCGTGCGACGTCATAGTGATCGATGAGCTCATACTACCAAGTTCTTCGCAAATTTGACTCGATTTTATGATCGCTGAAATAACATCACATGCCACTCGACCAGTAAGATTTCATTTCATTTACACCTACCCGTCTATGATCTTCAGTATCATCTTATTATCAGTCAGTATATTTATTTCAGTTTCGTAATTCTCATTTTTGTATTCAGTTTTCGCATGGATCTAAATCGACCCATGTTCCCAGATATAGTACTTGTGGTGAATAACCAGTTTTGGGCATTGGACATCAATTAACTTTAGTAGCGCTGCATGACACATTTGCTTATGATGAGACCAGGTTGGCCACTGTTTATAAAGAAGGTGGAAGAGGGAGCTCGCCGGCTTTTTGCGGATGATGCTGTAGTATACAGAGAAGTTGCAGCATTAGAAAACTGCAGCGAAATGCAGGAAGATCTTCAGTGGATAGGCACTTGGTGCAGGGAGTGACAACTGACCCTTGACATAGACAAATGTAATGTATTGCGAATACATAGAAAGAAGGATCCTTTATTGTATGATTATATGATAGCGGAACAAACTCTGGTGGCAGTTACTTCTGTAAAATATCTGGGAGTATGAGTACGGGACGATTTGAAGTGGAATGATCATATAAAATTAATTGTTGGTAAGGAGATTCATTAGGAGAGTCCTTAGAGAATGTAGTCCATCAACAAAGGAGGTGGCTTACAAAACACTCGTTCGACCTATACTCGAGTATTGCTCATCAGTGTGGGATCCGTACCAGGTCGGGTTGACAGAAGAGATGGAGAAAATCCAAAGAAGAGCGGCGCGTTTCGTCTCAGGGTTATCTGGTAAGCGTGATAGCGTTACGGAGATGTTTACCAATCTCAAGTGGCAGACTCTGCAAGAGAGGCGCTCTGCATCGCGGTGTAGCTTGCTGTCCAGGTTTCGAGAGGGTGCGTTTCTGGACGAGGTATCGAATATATTGCTTCCCCCTACTTATACCTCCCGAGAAGATCACGAATGTAAAATTAGAGAGATTCGAGCGCGCACGGAGACTTTCCGGCAGTCGTTCTTCCCGCGAACCGTACGCGACTGGAACAGGAAAGGGAAGTAATGACAGTGGAACGTAAAGTGCGCTCCGCCACACACCGTTGGGTAGCTTGCGGAGTATAAATGTAGATGTAGATGTAGAAGGCGTGCGATGGCTCACGCACAGCGGCCAGGCGTGTTGGGGCGTGCCGTGTCTGGCCGTGCGGCGTGCGGCGCTCGATAGGCCGTGAGCCAATGCGTACACTGCACGAAGGAAAATTCCGGTGAACTGGGTTGCAAAGATGTTACATTAATAAGCGTAAATGGGGAACACAGCTGGGCGGAATCAATCGGAAAACTGCAGCACGAAGAAAAAGTACTCAATACAAGAGGACAGAGGATAATACTTTTGACGTAATAGAATTAGTTCATCTAGAGCCGGCCTGTGTGGCCGAGCTGTTCTAGGCGCTAGAGTCTGGAACCGCGCGACCGCTACGGTCGCAGGTTCGAATCCTGCGTCGGGCATAGATGTGTGTGATGTCCTTAGGTTAGTTAGGTTTAAGTAGTTCTAAGTATAGGGGACTGATGACCTCAGTTGTTAAGTCCTATAGTGCTCAGACCCATTTGAACCAGTTCATTTAGTACAGGGTGTATCAAAAAGAATCATCCGATTTGGCATGTCTATATTTCTGAAACTAATAAACGTATACAATTAATCTTGTCTTTTTATGAACGGGAAACTCAAAAAGATTTTTTCATAACTTCTCATTGTTGTTCAATATACCCCGCTTGAGATGCGCGGCATATGTCAATGCGGTATTCGAATTGTTCCCACTCTGCAGCGAGCATGTCTTGCGTTACAGCTTCCACAGCTGCTGTTATGCCATGTCTCACTTCATTGTTGTTGGTAACGGAAACACATAGACATAGTCTTTTATGAACTCCCGCAAGAAATAATCACATATAGTCAGGTCCGCTGACCTTGGAGGCCAGTATCGTAAGGCTGAATCATTTGGTCCAGTGCGACCGACCCATCGTTCAGTAATCCTTTGATTTAAAAATTCCCGCACTTCCAGGTGCCAGTGTGGCGGTGCCCCATCCTGTTCGTAAATGAAGTCGTTCAAATCAGTCTCCAACTGTGGGAAAAGTTCTCAAGCATATCGAGATATGTGCTTCGTGTAACAGCGTTCTCGGCAAGGAAAAATGGACCATACACCTTTCTCGTGAAATTACACAAAAAACATTAAATTTATAAGAGTCCCTCTCATGTTGTACAACTTCATGCGGTTGTTCTGTACCCCATATTCTCACACAACAGTTCACCTTTCCATTTAAATGGAATGTTGTCTCGTCACTAAACACAAAATGTGGAAGAAAACTATCATCTTCCATCTTGCCAAGAACAAAGTTACAGAACTCCACGCGTTGTTATTTGTCACCTTCACAAACAAATTGCAATAGCTGAATTTTGCATTTGTTTCATTTTTAAACGTCGACGCAACACACGCCAGATTGACATCGGGACCATGTTGAGCTGTCGAGCTGTACGGCGAACGGATTTCTGCGGACTCCTTGTGAAACTATGACGGATGCTTTCCACGTCTGTATCAGACACTACGGGACGGCCCGGAGATTTGCCTTTACACAAACAACCTGTTTCTCGGAACTGTTCATGCCATCGTCTAATGTTCTGTGCTTTAGGAGGATCCACACCATACCTAGTACGAAAGTCGCACTGAACAGTTATTACTGACCCGTAGTGAGCAAAATGTCGAACACAAAACGCTTTCTGTTGTCCCGACGACATTTTAACTAAAACTGAAGTTGGCGCACACTGCTGCTACTTAGCGGGAACCATGTAAAACTCGATTGTTTGCTCTTTCCAACACTACATTGTTCTTGCACATATCTCAGATAACGTAATATTTATGATTTTTCTAAATCGGATGATCCTTTTTGACACACCCTACAATTTCATGCAAGTATGGTTAATCAAAAATGGTTCAAATGGCTCTGAGCACTATGGGACTTAACATCTGTGGTAATCAGTCCCCTAGAACTTAGAACTACTTAAACCTAACTAACCTAAGGACATCACACACATCCATGCCCGAGGCAGGATTCGAACCTGCGACCGTAGCAGTCTATGGTTAATTCTTAACTACATTCGTGGAGTAATTTATTACTTCATATGTCACTCTTTTGTTTACAGTTCCATTCCTACGGCAACGTTACCAATCCGCTTCTATATAATCTTAATACCAGCTATACTTTTGCATTGTGTAAGAGGTTGCTAACCATCGGCCACTATTTCTACAGATACGTACCAGTTGGTGTCGAAATCTATCCCGTGAAGTAATAAACGTTACTTTTTTTATTTATCATCATAAATTGCTCTCAGTTGTTTCAGGCTGAGTGGAGCGATGTTCAAAGGTGATCAGATTTTGTAGATGTTAGCTACTGAAGACTGCTGACACATTGGACACACCGTATTCTTTTCAAGATACAACCGAGTTTAATGACAGTTAAACAAAAAATCTGATAATGAAACTGACAGTGAAAAACAGAGAACGATAAAGAGGTAGAAGAAGAGAATGTTCGAGAAGAAAATCAAGAAATAGTAAGACGATCTGGCCATTTTTGTGGAAAAAATCCTTATAAGTAAAAATAGCAAGCTAGTGCATCGAGATTTTATAAAACAACTCAGCACAGCATTGATCAAAGCAAATAATAAAGGGGGAAAACGAATTACAGAAATTTTGCTAGGGACTTGGAGACTGTTGTGGACGAAGTTCTTTGCAAAATTATGAAAATGGTAGCAGATTCGACGAATCGGCAGCGCAAGTCTAACTGTGACCGATGAAGCCAAAAAGATGAAAAGTATCACCATGCCACGTGTGTCCACGCCTTAAAGATACAAAAACTATCAAAGCACGTTCTAAATATCGTAAATAGCTGTGCAAAATTCATTCAATTGACAAAAAGCCATGTCTTGACACTTACGAACGAAAATAAGTACCTAGTTGGTTCGTTCATGTACATGTTGTTTTTTAACTGCTGGTCATTGTTTATTTTTTCTTAATAATTTACTTATTTGATCATTATTTGATATCGAAGTATGTTTCCGGATATCGTTCAAGAAGATTTTCTTTGTTTTTAATTTAATTCCATGATCTCCTTAATTGTTGATATGATTATGTTTTCTTTTTTAATAAACAGTGATTTTCATAAAAAGAAGGCATTCTTTCATTGATTCTTGAACTACAGTTTAGAGAAACATACAAGTAAATAAGTTTCAGATGGTTTTTGTTTTTGGGATCGAAAAAGATCGCACGAAGCTACTAACGTCATTCTAAATAGAGAGTGTGGTTAACAAGCCGAGGTACTCGCGAAAGCGTTTATCTACCCTAGTAAACATCACGTTAAAACTGTGTAACAGCGCCTCTATCCTTCATAATGGAGTCAATTTGATCAGGCAGAGAGTCAATAAATTTCATCATATACACCACGTCCATCTCAAGCCACTCCTCTTTCATCAGATCCCTCTGAGCTACCAAATTGCGAGGTTGCTGTTTGCTTCATTCCCTTCGCATTTTCTATGGAATTAACTAAGATATACGATTTAGCGGGCCAGACGAGAAGCGAAAGCGTGCCTAAGTATTCTTCAGTCCAGCGTGATCCTACTACAACAGTCCGTTCATCAAGTGTACTGACAAAGTTTCCAAGAGGCCGATTGAGAACTTTTAAAGATAGTCGTCCTCAGAATCTGGAAAAGTGAGAGAGACCCGTATCAAATCAATTTTAGTTAATTCTCTTCGGGAGGGCGCCATAGGTGCCGGTTGTCGATTAAAATAATATTGAGATTATAGCCATTTATTGTACGAGGAAATGAGGTCCCATAAGTTATAGTTGCGGTGCAGTATATTATAAACATAAATATAGCAACATGATATTGGTTGCAACGAAAGAAAACGCACTATTAATAATGAACTACATTCGGGAAAACGCAGCTTATTACTCACGGTACCGGTAAACTCTTTTCAGAGTGGAACGGAAAAGAATACATGATCATCTGTCGCCTGTCTGAAAAACAGTATTGTTTGTTACTGAATAATAGAGAGACATGTGAAACAGGCTGTATTGCATACCCAAGCGTTACTGCCCTTGCGCTCGAAACCTAACATAGTTCAACAGAACAGCGATCACGTTATTCAGTACACAAAGAAAGAGGTACCAGTTCACTTAGGCCGGCCGCGGTGGTCTCGCGGGTCTAGGCGCGCAGTCCGGAGCCGCGCGACTGCTACGGTCGCAGGTTCGAATCCTGCCTCGGGCATGGATGTGTGTGATGTCCTTAGGTTAGTTAGGTTTAAGTAGTTCTAAGTTATAGGGGACTGATGACCACAGCAGTTAAGTCCCATAGTGCTCAGAGCCATTTGAACCATTTTGAAGTTCACTTAATTAAATCATAATCTATTTTAAATCACTAAACAAATCACTCCCGCGATGTTTTAAATAGTGGTTAAAAGGAATTTAGAAAAAATTCCGGCTGTTACAGCGTGGGTAAGTTGATTTATGGCACGTGATTCAAAGTTCAAGGAAAACTACATTAATTCACGTAATTAAATGGATTTCTGTTTGAAAATCATTAATCAAACACTTCCTCCATACCCTGAGCAGTTAAACAGCATTGAGAACTCTAATAGAGGGGACGTACCAGTTTCTCATGCTGGTCAAAAACATACCTGAGCACACCAGCTGTACCTGCGTCTTCCCTAAGTGCCGCTACCGTAGAAGTGAGCTTAGACCTATGGCGAAGGCACACGTTCCTCTCTAGGGGTTCCCTCCTTGAGTAGTTTCACCCTCCACTCCTACAGGAAGACACTTTTACAGATACCCAAACTTCCCTTGTCGAACACACGTGTAGGCAACCACAGAATCAAAGACACAGTGTACGGTTTCGTTTTACAGTTCTCGGTAAGAGAAGAACTGACCTACTATTTATCACAATCATATTACGAAAGAAATGAGAACATGGCTACAGTTTTAATTAGTGCTTGTTGTTCCTCCATGTTGACATCCTTCGCCTTTTAGCGTCTAGGGAAGCTCAATATGTCTCAACTCACGGGACGGGTCGGCACGTTTGTGGCCGAGACGTCTCAAGTTCTGCAATGCGTCAGCGAATGACACATATTAAATCGCCTTACGTGGAAGTTACTGCTTCTCTGTCTGCTAGCATTGCTGCCAGTAGTTAATTTCTAAATTAAATGAAAACGAAATAGGAAAGTATAGCACCTTGAATTAACAGAAACTTTTTCTCCTGAAGTTTTTGCGAGAATGAAGTTAGAAGAAACAGGAGCTGTAAATAAGAAAGACAAAAGAAAAGCAGAGCAAGTCGAGAAGTAGTAAAGGCGCCTGGCTGTCAGACCCTGGCAACGAACTACGTGCAGGCGTTTGAGTGGGGAGAGCAGGCAGTAGCCCGGTAGAAGTACGCGCCGCAGCGGCTGGGTCGGCAGCGGTATCTACCCCAGTGCGGGTATTTACGGAGCAGCAAATCTGCTGCCGCCGCAGACTCGCCGATGCCATCACTTCTCTGTCCCTGTCTGGGAGAGGCGAAACACCGGCCCGCTCGCTACAACACTACTTTAAATCATGACATAAGATCAAACGTTTAATTTGAGGCCAACTCTGCGCTCACTTTACACAGGAAGTGGGAAAGGATAGCTGAGTTATGATGTCCAGTAAAGCAAACACTTTATTAGTACAACAAAATTCTAGTGGGCTAAGCTTCTATGTCTTTTGTGGAATTTTACCTTAACTCACATACAGAATAAACCCGAACTACAACGAAAAAGTTTAGGTGTCAGAGATATTTTATGAATATTTTTGTATAATGCACACATGATATCGTTACAGAGTAATACTGATTCAGTTTGTTACCACAGATACCTTTGTTTCTGTGAAAATACCTTCAAAACTGTGAAAAAGCCTGTACTGTGTTATCGCTAGAACGTGCAACACAGTAATGCAACAACCCTCAGATCCTAACTCTTACACAATAGACCTTTCCACATTACTATGTATCACTGTTAACATACAACTAACACTGCGGGGCTGCGTCTTGCCACAGTTCTACATCTACATCTACATGGATATACTGCAAATCACATTTAAGAGCCTGGCAGAGGGTTCATCGAACCACCTTCAGAATTCTGTATTATTCCAATCTCGTATAGCGCGCGGAAAGAATGAACACCTATATCTTTCCGTACGAGCTCTGATTTAACTTGTTTTATCGTGGTGATCGTTCCGTCCTATGAAGGTCAGTGTCAACAAAATATTTTCGCATTCGGAGGAGAATGTTGGTGATTGGAATTTCGTGAGAAGATTCCGTCACAACGATAAACCCCCTCTTTTAATGATGTCCAGCCCAAATCCCGTATCATTTCTGTGCCACTCTCACCCATATTTCGCGATAATACAAAACGTGCTGCCTTTCTTTGAACTTTTTCGATGTACTCCGTCAGTCCTACCTGGTAAGGATCCCACACCGCATAGCAGTATTCTAAAAGAGGACGGACAAGCGTAGTGTAGACAGTCTCCTTAGTAGGTCTGTTACATTTTCTAAGTGTCCTGCCAATAAAATGCAGCCTTTGGTTAGCCTTTCCCACAACATTTTCTATGTGTTCTTTCCAATTTAAGTTGTTCGTAATTGTAATAGCTAGGTATTTAGTTGAATTTACAGCTTTTAGATTAGACTGATTTATCGTGTAACCGAAGTTTAACGACTTCCTTTTAGCACTGATGTGGATGACCTCACACTTTTCGTTATTTAGGGTCAACTGCCACTTTTAGCACCATTAAGAATTTTTTTTATCGTTTTGCAGTTTGTTTTGATCTTCTGATGACTTTATTAGACGATAAAAACAACGTCATCTCCAAACAACCGAAGACGGATGTTCAGATTGTCTCCCAAATCGTTTATATAGATAAGGAACAGCAAAGGGCCTATAACACTACCTTGGGGAACGCCTGAAATCACTTCTGTTTTACTCGATGACTTTCCGTCAGTTACTACCAACTGTGACCTCTCTGACAGCAAATCGCAAATCCAGTCACATAACTGGGACGATATTCCATAAGCACGCAATTTTACTACGAGCCGCTTGTGTGCTACAGTGTCAAAAGCCTTCCGGAAATCCAGGAATACGGAATCGATCTGAAATCCCTTGTCAATAGCACTCAGCACTTCATGTGAATAAAGAGCTAGTTGTGTTTCACAGGAACGATGTTTTCTAAACCCATGTTACTGTGTGTCAATAGACCGTTTCCTTTGAGGTAATTCATAATGTTCGAACACAATATATGTTCTAAAATGCTGATGCATATCGACGTTAACGATATGGGCCTGTAATTTAGTTCGCGTGGCTCCCGCCGTCGGAGGTTCGAGTCCTCCCTCGGGCAAGGGTGTGTGTGTTGTCTTTAGCGTAAGTTAGTTTAAGTAGTATGTAAGCCTAGGGACCGATGACCTCAGCAGTTTGGTCTCATAGGAACTACTTACCACAAGCACTGCCGGGGAAACAAATCCGAGACAGAATTAAGTAGCGCTGAATGCAAGCTTAAAGGCGAAGAGTGAAGCACTACGCAATGAGTAGCAAGCGCCGTGAGCGACCTGAATAATAAACAAGGCACACAGCACATGCTTAATATGTACAAACATAAGCGTATTGGTTGTTTCTTAGATCAACAGTTTTCTCACAAACACGTCACGTAATTTATTACCTGATGTATTCTGCTTGGTCGTAAGTGCATCACTAACTGGATCACGCCTGTCAATGCAGATTAACCGTTTTGCGGCCACACCTTCACACTCCCACTCGTGACCTCCTGCCCAGGGGAAGTAAGTATTAATGGTTTGCTCTAGCAAGTACTAAACCAGCTAGAAATATATTACTTGTAGTAGCTATAATTATTAGTCTCCAAATGGCGTAATTACTGATGTAATGTTGTTGAGCACACCTTCTTCAGTCACCAATAGCAATATCTGCGCTGTTACCAGTTACATCGCGAAAATGTGTTAGCAAATCTTTATGAAGGTATGCTGTGCTCTTATTACCTACTACGTTACGGAAAGGGGCACTGTGTGTGTCTTACGATGCTGTAAAAGGAGGTGACGTTCTTCACGCAGTTGAATGCCCCACAAACCTAACATCATCATCATGACGTTCTTCAGCTATCGACTCACTCAATGTGATGCAATTAAACCCCTCGGATTACTTACTCTTTCACTAGAGACTATCGTCTGCATTTCAGCATGACAAACGACAAAGAAGTCAATTTTAATTTTTCCAAAACCATTAACCACAAAAAGTGAATTTGATTAAAAAATTGTAGACAACGGAATGGAGTAGAGTTCAGTAGAATCACTTCCTACGTAACTGGATTTTAGTAGCAGAAAAAAAGGAAAAGGAAGCGGCAGTTTCCTTTCGGGTGGCTGCGATGAAATTCGGTGGCGGTGACATAGGACATGCAGTGTACAGAAAGAAGATCCCCGCAGATCTGTACGTACATGTAAGGAACTGTCATTATGCAGTGCAGCGGCACCCTATTGTAACAATTAAAAAATACCACCAAAGCTATCCGTCGACCACCACCGGAAACTAAGGATTTGCTTGTTTCGGTAAAAAGAGCAAACTGTTGAACAGACTTTGAACGCGGAATGGTAGTTGGAGCTAGAAGCATGGGACTTTCCTTTTCTAAAATCATTAGGGAATTCAATATTCCGAGATCCACAGTGTCAAGAGTGTGCCGAAAATACCAAATTTCCGGCATTACGTCTCATCAACGCAACGCGCTGGCCAACTCCCTTCACTTAATGACTGAGAGCAGATTGCGTAGGGTTGCCAGTGCTAACAGACAAGTAACACGGCGTGAAATAACTGCACAATCAATGTGGGACCTACGAGGAACTTAACCGTTACGACAGAGCGGCGAAATTTGCCGTTAATGTGCTATGGCAGCAGACGACCATCGCCTGTAGCTCCTCTCGTAGGCTAGTGACAATATCGTTTGGACCCTAGATGACTAGAAAACTCTGACGTGGTCAGCTAAATCCCGATTTCGGTGGGTAAGAACTAATAGTAGGGTTCGAGTATGGCGCAGACCCCATGAAGTCACGGACCCAAGTTGTCAACAAGACACTGTGCAAGCTAGTGGTGCCTCTATAATGGTGTGGGCTGTGTTTACATGGAATGATGTTGATCCTCTGGTGCAACTGAACCGATCATTGACTGGAAATCGTTATGTTCGGGTACTTGGAGACACTTTGCAGCCATTCATGGACTTCATGTTCCGAAACAACGGTGGAATTGTAACCGAGCCACAGTACCTTGCGACTGGTTTGAAGAACATTCTGAATACTTCGAGCGAATGATTTGGCCATCCAGATTTCCCGAGACGAATCTCATCAGACATTTATGGGACATAAACGAGAGGTCAGGTTGCGCACAAAATCCTGCACCGGCAACATTTTCGCAATTATGGTCGACTGTAGAGGCAGTAGGGCTCATTATTTATGGGACATAAAGACAAGTTAGCAATTGCAGAAGATAGCCTCAACGAATAACGTACGTTCCAATATTAGTAAACAAAAATGTTCTGCCGAGCGAGTGGCTTTTGGGAGAACATCATTAAAGAATCAACTGGAACAATTTCGTCAACAGGGACGAGGGATACGAGCTAGTTTCCCATGGAAGCCTTCACTAGCAGCTATACGCCGAGACAGCGGCCAATAGTTGACGCTTCGCAAGACTGGGCGACGCTGAATGCGCCGAGAGTCGAACAGCTGTCCGCCTCCCAGCACGCGACGCCATGGGGTGAAAGGGAGGCGGGGGCGAGTGAAGAGGCGGCCGCCACTTTGCTATATATTTGTGACGCCCACCTAATCTCGACACTTCGCCAGAAAGTGATGAGAACGATACTCATTGAAAAGTCACGGAATTTCAACGCATCCATCCGGCTCGAAGGCCGAAAACATTTCGTCAGCAGTATGCGCCGGGAAGCCTACACTCACAAAAACGTTTGACGACCAGTCGACGATGAGGTCATTAGGGACGGAGCACCAGACCGGACTGCGGAAGGAGAGAGAAGAAAATTGGCTGTTCCCTTTCAGAGGCATCACCCCGACAGTCGCCTAAAGAGATTTAGGAAAATCACGGAACGTCTAAATCTGGATGGCTGAACGGGACTTAAGCTGCCATCTTCCCGAATACGAATCCAGCGTCTGGCCAATGGACTGCTTTCCTCGGCAATAACATTAAACATAAGATAGAAGGATAAGGTAAGAGACTTTTACGTTGCGACAGTGAATGCATCGTGACTAAAGATTTAGTGCGAAAGGCTCCGTTTGCAGTGCTTGCCTGCACTCCAGTATCGAGGGGCAGTTGGGAATTTCATTGGATCAGATAATACAGACGGCGAATATCGAGAGAGTGCCAATAGGGATGAGGCTCTCTGCCGTCCTTTTATTCAGTTTCACGCGAGAGAGCTTACGGAATGCTGAACGAGTTAAACATGTCTCCACCGAAAAACGCAATGTCACGAAAATATTACACTTTCTTTAATAGCAACATAACCACAAAATACAAAAATAAGATACTACAAACTAGCATTTATCGGCAATTGCCAAATTTGTTCCATCATAAAACCTATCCACACCCACTAGCTTCAGTGGTCAGTACGGTGACTGCTGAAAGTTAATAGCGTTACGATCACAAACAGTTTCACCCATTGCCAGATAACCCTTTTTTTTCCTTTTTTCTAATGCAGTAATATTGTCATTCTCTTTTTCCTGATTTCTCTTAAGTTGCTGAATTTGAATCTACTCTGAGATTGCATGGTGCTCTTCAGTTCTGTGGCATGCACTCTCGAAGTATAGGTCCGTTAGCATTAAAGTTCTGCAGCTGTGGAACCTAACACCTTGCACCGGGAGCACATGCACCGCGTGTTAAGCAGATTGCACAGTCAGAAGAGCAGCGGATTTCTGTTATTTTAAATCATACTTTGAAAACTTTGTGGCAGCGACAGGGATGGGGGATCTGAACAAAGTAGTCGCAGCTACAACTTAATATAGTGAAGGGCTACATTTGGCAGCCTAAACGCTGAGAATCATTCAGGCGACCGACGCATACAAATCCTAAGTGGTATTCAGTGAGATTTTGTGCCTTTCCTTACGTAAAACTGTTCCATTTCCGTAAGAGACACTGGGGTAGACAGGGACAGTAGTGGATCTTTCATGTGATGTTAAATGCATAGCTAGCCGGCCGCGGTGGTCTAGCGGTTCTAGGCGCTCAGTCCGGAACCGCGCGACTGCTACGATCGCAGGTTCGACTCCTGCCTCGGGCATGGATGTGTGTGATGTCCTTAGGTTAGTTAGGTTTAAGTAGTTCTAAGTTCTAGGGGACTGATGACCACAGATGTTAAGTCCCATAGTGTTCAGAGCCATTTGAACCATTAAATGCATAGCACGACTATTCCTTATTATTCCAGTACGACGATGATGGCGGCAGGGAAGAGACGTTATTTCAGTCCCACCTTCGTGAAACCATAATTGTATAACTGCAACCGTCGGGGTGAAATTATTTTGGAAGATGCACCACTGCAGTTACTGTGTCAACATGGTCACCTATTACGGTTTATTTCTTTATTGCCGAAATACATACAGGTCTTCCACATAAAAACAAAAGCAGACCGTAAATTTTTATATCTCGTAATAAATATTAGACTATAATTTTATTTAGCACATACTTTCAGAGAAATAATACTTTCCAGCTAATTAACTAAATAATAAAACAACGCCATTTACTAACTACTTTTTTCAGCATAGACTACTAACTACTTACTAATTAAGATGTCTAAGATTTCGTAGCTGCAGACTACTTCAAAATAGATAGTCAGGTGAACAGTCCCCGGCACTCATTTCTGGAATATTATAACTGCCCTAAAAAGTCCTAATCGAGTAACTTTTACCTTTCCTTAAAAGTTTCCATTGGTATGCAGTAGCTCTTTACATTCCATATATATTGTGGTTTTCCAGACAGTACTTCTTTCTTCTAAGGGGAACACACAGAAAACCATTACAGAATCTACGCCAAGCTTAACAGTTAACAGAACAAAGTACACCATTTTTTCACAGGTAAAAACGTGCTGCAGCAGAGTACGCAACGCTTGCCAGAGCACTTTCCGTGTGTCCAGAGGTCGGTCGCCGATGCTCCTGCTCTCCCATACGCACCTGAAGTCCGTCTCTTAGATTTGCCAAACTGTAAAATGTGGCAGTAGCAACTCCATCAGGAATATATGATGGAATCGGAAGAATAAAGTACTAACCCCCAAGAGCGTATTCAGTGTCCTTGATGTTACAAGTTAGAATAAATTCAAACATTTCCTTGCGGCGCATATGGAGCTTCTTGTTTTCAGCATGTGATGCATTCAAATATAACAGAAACCTTGCTAAACTGAAGCTTAACACTTCTTGCGCCGACCGCTTCCTATTATATATGAAATTCCCATCGCATGGTGTAGTCTTCTTCAATCAGCCATTATTTTTATTTTGCACTGTATTAGCCGGATGCATGTTAATATCAATAAAGACATTGTTATTAGAGGTTACTAACTTCTTTCACGCAGCCCTGCGTATTTTCATTTCTTTTTTTACTCTATTGAGTTTAACAGACGTAGTGTTCCTATGACTATATGTTGTCGTGTATTCGCAATTTTACAATTAATCGACCACCGCCAAGTAGCCCTATCGGAAGTCCGTAAGGTTTCACAATACAGAAGATACAACAACGCCACAACAACCACCAACGTGGTAGCCGCTTAGAACACTTTCAGAGACCCTATAATACAATGAGATAACAAAAGACAGCGTCATAGAGCTATAATTAAGTAATAAAGAATCTAAGCGTATGTGGTCTTGTACTAGAGTGTTAATCGCGCCAATTTGTCCGACTTCTGTAAATAAATAACGTTCGAAAATTTCCTCTCTAGTGACGTACTACTGTCGTTAATTTTAAATCTTCTGTGGAACGTGTACATTTTACAAGTCAATCTTGTAGCTCCAACGGAATGCTGACTTTATGTCGGGTACCGACGTTAGAACTGCTTGTGGTTTTCTGGGATCGTTCCTTAAATAACTCTACAGTGATTTCTTTCCTCAACAGATGTTAAATGGCCGGCAGGTGTGGCCGTGCGGTTCTAGGCGCTACACTCTGGAACCGTGGGACCGCTATGGTCGCAGGTTCGAATCCTGCCTCGGGCATGGATGTGTGTGATGTCCTTAGGTTAGTTAGGTTCTAAGTTCTAGGGGACTGATGACCTCAGATGTTAAGTCCCATAGTGCTCAGAGCCATTTGAACCATTTGTTAAATCTTCAAAGATGTGGTCACCTGTGTAGTGTAAGACAGACCGTTTTCACGTTGGAAGAGTTGGTCCGTAACCCTTCCCCCAGTTCAGCGATAGCATTCGAAAGGAAGATTAGTGTTTAACGTTCCGTCAATGAAGTTATAAGATAGGGAACAGAGCTTGAACAGTGGTGGGGTAGGAAAGTGCCCGTGTCTTTTTTGGAAAGAAACTGTGGAAAACGTAATTCTAGATCGCTGGACGAGAATTTCAACCCAGCTTCTACAAAATGCGGGTCCACTGCAGTGACCACTATGCTGTAACGAGCGATGGAAAATTTTGAGAGTGTCTGCTGTTAGTCAGTCCAGGGTATTATTAACAGTTGGCCTCGCTCTCGGCCAAGTCTGCTTACCGCTGCCTTCAACAGATGAATCTAGGGATTGCTGTGTTTGTGCTTACGCTTCGTAAGGGATGCTGTTGACCAGGATACCATGAGGTCGGATCCAGTAGCGGAAACAACCATGTGCGAGTTAAATGTACCGAAATAAATGAACAGAGAACAAAGTTTAGTGTTTGTGGTAGATTAATAGCTGGGTAGTTGGTTAAGGGTTTCAGTGTAGTTTTGTAGTAGTAGAAGTAGTTGTAGTTTTTCTTCTTTTTTTAATCTATTTTTTTAAGTTAAGTATCACGAATAAATAATTAATACGTAACTGATAACTGTCCAAGGAAATGTATTTTGTATAGCCTATTTTAGCTTTTTAGATAATAGGCTGCAATTACGAAGAATAAATAAATCAATAAATAAAATAAAAAATACTGAAGTGGCTGTCGCTAATGATGTGGCGTGCCTCGGATGTCAGGGCAGACGGCTACGGCGGATCGTCAGTACGTGTCACGTCTGTGAATCTGTAGAGCACAAAACCACGCAGTTTTATCTAGCGCTGTATGTGAACACGACAACGTGATAATGTCAAAGCCTCTCTCGCAACATGCTGTACCGATTCTTCCGTGCCTTGCCTTTTGAAGTAATGTGTCGTTGACAAGATGCCCATTGAACAATATTACTTAGGAGCAGACCTAAAAATATCCCGTAGCAGTTCATAACGGTGATTAAGAGACACAGAACAGACGGACAGGTGATATCTCAGATACAGGTCAAACACGTCTCTCACTTGATGCTTAGTCTTAATGATGACAATATTGCAAGGTATATGGTCTATCCTGACATTTTCTTCGTGGGGTTACAGAGTGTTTGTCCAGTAACTGCTAATAGGCAGCTACTGCTGTAAGCCGCAACAGCTGAAACAAAAAATATTCTGTCGTAGCGGAAAATTCACACTGTAAGCAAGGAATTGAGAGAGATGAAGACTTCTGCCTGTGGCGCTGAGGTGCGCTACAGGCTGTGCTTCGTTAACCAACTTCACCGCCATTGTTTCGGTGGGAAGGCGCGGCTACCATCTCGCCAGACATTGACAGATACCTGGCGTTCGGCTTCACGCTCTGTGACTGCTAGCGGTCACCCCGTCCAAAATAATGCGTCACCGCCCTCTTTACCGTTCAGTCCCGTTCCGACACTCCCTGCAGCGACAAAATAGCAACTCAGGAAGTCGCAAACAACGGGCCGCGACCGTGGACAATAAATTGTTCCGCGTGGTCTCTCTCCGCATTATACGCGCTTGACTACGTTCACCAGGTCGTCACAATGAAACTGCTTCTACTTTCCCCCTCAAGAGATCCCGTTTGCTTCATCCACATGCCTCGTAACAAGGATAAGTTTTGGATGTAAAATCCTGTCAGGAATATAAATTTACATTACTTTCGTGCAGTTTCCATGGATTCGTAAAAACTGGATACGAACAGCACGCACGATGTGGTGTAAGTAGCGAATGAAAACCCAGCCATACTGCGCCATTTCAGAAACGTCTAGAGCAATTTTTTATTCACGTTAGTTTATTTTTCCCCTATCCGTATGAAGCTTGGTTAAACGTTAAATCTTACAGTGCAATATTTTCCCATCTCATTTTGAAACCTCTGTTAGTGTTAACTAGGTAACAGCATATGTTTTGTGTGTAGTCTAGTGGCTAGTTTGCAAGCAAGTAAACCTGGCGCCTATTTTCTAAGTCTACAAATGAATCTATGTCTATATTCTTCAGACCACTGTGAAATGAATGGCAGTGGTTGCTTCCCATTCGTACTGTCCTTCTTTGTATACTTTCAGGATACTCTGACAATCCTAATCGTTATGGGACCCATACGCACGTAAGCAGTATTGTCAATGACGCGTTCTAGTGTTTTCTAAGTAATCTCCTTTCTAGAATCGTATTTTTCTAGTATGGTACCAATGAATCGAAGTCTGCTACCTTCTGTACCTACAACTGAGGCTAGGTGAGCGTACCATTCCATAGTTCTGCATTTTTTTATACCTAGGTATTTGTATGGGTTGACGGATTCTCATTGTGACACTGATATTATAGTCTCAAGATACTACCTTATTTTCGTTTTGTGAAGTGTACAACTGAAGCAAGTTACCGTTCATGATGCCTCTCTCTCTCTCTCTCTCTTTCTCTCTCTCTCGTTCATGATGCCTCTCTCTCTCTCTCTCTCTCTCTCTCTCTCTCTCTCTCTTTCTCTCTCTCTCTTCCTCTTCCGCTTCCTCTCTCGGTCTCTCGCTCCCTCGCTTCCTCACTCCCTCCCTCCCGCCCACCTCTCTCGCTCCCTCCTTCTCTCCTTCCTTCTCTCCCACCCTTTCTCTCTCTCTCTCTCTCTCTCTCTCTCTCTCTCTCTCTCTCTCTTCCTCTTCCGCTTCCTCTCTCGGTCTCTCGCTCCCTCGCTTCCTCTCTCCCTCCCTCCCGCCCACCTCTCTCGCTCCCTCCTTCTCTCCTTCCTTCTCTCCCACCCTTTCTCTCTCTCTCTCTCTCTCTCTCTCTCTCTCTCTCTCTTCCTCTTCCGCTTCCTCTCTCGGTCTCTCGCTCCCTCGCTTCCTCTCTCCCTCCCTCCCGCCCACCTCTCTCGCTCCCTCCTTCTCTCCTTCCTTCTCTCCCACCCTTTCTCTCTCTCTCTCTCTCTCTCTCTCTCTCTCTCTTATTCTTCCTAACCGATTGGGATTCTCTTGTTGGAGTATCGGCTGATATTCTCACTGAACATAAATGCTGTGCTTTTAACCGATATTGCAGAAGTAAAAATAACTAGTCAACCAGTGGCCTTTGAACAACGAATCCAAGAGTAAAAGCCTTTATCAAAAGCCAAGTCACTAAAGTTTTATAAATCCGTATGTCCGATACTACTTGGAAAAGCAATCGTTCACAATTGTTTTTGTTATAGGGAAAGTAAACTTGTCCCGTCGTTTTCCCAAATCGTTTAAGAGGATTTTGGGATGGTTCCTTCGAAAAGAAAACAGCTAATTTCCTTTCCCATTACGAGCTTATGCTCCGTCTCTAATGGCTGTCGTTGACGGAGCGTTAAATCCTAATCTTCCTTCCTCCATTTGCCCTAAACAGCTTTAGGTAAATTCCGAGATACTTTCATCACTAAAGACTGGAAGTTACTAAGGAGGTTAAGCTCTAAAAGTCCTGTAAAGTGTAGTAGGTTTAACTGCTACAGTGTTTGCAATTGGTGAATAAATCTTCATTTTTGTGTACAATAACATGTTAGATTAATTTCTCAAAAATAAGTGATAGAGACTACAGCCACTTCGATAGTTTTTCTGAGAAAAATGTTTTAGAAATTTAACTGTCAAACATAATCACTTCTACAGCATTGGTCGTATATTTTTTACTATTGCAAAATCGATTTTCTGTCACTGAGTGACCATCTTCAGTGCTATATTGTATAACTTAAATTGGGATGCACTGTTGTCACTAAGCTTACGGCAATCCCAATTTAAGTTATACAATATAGCACTGAAGATGGTCACTCAGTGACAGATAATCGATTTTGCAATAGTAAAAAATATACGACCAATGCTGTCTCTTTTTTCAAGTATACCTGTTATCTGGTCGTAGTGCACAAGACAACATGGAGTCGCCAATCAATAATCACTTCTGTCATAACAGATAGAACGCATGATTCTGGGGTACACAAGATGTTGCAACTTGCTGCTTATTAAGTCTGAAGAGGACCAACCATCGTCGAAACCTGTTAGCAGTGGTTAGACAATAGTGATTGCCAGTAAAGCTGTTAAGACATTGTATCAGTCACGGGCTTCTCCCTTGTGAGTATCGGTAAAACGACGCATGTCAGCCTGAGATCTCAACTTGGCTTCCAGTAATCTGTTCCAGACAGTCCATGGTGACTCTCTACCAGGATTCCGGCCGTTGTCATCTGTGTATTATTCAGAACCGGTCGAACAGTCCTATGATCTTCTCGTAGCGTAGTTCTTCTAGAAGGACCTGTGCCTACTCTTGTTGCCACGTCGTTGTTGTTAGTCCGTCTCGGTATTACACGTTCTGCCGCCATTCCAGTACAGCCAGTTATCCGTCCGCTCTATCGGTATGATTCTCGCATATCCCTCATATCAATGATTCGTCTTTTCTCAAAGACGGAAAGACGGTAGTAAGCTGCACATGGAAGCCCTTGGGGCATACTGAACTGCAGTCTCCATTTAAAAAGTTTCAGTAACGTTAGACACGCACAACAGCCGTAATACACTCGCATCGCTCTTCATCTGTAGTAACGGTCTTTTTTTTTTTCAAACTAGAAGTAGGTTCACGTAAGGATGAAATTGTTATCAACATATCCCACAGGCAAAAAAATACGGGAATTCCAGAGTGAGGAGCGGTCACAGGTGTCACAAAACTACCCCACCTTCAAAGTAGAAATAAAACAAAAGCCCTGCACTAACCACTGATGTAAACAAATTATTATGAGTACGTTAAAAACATTTTATTATTGTTAAAATTCTAGGCATCTGATGTACATCAGCTGTGGGCGTGACGATAAGTTACATAGGAAGGTGAGAAACAGTATGAAAAACTTGTAAGGGTGTTGCAGGGAAGGTTGTGCTGAAAAACATTTTTTTTTTTTCGAAATGAAATTCAGTCTTCAGTTGCAAATATATTTTCATTGTGCTTTACCGGATTCGACAAATTAATTTGTCATCTTCAGAAGCCTATAAAAATTAGGGTATTAAAAGTCTTTACCCTTTGACTATACATTTGTGCGAAGTATAAGAAGTGTATTTTAGAAATTTACTTAGTGTTGCCGCCGGGGTAGCAGCGCGGTCTAGTCGCCTTGCTACAGTTCGCGCGGCTTCCCCCGTCAGAGGTTCGAGTCCTACCTCGGGCATGAGTGTGGGTGTGTTGTCCTTAGCGTAAATTAGTTTAAGTTAGAGTAAGTAGTGTGTAAGCCTAGGGACTGATGACTTAAGCAGTTTGGTCCCATAGGGACTTACCACCACCACCATGACCACCACCACCACCACCTAGTACTGGTTTAGCAGATGTTACTATCTTCTTCATAGAAGCATAGTGCCAGATATGTCCAGAAATGCACTACTGTATTTGATTATTGTAAATAAAGATTAACAGTCTACTGTTTACTGATGAGTCAAAACATTGTGACTATATGCTTAATAGCTTGTTTGTCCGTCTTTGGAACGAAATACATCACCGATATTGAGTATAAGGAGTCCGACACTTTGTTAGTAGTTTTGTGGAGGTATGTGGCGATAGATGACTACGCACAGATCATGTAATTCGCGTATATAACGAACCGCTGATTTGCGTACGCGGTGATTGCACCCGATAGCCACCCAAACCGTTTCCATAGGATTTATATCAGTCGAATTTGGTCGCCGAGACACCAATCTGAGTTCCCTATAATGCTTCTCAGACTACGGTAGCACAGCTGTGGCTCCGAGACACGGACAATTATACTGCTGGATGATGATCGCCGTCGGGGAACACATCAAGCACGAAGGGATGCAGGTGGTTCGCACCTGTCAGCGTGTCTTCGATGACTACCACAGGTCCCATGCAAACGTAAGAGACTGTCTCCCATAGCATAACACTGGTACCACCAGCCTGCCTCCGTGGCGCGCTGCAAGTTTTGAGCCGCCGTTCATCACGGTGACTGCGTTTGTGGAGACAACCATTGATCTAGTGTAGCAAAAATCTGATTCACCCGCATAGCCGACACATTTCCGTTGATCGACGGTCGAATCGCGATGGACAGGTGTCGACTGTAACCGTAATTGACGATATCGTTGGGTCAACATGTGAACACTTAAGAGTGATCTGCTGCCGACGTCCATGTCCAGCAATGTACGATGAACGGTGTGCTCCGAAACATCTTTGCGTGAACCACAATTGTGCTCTTTCGGCGGAGATGCCGCAGATCGCAATCTATCCAACTTTACAGAGCAGACAGGCCTCCGAACCCCACGTTCTATGAAGAGTCATGGACGTCTAACCATTTAGCGCTTGGTAGCAGTGTAACTGTCCTTCTACCTCTTTCCGTAGACGCTGACGACAGTAGCACGTGAACATTCGCCGTTTTCGATATACTCGTTCACAGGCTCTGCTTAATAATAAACTGCCCCCTTTGTCAAAGTCGCTTATCTCTATTGATTTCCTCATTTGCAGCCCATATCTTCGCTAGGGCGCCCTCCCCCCCCCCCCCCTCCCGTCCATGTCTGCTCCATTTACATACTTTTGTTACCGCGTCACGTCCATGCAACGCCACCAGGCGGCATCCAACGTCGTGATGGGCAGTGTTCAGAATGTGTTGGCTGTTCAATGCATGTCAAGTTGTTGTGCTAGCAGCAAGGAGCATGAATGAGAGCATATAAAAATAAACCATGTTACATAAAGAAGTTACATATAACACATCTACACACATACTCCGCAATCCACCATACGGTGCGTGGCGGAGGGTACCTCGTACCACAACTAGCATCTTTTCTCCCTGTTCCACTCCCAAACAGAACGAGGGAAAAATGACTGCCTATATGCCTCTGTACGATCCCTAATCTCTCTTATCTTATCTTTGTGGTCTTCCCGCGAAATGTAAGTTGGCGGCAGTAAAATTGTACTGCAGTCAGCCTCAAATGCTGGTTCTCTAAATTTCCTCAGTAGCGATTCACGAAAAGAACGCCTCCTTTCCTCTAGAGACCCCCACCCGAGTTCCTGAAGCATTTCTGTAACATTCGCGTGATGATCAAACCTACCAGTAACAAATCTAGCAGCCCGCCTCTGAATTGCTTCTATGTCCTCCCTCAATCCGACCTGATAGGGATCCCAAACGCTCGAGCAGTACTCAAGAATAGGTCTACTAGTGTTTTATAAGCGGTCTCCTTTACAAATGAACCACATCTTCCCAAAAGTCTACCAATGAACCGAAGACGACTATCCGCCTTCCCCACAGCTGCCATTGTCCCACTTCATATCGCTCTGCAATGTTACCCCCAAATATTTAATCGACGTGACTGTGTCAAGCGCTACACTACTAATGGAGTATTCAAACATTACAGGATTTTTTTCGTAATCATCTGCATTTACTTACATTTATCTATATCTAGAGTTAGCTGCCATTTTTTACACCAATCACAAATTCTGTCCAAGTCATCTTGTATCCTCCTACAGTCACTCAAAGACGACACCTTCCCGTACACCACAGCATCATCAGCAAACAGCCGCACATTGTTATCCACCCTATCCAAAAGATTATTTATGTAGATAGAAAATAACAGCGGGCCTACCACACTTCCCTGGGGCACTCCAGATGATACCCTCACCTCCGATGAACACTGACCATCGAGGACAACGTACTGGATTCTATTACTTAAGAAGTCTTCGAGCCAGTCACATACTTGGGAACCAATCCCATATGCTCGTACCTTAGTTAGGAGTCTGCAGTGGGGCACCGAGCCAAACGCTTTCCTGAAGTCAAGGAATATGGCATCCGTCTGATACCCTTCATCCATGATTCGCAAGATATCATGTGAGAAAAGGGCGAGTTGAGTTTCGCAGGAGCGATGCTTTCTAAAGCCGTGCTGATGCATGGACAGCAACTTCTCTGTCTCAAGGAAATCATTATATTCGAACTGAGTATATGTTCGAAAATCCACATCTGAAAAACATGACACATAGTTCTACCATTTCTTTCAAATATTACAACTATGTGCCATGTATTTCAAATGTATTATGTATAACTTCTGTGTATACCTTCGTTATATTTTACATGCTTTTATATATGTTCCTTGCTGTTAGCACAACAGCTTGACATAAACATACATGTGATTCGTTTACTGTATATTGTCAATCTTCGTTTACAATGATCACATACAATGTGTACATTTTTTGACATAACATAGCATTATGCTTCTATGAAGAAAACATTGACATCTGCTAAACCAAAACTAAGAAAGTTTCAACTTTTGTAGTCCTGTCTTCCTCAGTTGCGTGTAATATTACGTTATATTGTTAATTTTTACTTACGGGCCGTCTGACATCAACTGAACAAAACACAATTTTAGTGCCATACGCGTTTCGCCTTTTTTCCGCTAGGCATCTCTCTCTCTCTCTCTCTCTCTCTCTCTCTTTCTCTCTCTCTCTCTCTCTCTCTCTCTCTCTCTCTCACACACACACACACACACACACACACACACACACACACACACACACATACAAATGTATACACGAACAGATCACAGATACTTCAATAATTACACTCGAAAGTTTGGCAATAACATTCGATCTTTGGCAAAATCATCTGACAGTCGGCAACAGAAACCAAAACATTGCATCGAAACAAGCGTTTAGCGCATAGTGCTGTGAAATCGTCCACGCAACCTGTAAGTACAGTTCAAAACATTACTACTTATTAGGAAATACCAACCACCAGAACTGTTTATAACCTATAGGTACTGTGGCCAAAATGTAAATTACATAGCAAACATATTTAATATTTACATATTCCAGGCCACTGATGATGCCTTGCAGAAAATAAAGGCAAAACGCGTATGGCACTAAAATTGTGTTTTATTCTGTTGCTATCAGACGGTCCATAAGTAAAAATTATCAATATACCGTAATAAGAAAGTTTCTGTGATATAGTTCTTATACTTCACATACATGTATAGCCAAGGTCTGAAGATTTATAATATCCATAATTTTGTAGGCTTCTGAAGAAGACAAATTAATTTGTCGAAACCTGTAAAGCACTATAATAACATATTTGCAACTGTTGACTGTACTTTTTTCTGAAAAATATGAACTACCGTTGCTGAAAATTATAAAAAGTGGTTCAAATGGCTCTGAGCACTATGGGACATAACTTCTGAGATCATCAGTCCCCTAGAACTTAGAACTACTTAAACCTGACTAACCTAAGGACATCACACACATCCATGCCCGAGGCAGGATTCGACCTGCGACCGTAGCGGTCGCGCGGTTCCGGACTGAAGCGCCTAGAACCGCTCGGCCACAGCGGCCGGCTTTTACAAATATTGCGTTATAATAACTTTACACAGTAAATATTATACATCATGTATTTAGTTGTAGCTCAAAGACAAGCTATTTGTTTCAAATGGCTCTGAGCACTATGAGACTTAACATTTGAGGTCATCAGTCCCCTTTTCATTTATGTTATGTTGCAGTAGGCATGTTGCTTATAGTGGCAGATGAGAATCACACAACCATAAAAACTAATACCGTACAGTGCCTGAACATAAACAAAAACTCCGAAACACGTAGTTTAAAACTAAAAACATATATTTCCGTTATAAGTCATGAGTTTATTATCTTCTTACAGTTATTAGATTAGAGCCAATCAGGCTGTCGCGCACGCAAATTCAGGCACATGCGCGCGCTAAAACGCGGTAATGCACAGACGTCTGTGGGTCCGCGAGTATTGAAATGCTCATTACCGGTTGAAATGTGCCCTTTTCGGAAGCGACAAATTTTATCCAGGGGAGCAAAAGCTAAGTTTGTACTGTTTGAGGAAACCAAACGAAGAATACTTTTGGCGATACTGCTTGAATTTGCGACTATCTGATTACTAACTTCAGTAACATATAATTCGGAAACGGCGCAACATACCGAATTTTTTCCTAACAGTTATTTCTCAGAACAACCTCCCCTGCAACACCCTCACAAGCTTCTCATTGTATTTCTCACCACGTTGTACATGTGAAGGAGGAGGGGGGGGGGGGGGTGAGGGGTGAGGAGGAGAACAGAAAGAAAGTAAAAGTCTTTGCACTGCCTCGCTCTCCCACTCCGAGAACAGAATCCTGAATTCGAGCCTGTGGATTCCGGAAACAGCGATCGTGTGAGACCCAACTCGCTTTATTTGTTCATGAGACCCAGAAAAAATTTGATACAGGCTTCCAGGTAGATTCCATTTTCCTTGACTTCTGGAAGGCGTTCGATACAGTTCCGCACTGTCGCCTGATAAAATAAGAGCCTACGGAATATCAGACCAGCTTTGTGGCTGGATTGAATAGTTTTTAGCAAACAGAGCACTGCATGATGTTCTCAATGGAGAGGCGTCTACAGAGGTTAAAGTAACCTCTGGCGTGCCACAGGGGAGTGTTATGGAACCATTGCTTTTCACAATAAATATAAATGACCTAGTAGATAGTGTCGGAAGTTCCAAGCGTCTTTTCGCGGTTGATGCTGTAGTATACAGAGAAGTTGCACCATTGGAAAATTGCAGCGAGATTCAGGAAGATCTGCAGCGGATAGGCACTTGGTGCAGGGAGTGGCAACTGACACTTAACATAGACAGATGTAATGTATTGCGAATACATAGAAAGAAGGATCCTTTATTGTATGATTATATGATAGCGGAACAAACACTGGTAGCAGTTACTTCTGTAAAATATCTGGGAGTATGCATGCGGAACGATTTGAAGTGGAACGATCACATAAAATTAATTATTGGTAAGGCGGGTACCAGCTTGAGATTCATTGGGAGAGTCCTCAGAAAATGTAGTCCATCAACGAAGGAGGTGGCTTACAAAACACTCGTTCGACCTATATTTGAGTATTGCTCATCAGTGTGGGATCCGTACCAGGTGGGGTTGGCAGAGGAGATAGAGAAGATCCAAAGAAGAGCGGCGCGTTTCGTCACAGGGTTATTTGGTAAGCGTGATAGCGTTACGGAGATGTTTATCAAACTCAAGAGAGGCGCTCTGCATCGCGGTGTAGCTAGCTGTCCAGGTTTCGAGACGGTGCGTTTCTGGATGAGGTATCCAATATATTGCTTCCCCCTACTTATACCTCCCGAGGAGATCACGAATGTAAAATTAGAGAGATTCGAGCGCGCACGGAGGCTTTCCGGCAGTCGTTCTTCCCGCGAACCATACGCGACTGGAACAGGAAAGGGAGGTAATGACAGTGGCACGTAAAGTGGCCTCCGCCACACACCGTTGGGTGGCTTGCGGAGTATAAATGTAGATGTAGATGTTGATGTACTCCTTACTTCGCTGAATCTAAAACAAGTGATCTGGCACTTACTTCGTGCTTCGTGCGCTCTCCCCGAGTGTCTGAAAGCCCACTACACGCGTTCCAAAGAGTCGTCTTGTAGCTGTTCTCGGAAAGCGCTGTCAGCTGTGGAGCGGCCACCGCTATGTTCGTAGCGGGAGGTTGGCCGCTGATGGAAATCGCGCCGCGCCCATTAAGCTGGGGAAATGAGGGCTGGCAGGGTGTGTTGGGAGGGCGGTTGCCATGACAGCGGAGGCGCCAGCTTGGCGCCGCCACAGGGCGGAGGCGCAGGCGGCACTGGCAGCGGAGGCGGAGGCGCCAATTTCCGGCGCATCCGCACTGAAGCAACAGACAACACGCCACGCCAGGTGTAGGCACAACGCCTTGACCTGTACGCTCTGGTCGCTGTACGTCATCTCTATCTGTACTCTGAAAGCCAGCGCGTGTCGTGTAATGGACCAGGCATAGTCAATCGGCTGTACCGTCTCCCACCTGTCCCTCGCCTCTTTCTGCCTCTCTTGTCCTTATGGTTTCATTAGCGCGATGAATGACTATCGGTTCACTCCTGGATGACCCTTTTTACCCCCACTGAAACTCTGTGCACAATACGTGACATATACGTGACAGAAAGGCGTAATTATGTATCTCGACTTCACACGAAACGCATACTCATGCAATTATGAGTACTTTTAATCGGCACGCTAAGGTATTAGCGATAGGATTTCTAACAAGGAAAGCGACCTGATGAAAATTATTTTAAAATACGGAGATGTGTCTGCTCCATAACCTGGACATCATTTACACTACTGGCCATTAAAATTGCTACACCAAGAAAAAATGCAGATGATAAACGGGTATTCTTTGGACAAATATATTATACTAGAACTGACATGTGATTACATTTTCACGCAGTTTGGGTGCATAGATAATGACAAATCAGTACCCAGAACAACCACCTCTGGCCGTAATAACGGCCTTGATATGCCTGCGCATAGAGTCAAACAGAGCTTGGATGGCGTGTACAGGTACAGTTGCCCGTGCAGCTTCAACACGATACCACAGTTCATCAAGAGTAGTGACTGGCGTATTGTGACGAGCCAGTTGCTCGCCCACCATTGACCAGACGTTTTCAATTGGTGAGAGATATGGAGAATGTGCTGGCCAGGGCAGCAGTCGAGAATTTTCTGTATCCAGAAAGGCCCGTACTGGACCTGCAACATGCGGTCGAGCATTATACTGCTGAAATGTAGGGTTTCGCAGGGATCGAATGAAGGGTAGAGCCACGGGTCGTAACACATCTGAAATGTAACGTCCACTGTCCAAAGTGCCGTCAATGCGAGCAAGAGGTGACCGAGACGTGTAACCAATGGCACCCCACCATCACGTCGGGTGATACGCCAGTATGGCGATGACGAATACACGCTTCCAATGTGCGTTCACCGCGATGTCGCCAAACACGAATGCCACCATCATGATGCTGTAAACAGAACCTGGATTCATCCGAAAAAAATGACGTTTTGCCATTCGTGCACCCAGGTTCGTTGTTGAGTACACCATCGCAGGCGCTCCTGTCTGTGATGCAGCGTCAAGGATAACCGCAGCCATGGTCTCCGAGCTGGTAGTCCATGCTGCTGCAAACGTCGTCGAACTGTTCGTACAGATGGTTGATGTCTTGCAGACGTCCCCATTTGTTGACTCAGGGCACGATACGTTACAGTCATGCGCATAACATGCCTGTCATCCCGGCTGTTAGTGATACGAGGCCGTTGGGATCCAGCACGGCGTTCCGTATTACTCTCCTGAACCCACCGATTCCATATTCCGCCAACAGTCATTGGATCTCGACCAATGCGAGCAGCAGTGTCGCGATACGATAAACCGCAATCGCGATAGGCTACAATCCGATCTTTATCAAAGCCGGAAACGTGATGGTACGCATTTCTCCTCCTTACATCAGGCATCCCGACAATGTTTCACCAGGCAACGCCGGTCAACTGCTGTTTGTGTATGAGAAATAGGTTGGAAACTTTCCTCATGTCAGCACGTTGTATGTGTCACCACCGGCGCCAACCTTGTGTGAATGATCTGAAAAACTAATCATTTGCATATCACAGCATCTTCTTCCTGTCGGTTGAATTTCGCGTCTGTAGCACGTCATCTTCGTGGTGTAGCAATTTTAATGGCCAGTAGTGTATGTCGTGGAAAGCAAATGGTTTGTTTCCTTCCTGCCCTATAATACCTCATGTATGACTCTTGTGAGCCTGCTGGTTATGATTTTCCGTCACATGCTTCATCGACTTGTGCTTCTTAAGTCGATAGATTAAAATATCGATTGTGCACAAATGCGGAGATTCACAGGTAAATGACCTTTATGATTGATTGATGGAACAGGCACATCAGCTCCCCAGAGGAAGGAGTGCGGCGAACTGTAATTTATCAAAGGATGCACAAGTGTCCGAAAAGTACTACATGACCATTCTCTGGGCCAAGGCGTGGCACAATCGATTTAGGACGTACGTCGTTGGCAGATGACGGACGCTCTAGAACACCACACCTCATTACCGATACTATTTTGCAGCAGTCACATATCCTCATTATTGAAGACCGGGCGGATTACGGTGGCACTCATTACCCCAGAGGTTGGACTGAGCGTCGGAATTGCAACGGAGCCGGCCGGTGTGGCCGAGCGGTTCAACGCGCTTCAGTCTGGAATCGCGCGACCGCTACGGCCGCAGGTTCTAATCCTGCCTCGGGCATGGATGTGCGTGATGTCCTTAGGTTAGTTAGGTTTAAGTAGTTCTAAGTTCTAGCGGACTGATGACCTCAGATGTTGAGTCCCATAGTGCTCAGAGCCATTTGAACTATTTTTTTGACCGTTAAAATACGTTCGTACTGTCTAGTTAAAATATTTCACATTGAAGCCCTTGACTGCTAGTAAACACACATTCCCAGTTACCGCTCAAACGTCTCGTTCGCGGGTGCCTATTTGCTGGCAAGTCATTGCTTCTATTATTGTACTCGTTCAACTGCACCAATTTTACTGTTAATTATGATACATCCTGTAACTGAAGTTGGAAAACGGAAACTTGCGGCACGCCAGCGGTGCCATATAAGGCTTAAGAACTATAGTCTGATAAAATTTCTTGATAGTTGACACTTCAGCGATGGAGCTGGTTTGCACTAACCATAGCGCTCAACCTCACGCTCGAACCATTCGCCGTTGCCAAACTGCCACAACCTTTGGCGAGTTCACTTCCAATTCCCTGTCCGTCATTTTTTCTTGATGAGTTTGTATCCCTGGTCATGGGTCTGGCACTTTTTTTTTTCGTATTTCATTAGACATGATAGCCACACCACAAGCGACACACACATAACGATTCGAATGAAACACACACGATTCATACGCAGCACTAATGAAACATTACTGGATACTTCCGCACAAGACGTGATTCAGCGTCACATGTGCTGTTGTCATAACCACAAAATTCAAATGGCCTAGTCTTAGAACTACTTAAACCTAACTAACCTAAGGACATCACACACATCCATGCCCGAGGCATGATTCGAACCTGCGACCGTAGCAGCAGCGCGGTTCCGGACTGGAGCGCCTACAACCGCTCGACCGCCGCGGCCGGCTGTCATAACCATAGACATCGGCCTCCATTAGATAAGGTTCGCACGACAATGCCTGAAGCCGAGCTTTTGGCTTCTGCAATTCATCATCATGGCTGCGTGATCACAGTCAAACATACAACATTCTCACTCAGTGCTGTACTTTAGTGCAATGGATAGTTTAAGAATCTGCCACGCTGAAGGTCGTAGGCTCGAATTTCGTCAACTGCTAGGAATTTTTGGTTTCTCCAAATCGAATAAAAAGAGTCTGAATACCACTTTTATTCAATCAACTGGTTTAAATTTAAGCTTTTATTTTAATTTCTTTCCACGTCATTTTCATCATCGTATTGACTTTTTTATTTGCTATTACTTACCTACCTATCATTCTTTCTTCGCCTGGAATCTGGAATCACAGAGATCGCCTTACATCAGATAAGCGTCGCTCAACATTGCGTAAAGTTGACTTTCTGAAGGCTGCAGTTCATCAATGCAACTGGGTCACAACACTCATAAATATAAGAGACAAATGGAGTGAATGGTGTAGCGCAGTGGTTATAAGTACCTCACGTGTAAAAGGTCGTAGATTCAATTCATGTCAAATAGGGCGATTTTTTTAAATTTCTAAATGTAATCAAAGGATTTTATTGCTTTTATTAAATTAATTGCTTTAAATGTAATTTTGTTATTTCCAATACTTTGCTGTGCCATTCTCATATTGGCGTTTATTCCTTTATTCACTCTTATGTTTCTTCCTACCATTCTTTTTTTCTTTTGAAATCTGCCTGTGTTGCCCATAATCTGTAACCAAGTGCCAACCAGGACTACTCATCGGTTGGTAACGTGGCGGTTAGTATAGCTAGTACGAGGATAGTTTCAGATAACCGATGAGAGCGAGAAATTATTGTTTCCTAATATCACTGAAAGTGAAATTTTTTGTTCTGATTTTGCTCTTAGAGGTGAGCTTTAATCGCCGCGAACAAAGCGATTGTGATTTTAGTTTTGCCGTATATTGTTTACCGCCGTTTTTTCGTATGAATTGCACATAACGAGGTTGTGGTTAGGATAAGATATGAGTTTAAATTCAGGGCTACAAAATGCGTCGTCTGCCGCAGTGTACGAGGTGAGACAAAGAAGTAATGACACTGATTTGAAAAAAAATGTTGCTTACCGTTTTAGTCAAGTTTAGTTTTGTCTCCTTCAAAGTAGTTCCCTTCTGATTGCACACACTTTTTCCAGCGCTTCTGCCATCGATGGTAACATTTATGGAACTCATCTTCTGCAATATCCTGCAAGACCATCGTCACAGCTTTTAGGACATCTTGTGTTGTTTGAAAATGGTGTCCCTTGACCGCCGTTTTGACTCTTGAAAATAGAAAAAAGTCGCACGAAGCGATATCAGGTGAAAAAAGGTGGCTGTGGTAGTATTGAAATTTGTTTTGAGGTTGAAAATTTCTGGCTGACAGAGCAGTATGGGATGGCGCATTATCGTGATGCAGAATCCAATTATCAGCAATGTTGGCACGGACGCGAAGAACTCTTTTACGAGGTCTTTCTAAAATTTCTTTGTAGTAATATTGGTTAACTGTTTGTCCAGGAGACACCCACTTTTTATGGACAAGTTGACATCCGTCCACTGCGGTCTTCATCGTCAACATTCGTTCTGCCTTCACTAAACATTTTATGCCAACGAAAAACTTGAGCTCTTGACATAACCTCCTCTCCAAAAACCTTCTGAAGCTTGCAGTAAGTTGTCGTGGCGTTTTCACCCAATTTAACGCAAAAAGAAATGGCATACCGTAGTGCAGTATTATGCGGTTCCATTTCCGTGACTAGATACACAAATACGTGTTAACATATTACAGCACAACTCACGACTGAGCAGTTGCATCGATATGCCGCTTGGACTAGAAGCAGCTTATAGACAAAGGTCAAAGATATTGTACCCAGACAACCCTGCAGGGTTGCCACATCTTGCAAAGAAAATCAGTCGCATTACTTTATTGCCGGCCGAAGTGGCCGTGCGGTTCTAGGCGCTACAGTCTGCGCAGGTTCGAATCCTGCCTCGGGCATGGATGTGTATGATATCCTTAGGTTAGTTAGGTTTAATTAGTTCTAAGTTCTAGGCGACTGATGACCTCAGAAGTTAAGTCGCATAGTGCTCAGAGCCATTTGAACCATTGCTTTACTGTCGCACCTCGCAGTCATTGGTCACTTAAAATCAGCAGTTGACAGAGCATCTCGAATTCCCGTCATACCTCGCGGCGGCCGCTTCCAACATTGCTCCGCGTTACTCATTGACAACGTTTGTGAAATGACCAGCCGTGTTTGTGTGTCGCCTGTGATCGAGCGGTAGCCGGCGGCCGATGAGACAACACCGTAGCGGCAAGTGACAGACGCCAGCTGTCAAGTAATTTTAAACAGGCTATAGCATCTTCATCATTAACAGTACGTAGGAACCAGTATTTATCAATTTCAGCAGCGCATTCAGAGCACAACACGCGAGTTAACTTAAGGTAACGCGATGTTGAACGCCACGCTGAAGCCGGATAGCTGTTTCGTGGAACTGGGGCGATATTTGAGAAAGTGAGCCGTAGCGTGTAACGAGCCACCCCGTGTGGAGCCCGGTCGGCTGTGGAGTGCCGGTAGCATCCACCCACCCACGAACACAGCCGCCACACAGCAGGCCTGGGCGGCGCCACTGGGGGCGGAAGCCGCCGCCAATTCGTCGCGCTCTGCTGACCCGCATCACACACACACACACAGCTCTTTTTTACGTGACCGCCAACACAGTGGAGACGACAGCGGTAATCGAAAACAATTTGGGTGGCGCACACCACTGCACCACGTCTGCTGTATGTCAGTGTTAGTGCACGTAACGGATAGCATTTCTGTATTACATTACTGCGCACATTTCCTGCCATAAAAATCTGCCGCGGGCGAATTCCAACCCAAGTAACATTTTTTTTTATGTTCAGCATTTTATGTTTTCAGTCGTACTGCGATAAAATAGGGCTTGGATTCCGCTGGTAATATCGACTAAGCTCGGGCTTAATGGTTTTACGATATGTCTTGCTCAATAGAGCTTTTTGCGACATATAGATAAGGCTATGTTTTGCTTTTAAAACAATCTTTACTGTTTACAGATAATAATTATTACATACTTTACACTGTATTCAGATTTATTTATGCAGTTGCAACTCACGCATTTCTCGCATGATGCACCGAAAACCACGCACCAAGGCAATAAGATATATCTACATCTACATGGATACTTTGCACATCACATTTAAGTGCCTGGCAGAGGGTTCATCGAAATATATTCACAATTCTCTATTATTCCAATCTCGCATAGCGCAGAAAGAATGAACACCTATATCATTCCATAGGAGCTCTGATTTCCCTTATTTTATCGTGGTGATCATTCCTCCCTATGTAGGTCGGTGTCAACAAAATATTTTCGCATTCGGAGGAGAAAGTTAGTGATTGGAATTTCGTGAGAAGATTCCGTCGCAATGAAAAAGCCTTTCTTTTAATGATGTCCAGCCCAAATCCTGTATCATTTCTGTGACACTCTCTCCCATATTTCGCGATATTACAAAATGTTCTGCTTTTCTTTGAATTTTTTTCGATGTACTCCGTCACTCCTATCTGGTAAGGATCCCACACCGGGTAGCAGTATTCTAAAAGAGGATGGACAAGCGTTGTGTAGGCAATTTCTTTAGCAGATCTGTAACATTTTCTAAGTTTCCTGCCAATAGAAAGCAGTTTTTGGTTAGCCTTCCTCACAACATTTTCTGTGTGTTCCTTCCAATTTAAGTTGTTCGTAATTGTAATACCTAGGTATTTAGTTGAATTTACGGATTTTAGATTAGACTGATTTATCGTGTAATCGAAGTCTAACGAGTACCTTTTAGCACTCATGTGGATGACCTCACACTTTTCGTTATTTAGGGTCAACTGCCACTTTTCGCACCATTAAGGTATCTTTTCTAAATCGTTTTGCAATTTGTTTTGATCTTCTGATGACTTTATTAGTCGATAAACGACAGCGTCATCTGCAAAAAACCGAAAACGGCTGCTCAGATTATCTCCCAAATCGTTTATATAGATAAGGAACAGCAAAGGGCCTATAACACTACCTTGGGGAACGCCAGAAATCACTTCTATTTAACTCGATGACTTTCCGTCAATGACTACGAACTGTGACCTCTCTGACAGGAAATCACGAATCCAGTCACATAACTGATCCGATATTCCATAAGCTTGCAATTTCCCTACGAGCCGCTTGTGTGGTACAATGTAGATACAGTACTTCTTGACTTCCGGAAACCATTTGACTTGCTGCCACATTAACTCATATTGGGTTATTTTCGTGGTCTTCAGTCCAAAGACTGGTATGATGCAGGCTTCTGTGCCACTCTCTCCTGTAAAAGTCTCATCATCTCTGAATAATACTGCAACTTACATACTTCTGAATCTGCATAGTGTATTCCTCTCTTGGTCTCCCTCTACGATTTCAACCCTCTCTCGCTCTCCTCCATTAGATACTTCCCTCCAATACTAAACTGGTGATCCCTTGATGTTTCAGAATGTGTACTATCAAAGGATTGCTTCTTCTGGTCAGGTTGTGCCACAAATTTCTTTTCTCTGCCAATTCTACTCAGTACCTGCTCATTAATTACGTGACCTACCCATCCAATCTTCAGCATTCTTCTGGAGCACCACATTTCTAAAGGTTCTATTCTCTTCTTGTCTATACTGTTTATCGTCCATGTTTCACTTGCATACATGGCTACACTCTTACAAATACTTTTAGAAAAGACTTCCTAACACTTAAATCTATATTCGATGTTAATACATTTCTCTTCTTCAGAAACGCTTTTCTTGTCATTGTCAGTCTACATTTTATATCCTCTCTATTTCGGACATTATCATTTATTTTGCTGTCCAAATACCAACGCCTTTCTACTACTTCTAGAGTCTCGTTTCCTAATCTAATTCCCTCAGCGTAACTTCATTTAATTATACTACATTCCATTATCCTTGTCTTCCTTTTGTTGATATATCTTACACCCTCCTTTCAAGACACTGTCCATTCTATTCAACTGCTCCACTAAGTCCTTTAAGTTTCTATATCGTCTCCCTGAACTTTAATTCCTACACCATAATTTTCTTTGGTTTCGTTTACTGCTTGCTCAGTGTACAGATTGAACAACAACAGGATAGTCTCCAAACCTGTGTCACTCTTTTCTCAACCACTGCTTTCCTTTCATGCCTCTTGACTCTAATAACTGCCGTCTGGTTTCTGTTAAAGTTTTAAATAGCCTTTTGCTCCCTGTATTTTATCTTTTCTACCTTCAGTATATCAAAGAGAGTATTCCATTCAACGTTGTCAAAAGCTTTCTCTAAGTCTACAAATGCTATAAACGTAGGTTTGCCTTTCCTTAAACTATCTTCTAAGGTAAGTCGCAGGGTCAGTATTGCCTCGCATGTTCCTACATTTCTCCAGAATCCAAACTGATTTTCTCCAAGGTTGGCTTATACCAAATTTTCCAGTTTTCTGTAAAGAATTCGTGTTAGTATTTCGCAACTATGGTTTATTAAACTTATAGTTCGGTAATATTCATTTGTCAGCAGCAGCTTCCTTTGGAACTGCAATTATTGTATTCTTCTCAAAGTCAGAGTATTTCGCCTTTCTCATATATCTTGCTCACCGGCTGGAAGAGTTTTGTACGGATTGACCCCCGGGAGAACGTCACTAGCGTGCTGTAAAACCTAAACTGGCAGATGCTTGGAGTGAGACGGAAAGTATCCCGTGGAAGACAACTTACACAGTTTCAGGAACCCGCTTTAATTCAGGAATATAGGAGTACACGACAACAGCTTGCATATACTCCTGTGAGTATTAAGTGAGTATAGTATCGAGGAACATAGGTTTATACAACAACCTCCTACACATTTGAATAAATAAATAACCACAACAGGTGCCGTTAGAAGGTTTATTGCTCTCCTGTTGATTCACAGCTAGTTTCGTGGTTATGAAGACACATCCTCAGGTGCCAAACTATTGACCTAAAGAAAGTGAAAAAAAATTATAAGTGTGATGTCTGTTCTTTCCGACATGTCCGAAAGAACTGACGTCACACATATAAAAGAACAGATACAATTTTGATCCTGCAGCTACTTTGAATCAAGACCCAAAGGGATTAAGGACATTAGCTACCAGTGGGCATTGATTTCATCAATGGGACAAGTTTGGTAATTTGTACCGAACCAGTATTCGAACCATGGTTTCCTGCTTGTTAGGAAGATGCCCTAACCACTACCATCCAATAGAAATGGCAGCCTCTTTATCCGTGCGGGTACCGAGAACGCACATAATATACACGAGTGGGCGTGTGAGAATCCTCGTGTAACTACAGTAAAAGGATGTCAACACCGTTTTGCAGTGGTCACCACAAGAGCACGAACTACCCCAGCTCACCAGCCGTCAGACACAATTTCTCAAATAATATCACACACTATTGATGAAGTGCCACCGCTCACTAACCTCATTACTCACAGCATGTCGCCGATTCCCGTAAGAGTTCCAGCTGGGTGTGCGTTGCACTGAAGGGATCATTGGCCGTCTTGGTACACCGATGCCAAAACATTATGACTACCAGCTTAATAGAATGTTTGTTTGTCTTTGGAACGATTGCCGATTCTGCGCATCAGGAATCGACACTTTGTTGGTAGATTTATGGAGGTATTTGGAATTAAATGTGTTGTGGACTGACAAGACAGCCAGTCCACAGTGACGGGTAACCGAAAGGCACGCGCTTAAACTCACGCAGGCTGGCGTGAGGTCTGAAACAGGATACGTAATGAATGCTATAAAGAAAAGTACGTAGCTGCTGGAATACTTAACTTTAATCCACAATTGGTGACATTGGTCTTCATTAGATACATAGCAAAGGATAAATGGCGCCTTGCTAGGTCGTAGCAATGGACTTAGCTGAAGGCTATGCTAACTATCGTCTCGGCAAATGAGAGCGTAATTCTCAGTGAACCTTTCCTAGCAACGTCGGCTGTACAACTGGGCGAGTGCCAGGACGTCTCTCTACACCTGCCGTGTGGCGGCGCTCGGTCTGCAATTACTGATAGTGGCGACACGCGGGTCCGTCGTATACTAATGGACCGCGGCCGATTTAAAAGCTACCACCTAGCAAGTGTGGTGTCTGGCGGTGACACCACAAAATGTCTACTCACAGGTCATGTAATTCGCGTAAATAACGGGCCGCTGATTAGCTTACACGATGATGGCGCCCGATAGCGATCGAGATTGGTTCCATAGGATTTATATTAGTCGAATTTGGTCGCCGAGACATCAGCGTAAGTTCACTATAATGCTCCTCAAACGACTGTAGTTACGAGACACGGACAGTTATACTGCTGAAAGATGACATCGCCGTCAGGGAAGACATCAATCATGATGGGCTGCAGGTGATTCGCAGCTGTCAGCGTGTCTTAGATTACTACCACAGGTGCAATGCAAGCGCAGGAGAATGTCTCCCATAGGATAATACTGCTCCCACCAGCATGAGTCCGTGGAGCGCTGCAAGTTTCGCGCCACCGTTCATCTTGCTGATGGCGTTCGTGGAGACAACCACCGACCTCGTGTAGCAAAAATATAATTCACCCGAAGAGCCGACATGTTTCCATTGATCGACGGTCGAGTCTCGATGGTCCCGTGCCCACTGCAATCGTAAGTGACGATGTCGTTGGGTCAACATTTGAACACGCAGGAGTGGTCTGCTGCCACAGATCACCATCTATCCTACGTTACAAAGCAGACAAGCCTCCGAACTCCACGTTCTGTGAAGATTCGTGGACGTCCGACCATTTAAGTCCTAACAGTAGTTCAACTGTCCTTCTGCCTCTTTCGGTAGATGCGCACGACAGCAGCACGTGAACATTCGACCAGCTTAGCCGTTTTCGAGATACTCGTTCACAGGTTCTGCTTAATAATAATCTGCCGTTTGTCAAAGTCACTTTCTCAATATATTTCCCCATTTTCTGCCCATATTTTCGCAAGGGTGATCCCCCGTCCGTGTTTGGTCCGCTTAGATACTTTTGTTTTCGCGTCACGTGTCCCCAACACCAGCAAGCGGCAACCAACGTTGCGGTGGTCATAATGTTTTGGCTTATCAGTGCATGTGATGTCTGTTCTTTCGGATACGACCGGAAGAATAGACACCACATACATACAAGTGAAGTGCAATGGTGTATGATCCCTTCAGTGCAGATGCACACCAGTTCGAACTCTTATGGGAATCGGTAGGATGCTGCGAATAAAGAGGCTAATCAGCAGGAGCACTGCGTCGGTAGTTTGTGGTATAATTTAAGAATTTGGGTCTGACGGGAAGTATGCTAGTGTAGGGCGTGCTATTGTAGTGACCACTGTTTCCGGATGGTGTAGAGGTCAGCGCATCCGCCAAGTAAGCAGGAGACGCGGATTCGAATGCCGGTCTGGCACAAATTTTCGACTGGTCCATTGATACAATCTTACTGGCGGCTAATGTCTTTAATTCCTTTGAGCTCTGGAAAAAAGCTTTTGTTAATATGAGTAACGTAAACTTTGACAAAATTTTTATTTACATATTCATAGTAAAAGAAAGACCACGGATGTTAGTCATGGACGCCGTTCATCAGTAAAACATAGATGTCCAATATCCTCATGCTGATCATAGCGTAAAAAAAGGAACTGTCAAAAACTTGATACTTAGAACCTGATCAAATTATGAAAGCACGGGAAATTTGAAACCCAATCTAAGAACCCTCAAAAACAAATAGCGCTCGCACAAATAGCACATAGAGAACGTACGCGGAGCAGCCCAGCCCACAACAAAGCATGCAGTGCACGGAAATACTGGCCAGGTGCGCATGCGAAATAAAGATAAGCCCCTCTACGGTAAGTCGTATCCTCGATAGTAATAAGACACGGTATTGTGACAATTTAGTCCAAATTACAATTAAAATTGCTGCCAGCAAGGAAGGTAGCGGGATTTGTATGTAGAGAACATGTTAATAATAACCATGTAAATTGCCCTAAGCCGGACGAAGTGGCAGAGCGCTTCTAGGCGCTTCAGTCTGGAACCGCGCGACCGCTACGGTCGCAGGTTCGAATCCTGCCTCGGGCATGGACACTGTGTAGACAACAATTAATGGCAGTGATGTATCTCCAGGCGGAAAGATAAATAGCAAGTGAACATATACATATTATCGATGAAAATATGTTACTGAAACATGTTGTCTGCTAGTAAAATGGAAATAAAAATAAAATAACTTTGTTTCCAGCCCTCGTGTTCGTAAAAATTCCAGCCGGGTTAACCATCGAGCATTATGGTAAGGTATATGGGAACTATGCATGTACCGCTTTAAAACGGGGCTATCACAAATAAAACGCCAGTGGCAATAAAAAGAATAAAAGATGGAATACTTGCAAAAAAGGTAACTGGTAACAGATGGACAAACACACTAGCAGTTAAGAGTTTAAATTAGATAAGAAAAGAGGGAAACTTGCTGACTACAGATACACAAAAATGTTCAAATGTGTGTGAAATCTTATGGGACTTAACTGCTAACGTCATCAGTCCCTAAGCTTACACGATACTTAACCTAAATTATCCTAAGGACACACACACACACCCTTGCCCGAAGGAGGACTCTAACCTCCTTCGGGACCAGCCGCACAGCCCATGACTGCAGCACCTAAGACCGCTCGGCTAATCCCGCCAGCTACAGATAGACAAACACAAACGCAGTAAAGATTTTAAATTACATAAAAAAGAGAGAGAGAAAGAGAGAGAGAGGGGGGGGGGGGGGGAGGGCGAGAGAGTAACTTTATGCGTGGATTTTTCCTGGGATAAGTAACCTGTCCATATCATTCAAGTGTCCTTCTGAGTATTTCTTGCTTACTGTGGTAACGGCTACTTCGTTTGGGAACACTGAAATTGTTCGTTTGCACTTGCATCACCGTTTAGTTGCTCTTGTACCTAGCTTCTGCCGCATACAGACCAGCAATGGCTAGGTGAGTGACTCGTGGCAGCTGGCCCGCGTGCAGACAGCCGGCTGTGGTGTGGTCGCGAGCAGACAGCCGGCAGCCAGCAACAAGTGCCGAGCCCCGCCGTACCTTGCCGGGGCGTGGCGACCTCACCTCACCTGTTGTCTGCCCCCGGCCGCTGTCCGCTCTACGCCCCATCAACTACCTGGGCGTGGCACCCTGTTGCTGGCCTCTCCACTGCTCTCCACACTTAATTCTTCCGTCCCTCCGCCAGCCACAACTACAGCCACGACACCGTACACATTTTAGTGTTCATCTGAAATCTTCCTCTATCTTCTTCTTCCTAGACTGAGAAGACATTCATCCGACATCCGGTTACACGTCATAAATCTTCTCTGCTAAACAAGTTGGCCTGGCAAGAGCAAGAAAAGTTCTTCCGCAAAAGATAACATTGCTACCATCTTGTATACAGGGTGATTGAAAAGTAACTGTACACACTTTGTGGGTGTTATGTATGCATGAAGATAAGAACAATATGTTACATAAGGTATTGTCTGAATTGCTTTACTTCCTATATTATGAAAAGGATAGATTGCTGCACACCATGTAGCAGAGATCCTGAGTCGCAGGTTGACACCACAAAAAGACTACAAAACACGCAAGCTTTCGGCCAGAAGCCCTTCTTCTGAAATAGACAATATATACACAAACATGACAACAGCCTCTGGCTGTTGAGGCTAGACTCGGCCTTGGCAGCCAGAGATTGTGATCATGTGTGTGTGTGAGTTGCGTTTGCGTGAATGTATGTGTATATGTTGTCTATTTCAGAAGAAGGGCTTCTGGCCGAAAGCTTGCGTGTTTAGTAGTCTTTTTGTTGTGTCAGTCTGCGACTCAGCATCTTGCTATATGCTGAGTAGCAATCTACCCTTTTCATAATACTGTCGTTATTCCGTCCTGGATTTTCCACTGTTTAATGTTGCTTTATTTCGGAGATATGCTATAGAGCAGAGATCACAAGTGCAACACAAACAACACAAAATTAATTCTTCTCAAAAAGCAACGACACGAAGGGACCCGAAATTCAACACAACTGCGTACCGCACATTCATCCCAAACATGTTGAAAATGATGTTCACGTAGACGAAGACAGTGAAGTGCTCGGCGCCTTACCACTCTCGGAATGTTACAGTCTCCGTTCATCTCATTACTGCACAGTTGCACAGCCTATTTCAGTTCGCTTGTATAGCTGCGCTACATCCTCAGTTGTAACACCGTCCACGAGCTCCTTGCGACGGCCCCAAAAGTATAAGTCCAGCGGGTTAAAATCTGGAGATCTAGTGGGCCAAGCAATGGTCTTCTACGACCTACCTACTAATCGTGGTAAACAACACTGAGATACCCGGCCGGGGTGGCCGAGAAGTTCTGGGCGCTACAGTCTGGAACCACGCGACTGCTACGGTCGGATGTTCGAATCCTGCCTCGGGCATGGATGTGTGTATTGTCCTTAGGTTAGTTACGTTTAAATAGTTCCAAGTTCTAGGGGACTGATGACCTCAGAGGTTAAGTCCCATAGTGCTCAGAGCCATCTGAGCCGACCGCGATGGTCTAGCGGTTCTAGGCGCGCAGTCCGGAACCGCGCGACTGCTACGGTCGCAGGTTCGAATCCTGCCTCGGGCATGGATGTGTGTGATGTCCTTAGGTTAGTTAGGTTTAAGTAGTTCTAAGTTCTAGGGTACTGATGACCACAGATGTTAAGTCCCATAGTGCTCAGAGCCATTTTTTTTTGAACCATTTGAAAACTGAGATATTCTCTTGCCTCCCGACTGAAATTTGCAGGGGCGCCGTCGTGTATAAATCATAAGTTGGTTCGTGAAGCGAGCGGGACATCATGAAGCCGACCATCCACTTCACGTTTCAAAAACTATCGATACACTCTACCAGTTAGACGCTGTGGAATAACATGTGGTTCGTGTAACTAACTGTCAACTATACCACACCAAGGGACCACTGCAAAACGGTATTGACATCCTTTTACTGTAGTTACAGGAGGATTCTCACACGCACGCACGTGTATAGTATGAGCGGTCGCGGTACCCGCCCGGATAAAGAGGCTCTCAACCGTAAACAATATCCGACGACCGAAAGGTGGATCAGCTGCATGCCGCTCGAGTAACTACTGTCAGAAATTCTGCCGTCTAGGGTAATCTACAAGCGTCGGCTACTGTACCTTCTGCAGATGAAAAGTATGAAATTGCTCTCTTCATCGCAGGCACCATACAGTTGACTAAGGAACCTCTACAGTGGCATTCGTATGGCGGGTGTTGTTCTTTTTCGGACATGTCCGAAAGAACAGATACCATCTTCATATAGATAAGGCTTACCGGCCAATGATCTTCTTCAGTGTTGGATGCACTCACATTGCCCGAAATCTTACGGGAATCGGTAGATTGACTGCCGCGAGTAATGAGTATAGTGGGCAGGGGCACTACATATGTAGTGTGTGGACAGTACGTTGGAAGTGTGGGTCTCACGTGGAGCGTGCCAGAGATAAGTCCCAGCAGTCGCATTATTCTCTGTGTCCTCGATGGTTCAGTCGGATACAACGTCTGCCATGTAAGCAGGAGATCCCGGGTTCGAGTCCTGGTCCGGTCACACATTTACAACTGTCACCGCTGATATTTATCAATGCCTGTAAGCAGCTAATGGTCTGGATTTCATTGTAATTTCATTCTTCGAGAGTTGCAAGATCACAATGTCGGACATGTCCGAAAAGAACAGGTACCATCTTCATATATTCATATAAATATATATGTCGCCACCGCAGCGTCATCCCTCGTACGACCAACCGTTCGTGATCACTGTGATTTTAGCATGGCCAGCGATGAATACCATGCCGTGCTGAGGGGGTATCCTGTGTCCCTGCTAAGCAAATTAGTCGAGCTTGTGAATTTTCACTGCTTCTTAAATAACGCTGTTCCGGTGCGAAGACGTCGACGATAGGATTTCGATATTTTCGTTATTCCATTCAATGCCTTGTATTGAGGCAATGTTCAACCACTGCAGATTTCTCTGGCTGGTCCAGACGTGTGTGTCGTCGATGTTCGACACATCTGTCCACGGTGCGACAAGTTTGTCCAATGTGTAACATCCCGCAGCAACAGGCAATCTTATACACAAGGTCTTCTTAAACACAGATCATCTGTCACTGAGCCTAAAAGAGCTCTGAGTTTCGTTGGCGGACGAGGGACGCATTTAATTTTATCTTTCTCCAACAACCTTTATATTTTCGAAGAAAAACGACTATGCCTCTTTCCTCTTTGTTCATCACTTTTTTCCAGCTCCTCACTTTCTCTAGCACTCGCCGGACGTAATGCAAGGCGAATCTCCCGTTCATAACTAGTAGGCTTCGGTCGCAGTCTGAGTGTGTTCGTCGCACTTGATGACGTCGGTCCGTTGCGCCGACGAAACATTGTGGAATTTTCACAATGACATCCGACGCATCATTCGAGAAATAAAACTAATCCGTCGGGAAAGTCTCAGGCAACACATATTAATGTGGTTCGTAAACTTTTTCCAGCTGAAACACATGGGATGGTGTAGGAAAGCGTAGGACATCACGCCAAAGCGCCATACGCGTGGTGGCGTTGTACTCACCGTATGAACAGCCGGCACCTCGTCAGCCGCGAGGCGCAGCGCGCTGCAGACACCGTGATTGAGTGAAGCGCCTGGAAACGCGTGCCGGCGTCACGCCTCATCGGCTCTGGCGAACGGCTTGCGCGCCCCATATGCGCAGACTGATGGCCGCAAGCTGTGCTGCCTCATGCACGAGCACAGCCGTACGGTTTCTCCCACAAGGTGATGCATAACGTTCCAGTTACAGACTCCCAACTATCGTCTCCTAACACAGTCCGCCCCAGTAATGTTACCGAAGATAGGTTAGTCTGACTCGTTAATTACAAAATTACGAATGAAGTGTGTTTCAAGTAGTACGTCAAATTTAGTGTTTAAACTCAATTACATTCCAAAAAAAAATGTGATTACAACAAACAGTTCTCATCAGTACTTCGTGAGATATACATACGGCGAACAAACTTTGGCATGTGATACCCTCTATTACTTCTGAACGCGATCCCTCTGACGCTCGTCCGCATTCTTTGGCAAAGTTTTTCGCGAATTTCGTCAGTCGCACGCCGAGTTTCCAACTTAATTTCTATAAAAGTCTGAAGTTACTGTTCATAAATTTGCTTCTGAACGTAACTCAACAAAATATCATTTCAAATCGACAATTTTTTAGACATAGCCGGCCGCTGTGGCCGTGTGGTTGTAGGCGCTTCAGTCTGGAACCGCGCTCCTGCAACGGTCGCAGTTTCGAATCCTGCCTCGGGCATGGATGTGTGTGATGTCCTTAGGTTAGTTAGGTTTAAGTAGTTCTAAGTCTAGGGGACTGACCTCAGATGTTAAGCCCCATAGTGTTCAGAGCCATTTGAACCATTTGAATAAGTCTCTCAATCAAACACAGTTTTTTTTTTTTAAATCACTCACAAACAGTTCCGCATTAGATTTCCACAAATGAACAACACTCAGGCTACCTTCCACTATCTCAGTTTTACTTTACAGATCACTTCGTTGAATGAAACTTCTTGCAAGATCAAAACTGTATGATGGTGCAGGACTTGAACCTGGATCCCTTGCCTTTCGCTGGCAAGTGCTCTGCTGATCGGGTTATGCAAGCACCACTGACAACCGCCTCCCCCTTCCCCCCCCCCCTCCCCCTCGTAGCACCACTTCCGCCTTCCTTACTTCATAGAAGCTCTCTTCCATAATCTGCAGTCCTAGAATTTCTGGAAGGAATTTAATATTTAATCGTGAACGCATCTCATGTACCTCATCCTTCACCCTTTAGATTCAATATACTTTAGAATTACACTTACGATCGTCCCTCTGGGTCTTAGCGCAGCCATCCACCTTGGCGACGCGCCGCCGACTGACTCACCTCACTCTCTCGGGGTTTCCCCTATCATCGGCGCTCACCTGTAACTTTCTCATCTCCGAGAACACTAATGGTGTTAAGAAATCAGGTCCGCGCGTCGATCTTTTAATGGGGTACCAACAATGATATAGCTACACCGGGTATCAAGTCCAGACAGTTAATGTCACTTATCAGGAACTTACACAGTTAAATTTATTAAATTTAATCGCAATTGCGTAATCTTTCTGACATTAACTGCATCAGTTGTCACCTGTTGGTGACAATTGGAAATCATATACACGGTTTATACAATGGTTAACAAAGGTAAATCTTGGACGTGAAGTTTAAAACTTAAAACAAAACAGTTTCATTAACGCATTGTTATTTTTTTCGGATTGCAAAATCAAGGAGTACTTTTTCTTATTTTACCTATTAGCTAACGTCACAGTGATCAGGCGATCTTTGGAATATCTCGATAAAGTAACTGAAAATGTAACCAGGAGGAGAAGGATAAATCCATGTGCCAATAAGCAGCAAGATTTCCAGTCCAGTAATAGGAATAATAGCTAACCTCGTCTACTTCTAATCTCCTTTCTCCTCCTGGAGTAATCTTAGCCGTGGCACATCCAACACACGACACGCATGCAACATGCGGATAATCCCAGCTCAACTCAGATTGTCCCTCTCCCCCCCCCCCCCCCCCCCCACTTTCTCCTTCTAACACTGTCTCTTGCTCTCCTGACGTCACGCCCCCGTTTTAATTGCCAGTAACGAGCGTCCCAACGCCAGCAAGAACAGCCAGTGTCTCCGCTCCAGTGCAGACCACGGAGACACCCGCGAGTTGCCACTTTGTCTTCCCAAAGTGCCTTCATGCGTTCAGTGCCAACCAACCAGGCACGCAAAGTAATCTAGAAACATAGCGATATCCGAATCATAGCGCAAAAGGTAAATCTTTATACTTTCTTCGCAACTGCGACGAAAAATGTCTCCGATTTACAAATATTACGAGGTTATGTAATTCAAGGGATTGATTTCAATAGCCTCTTTGCCATCACGGTCACCAGCTTGTACTCGATTCAGTTAAAGTAGAAGTACTGTCTCTAAAACAAAACTCTGCGGACGCGAAGGTGATGTGTACCTCAGGCTAAAAGTGCTTGCGCACACGTCCTCGTGTAGCCTAAAACGTTGAAGAGCTAGTCATATCGCGTGATGTTCAGTAATAAGCCAGCCAACAACTTGGCTCAGTTGCAGGATCATTAGCTTTGTGAATCTTTCCGGAATGGAATCAGATTGAGACAAACAGAGAAAGTCCCCCTCTATCCGCTGTGACAGCCGCCATGTGTTGTGCATCTCTGCGACTGCCATCGCTCCAGTGTTGTGTTTACCTCAATTGGGGGGGGGGGGGGGGGGGGGAGACGTTATTTGCTTCTACGTACACATTTAGTGGAGCGTAAAGTGCAGTTAGAATGTAGGCTCTCTCAAATGAACCATTGCAGATGCCAAATGATCAGGACCAATACGTGTTATTCTCTAATCTTATAACTATAAGAACATAATAAAGTCACAACTTATAACGGAAATTGATATTTTTAGTTTTAAACTACGCGTTTCGGAGTTTTTGTTTATGTTAGGGACTGTACGGTATTAGTTTTTATGGTTGTGTGATTCTCATCTGCCACTATAAGCAACATGCTTACTGCAACGTAACATAAATGAAAAGGGGACTGATGACCTCAAATGTTAAGTCTCATAGTGTTCAGAGCCATTTGAAACAAATAGCTTCTCTTTGAGCTACAACTAAATACATGATGTATAATATTTACTGTGTAAAGTTACTATAACGCAATATTTGTAAAAGCCGGCCGCTGTGGCCGAGCGGTTCTAGGCGCTTCAGTCCGGAACCGCACTGCTGCTGCGGTCGCAGGTTCGAATCCTGCTTCGGGCATGGATGTGTGTGATGTCCTTAGGTTAGTTAGGTTTAAGTAGTTCTAAGTCTAGGGGACTGATGACCTCAGATGTTAAGGCCCATAGTTCTCAGAGCTATTTGAAACATCTGAATATTTGGAAAACGTAAGAAGGAACTGTAAACAAATCTTTAAATGTCTCCTAGCTATGAGTCTTTGTAGTGTACAGCAAGATATAAATGTAAATAATATGAAGAATATGCACATTTTTTTTCAGAAATAACAGTAACATTATAATATCTCGATTTCCTTCCATGAAACTTGGGTAACTAGGCTGTGGTGGCTGAAACGTGAGCGGAGGACCTACATAATTTAATTCTGTGGATCACTTGAAGACAGAGATTAGTGTGTGAAAAATATGTACCAAGCGAAATGACGCGGCGTTTAAGCCATTGTACTTACAGTCGGTGGTGTCGGGCTCAAAGGCCCAGTGCGTCAACCTGAATTACGGTCCCCGTGGTTTACCCACTGTCGGAAACAGCTGAGTTCTTTCCTATCGTTATGCAACTGCGTATGCACTCCGTATCCATTTACAACAATCTGGGGGGCATGGTATAGTTTGTTTCCGACCTGCCGAATAGTCGTAATAGGTTACCGTTTCCTTAAGTCAAAAAAATGTTTCAAATGGATCTGAGCAGTATGGGACTTAACATCTGAGGTCATTAGTCCCCTAGAACTTCGAACTAGTTAAACCTAAATAACCTAAGGACATCACACACACCCATGCCCGAGGCAGGATTCGTACCTGCGACCTTAGCGGTCGCGCGGTTCCAGACTGAAGCGCCTAGAACCGCTCGGCCATTCCGGCCGACTTCCTTAAGTCCTTTGCATTATTTTTCGCCATAACGAAAATGGACCGACTTAAAAATACAGTTATTCACTTACAGGGGCTCCTGAACTATTTAATGGCACATCGGTGCTTAGGCATTCTGTGGCGAATCGAGATGCGCTGTCGCAGAATGCTGCACGAACCCTGCCGTTGGCTCGAAAATTTCATGTCCTAGCACAACCCTAAGACACGCTGCCGACTTACGAGGTGTAGAAAAATAAGTCTCATGATCAATCATCAAGCCAGGGAACGTGGTGATAACGCAGCAGTACGCATTTATTTCTTTCAGTCGGACCTCGAGCCTGCGCCCTGCTTTCGCAGACCTCGTGGAGGACAGCGCAGGCGTAGAGCAGGCCGTTCAGTGCCCTGCGCGAACATCTGGCAGTGACCTCAGTTCGGCCAGCAGCCGCCTGCCGGCGGCCCGGACGCAATTGCTGGCTTCCCGCCGACTTGCCAGTCGTGGGAGCACCTACTGTGTTTTCGCCCAGTGCTGCAGCTCTCCCAGACAGGCGGCTACAGACGCACTTTCACTGTAAACGCTACTCGCTCACTGTTGGAGAGTGAATGGTCGGTGTCAACCCTAACAGACTAAGCCAGTGGTCGTCAAACTTTTTAGCTCAAGCGCCAGTACTGACACTGTTGGGCAGCTCATCGGACTGCATATGCACCATTTACGAGGCGTATTTTTTAAGTTAGTACCGTTTTGAAATTAAAAAAAAAGACGTGCTAAGAAATCTCAATAATTTTATTTTTACATGAAAGCCTGTACCTTAATTTACGCACTGACGCCATTACAGTCTGATTCTTCCTTGTTTACGTTGTGTACTGAGTGTTTAAGTTGCCTCCGATAATCGTGAGTCCCGCCGACTGTGAAGTACGGGCTGTTATAAGATTTCTTAGTGCTAAAGGCCTAAAAGCGATCGATATTCATCGTGAGATCTGTGCAGTTTATGGAGGAAACATTATGAGTGATGGAATGTTAAGAAAGTTAGTGGGAGCATTTAAAGATGGCCGCACAAATGTGCATGATGAACAACGGAGTGGGCGTCCTTCGGTCGTTAATGAAAGTTTCGTGCAGGAAGTGGACAATAAGGTGAGAGAAAACAGACGCTTATCATTTCCTCCTTGCGGGATGACTTTCCTAATGTTTCTCGTAGTGTTTCGTATGGCACTGTGACCGATCACTTGAATTACCGAAAATTGTGCGCACGTTGGGTACCGAAACTGTTGACGGATGTGCACAAAACCAAACGTTTAGACAGTGCATTGACTTTCTTTGAGCGGTACCACAACGACGGTGATGATTTCTTAAGCCAAATTGTTACGGGCGATGAAACATGGGTGTACTACGTCACACCAGAATAAAAGCAACAGTCCATGGAAGTTGAGCAAGGGCATCGTTTTGCTGCAAGACAATTCCCGTCCGCATGTGGCGAATCAGACCAAAGACCTCATCACATCTTTTCGATGGTAAACTCTAGATCATCCTCCGTACAGCCTCGATCTTGCGGCCAGTGGCTACGATGTGTTCCTGCACTTGAAGAAACACCTGGGCGGTCAGTGTCTTCAAGACGATGACGAAGTCAAAACAGTGGTGACGCAGTGGTTAAGAAGTCAGGCGGCAGACTTCTATGAGGAGGGTATTCAAAAACTGGTACAACGTTACGACAAGTGCCTCAATATTGACGGAAATTATGTAGAAAAGTAGATTAAGGTACAGGCTTTCATGTAAAAAAAAAAAAAAATGGCTCTGAGCACTATGGGACTTAACTTCTGAGGTCATCAGTCCCCTAGAACTTAGAACTACCTAAACCTAACTAACCTAAGGACAACACACACATCCATGCCCGAGGCAGGATTCGAACCTGCGACCGTAGCGGTCGCGCGGTTCCAGACTGTAGCGCCTAGAACCTCTCGGCCACCACGGCCGGCCCTTCATGTAAAAATTAAATTATTGAGATATCTTAGCAGTTCTTTTTTAATTTCAAAACGATATTTACTTAAAAACACGCCTCATATTAAGTAATACGTTATGACTCGCCATAGACTAGCTGTACAAAAGGGCGCGAAAAGTTGGCCACCGACACAAGTCCGCATCATTCGGAACGTTTCATACCGACTGTTCCATGTTCCAGATTACTGCCAC